>NC_132904.1:82039426-82351022 GCF_047675955.1 Chlorocebus sabaeus | reverse complement strand
TAAAATGTGGATAATAATGGCTACCCTTGAAGAATATCATTAGAATTAAGTGAAAGATGTACAAATAAATGTCCGCTACCTAGAAGAGCTCTGTAAATGGTAGCTTTAAAAGGGAGGGAGGCATGGAAAGACGTGAAGATAAGTGGAGAGGACTCATTGGTCACTACTAGGGAGAGCACTCGTCACCTTGGATCTCTGGGAAGGGAATATACAGGATACTTTCAGGAGGGTAGCTAGAAAAAAAATGATCGAGCAAAGAAGACAACCACAACAGAGAGGAACCAAAGTGATTACTAAACTAAGTTATTTGAGGATAGTGACTGTATCTCTTTTATTAATATATTTTTAGCACCTAGCATTGCAAACAACCTTGCAAATGTTTATTGAATAAATGAATGAATATTGATTAGGATCTTATCAGATTCTTGGCCTTGATAAATAATCTATAGATGTATGTTATTTAAAATAATGTAAATATAAATTTAATAGAAATGGGTATTAAAATATATTTGCAAAAAAGAAATATAAGCTTTTTTAAATGTGGAAAATTTAGCTGGACATGGTAGTACACACCTGTAGTCCTAGCTGCTTGGGAGGCTGAGGCAGGAAGATTGCTTGAGCCCAAGAATTCAAGACTGCAGTGAGCTATGATCACACTACTGCACTCCAGCTTGGGCAACACAGTGAGACCCTGACTGGTATTTAAAAAAAAAAAAAAGGTATGTGTTTTTTTTAGTATTTTTCTAAATTCTTTTCCCCCCCTTTGGAAATATATTTTGTGAATTCACTTTACGATATCAGATAACCATATAATCAACAAATAAAATTTTCAGTGTTTGTAAGACCCTTTTATTTAAGAGGACCATCCTAACTCTCTAGTCATTTGCCTTGAAAATGACTAGATAAGCTCCATTTAAGCATATGAAGCTTGAAATTTAAGGAAAAGGACAGAAGAGAAATGTGGAAAAATTACAAATAAGTTTAATTCACATTTTTAAAGTCTTTGGAACTCACTTCACAAAACTTCAATATCCTATTGTTTATGTAGTTGTTAAAATTTCAGCTTAGGAAATTTCCCCAGTCCTCAGTCTTGGTTTCCATAGATAGATAAGAAATTCAGGATTTGAAACATGAGACATTGATCTTTGACAGTGAGGGAAAAACCTGAAACTCTTCTTTCATTTTTGTTTTGTTCCCAGTGAAATCTGAAGCATTTAAAAATTCATCCCATATCTATATTGACACCCAGGATTTTTCCTTATCATCATGACTTGGGAGATAGTAAGTCTGACCACCAGAAACTGTTACCACAGGAATAGTCAACTCTTTTCCCTACCCTTAATTTTCACAGGATTGAAATCATCTGAATTTTAAGTTTTGTATTTTGCCTTTTTCAGTTATATTTCTAACATAAGACTTTTCCGTGCAATTAAAAATTACCTATAAATGTAATAATGTTTAGTGGCTGCACAGTATTTGTTGTATGAATGTATCATAATTTTTGTAACCATTCCCCTTTTTTTGAACACTTGGGTTTCCAACTTTTAGTTGTTACAAACCACACTACAATGAAAAGTTTTGAGCAAAATGTTTTATTTCAGATTATTTCCTAAGCAAAGTTCTCCCCAGAAGAATTACTAGTTCAAAAGCCATAAAAATATCTTACTTTCTCAATACCTACTGTCAACTGACTTTCACCAACAGTTTAAGAGAGTGCCTATTTCAATACGCCTTTCCAGTCTTGGCTAGTCTTAAGAGAAAAGTTTTTGACTAATTTGATACATGACATTATGTCTAATTTTGACTTGTATTTATTGGATCACTGTAGAGGTTCAATTCTTGGCCATTTTTGTGAATTGAATTGTTTATTTTTCTTTTTAGATGTTAATGTTTTGTTGATATGCATAAAATCTTTATTTAAAAAATGTAGTGTCTGGGCTGGGTGTGGTGGCTCATGCCTGTAATCTCAGCAATTTGGGAGGCTGAGGCAGGTGGATCATTTAAGGTCAGGAGTTCAAGACCAGACTGACCAACATGGTGAAACCCCACCTCTACTAAAAATACTAAAATTAGCTGGGTGTGGTGGTATGTACCTGTAATCCCAGCTACACGGGAGACTGAGGCAGGAGAATTGTTTGAGCCCAGGAGGCGGAGTTTGCAGTGAATCGAGATCACACCACTGCACTCCAGACTGGGCGATGGAGGGAGACTCCATCTCAAAAAAAAAAAAAAAAAAAAATGTAGTGATGTAGTGTCTGTCATATTATGGATATTTTTCTCAATTTGATTTTTACCTTCCACTTAATACACATTTATGTGAATCTCCCCCATGTGCCAGGCACTAGTCTAATCAAGGATGAAATAGACACAGTCCCTGCCCTTAAGGATCTTACAGTCTAACAGAGGGAAGCTGGCAGATAAACAGTGACTGCAATAAAATTTTCACATACTCCACCAGAAGTACAAATAGGCTATAGTGGATGCACTAAAAGACGTGAGTGGCCAATTGGACATGTTGGGGCCAGGAAAAGGCTTCAGAGACGATTCTTAACTAAGAATAAAAAGCTTTACTAGAGTGACAAGGGACAAAGTAGGAAAGGCATTCCAAGCAGAGGAACACCAAAAGATAGGGCCGGAGATCTGGTTAGTGGATTTGGGTTTGGCTTTAGTAGTTGGGTTTGTCTGAGGAGTAAAATGTCAGGAAAATCCAGTAGAAGAAAGGGCTGGAGAGACCTCAGAAGTCACATAATTTTAAAAATCATACATAACTTTTTGAGTAAGCTTTCCCTTTCTGATCTTACATAATGTTTAACATTAAAAAAAAAAAAATCCTTCCTAGCCCCAGAGATTTGATGTTTACCTTCATTTTCTTCTAGTTTCTGTTTACATTTAATCTATCAGGAGTTGACTTTGGTATATAATGGCAAACTTCATTTGGATCTTATTTTTTCTGTTTTAATGTTTATATGGGTCACTAAACTTCCTTCTGTAACCTTACTTTAATAATGGGTAAAAACAGGGGGTGTTAAATATCTAATAAAGAGTATTTATGCCCAGGTGGGGACAATGCTAAGGACAACAAAAGAAATTTCACTGGGGTTTGCTATTTTAATACCTAAATACCCAAAGGGAGCTGTACCAAACATCACGAGTGCAGATATGCAGCCTTTTAGGGTCCTGGCTCTCAGAATACCACTACTACTTTGTATTCATAGACCTCAAAAATTCATAATTTTTGAGGAGCCAACCATGTTTCCACAAAAAGTAATTTATTTACATGATAACTGAAGAGGGGAGAGGGAGGAGAAATATATCATTGCCTACTTCATTTGTTTACTACTACCAGAAATTAGGTGGAGTCAGGCTTCCTCCCCTGATGCCAGCTGGAGATTGAGTGGGGTTGGCATCACTGCTGTACCGGCCAGACACTGAGACAGTTGACAACTGAGAGCTGTGATTGGTTAGAAAGGCAAAAGTAACCCTACCAGATTGGCTCTGGACTCCCCCAGATTCCCCTGTTGTTACTTCCTAACATTCTGAAGACCTGTCCACCAATCACAGGACTCCTTACTGGAAAAACTAACTGCTGGTGAGTGCCAAGAGTCCCTAGCAACGCCCTGCAGCTTTTGAAATCTGAGGGGAAAAGACTGTAGTCAGCCCCTAGTGGATGAGAGCACCTATGCCCCAGAAAGAGCAGGCTCCCAGGATGGACACCTCGCCCCCTGAAGAACGCTTAGAGAAGCAAAATGAAAAACTGAACAACCAGGAAGAGGAGATGGAGTTTAAGGAACTGGACGATCTGAGGGAAGCCTTGGCTAACCTCCGGGGACTGTCAGAGGAGGAGAGGAGCGAGAAGGCTATGCTTCGCTCCCGCATTGAAGATCAGTCCCAGCTCATCTGCATCCTGAAGCGGAGGTCAGATGAGGCCCTGGAGCGCTGCCAGATCCTAGAGCTGCTCAATGCAGAGCTGGAGGAGAAGATGATGCAGGAGGCTGAGAAGCTCAAGGCCCAGGGTGAGTACACTCGGAAGCTAGAGGAACGCTTTATGACCCTAGCAGCCAACCACGAGTTGATGATCCGCTTCAAGGATGAGTACAAGAGTGAGAACATCAAACTGAGGGAGGCGAATGAGAAACTGAAGCTGGAGAATAGCAACCTCTTCAGCCAGGCTCTGAAAGATGAGGAGGCAAAAGTATTACAGCTCACAGTCCGGTGTGAGGCCCTCACTGGGGAGCTAGAGACGCTGAAGGAGAGGTGTGCTCAGGATGCTTGCCAGGCACAGGCGCGCGAGAAGGAGCTGCTGGAGCTACAGAGCCAGCAGGCCTGCACCTACACCAAGGAGAGAGAACAGCTGCGCAGCCAGCTGCAGACTCTGAAGCAGCAGCACCAGCAGGCTGTGGAGCAGATGGCTAAGGCAGAGGAGACACACAGCAGCCTGAGCCAGGAGCTGCAAGCCAGGCTGCAGACCGTCACTAGAGAGAAAGAGGAGTTGCTGCAGCTGTCAATGGAAAGGGGCAAAGTGCTTCAGAACAAACAGGCAGAGATCCGCCAGCTTGGGGAAAAGTTGGAGATAGCAAATGAGGGCAGGAAGCATGCGCTGGAGCGGTTTAAGCAAGAGGCAGTAGCTGTGGACAGCAACTTGAGAGTCAGGGAGCTTCAGTGCAAAGTAGATGGGATCCAGAAGGCCTACGATGAACTCAGGCTGCAGTCTGAAGCCTTCAAAAAGCACAGCCTGGATCTTTTAAGCAAGGAGAGAGAACTCAATGGCAAACTCCGCCATCTCTTTCCATAAGCAAGTTTCTGCTTCCTCTGGCCTGCAATTCAGAATTCAAATATTTGTGTCTTAGCATTATGGCAAGAGTAAAGATGATATCCCATTTATTATACTTTTAAGCACAAAAGGCAACTCAAAGAAAAGCTACTTTACTATGATATTGTTGTGATTATTGTAAAGCCATTATTAATTTTCATTTCTACCACCTAGAATACACAAGATTTGCCAGATTTCCTTCTGTGCCTTAGAAATCTTAAATTTACTAGTAGTATCTTCTCCTACCCATAACTTCTTAATTCTCAACCTCAGCTATCTTCATATATTTTAGGATTTTAAATTGGCAACTTCTATGATTTAAGTTAATCTAAATGCAGTGAGATGTGCCATTGTGAAAAATAATTAGCACAATTACCCATTGTAGATAGTTAGGCTTATAGTCTCCCATAGTTGAGATTGTAAGCAAACAGTTATCAGCATAATAGCGTGAATACTTTGTGGGAAAAAAAATTGTCTGACTTTATTTTATTTTGCACTAGCTTGGAAAATGATTGAGATCAAGTTCTTTAACGAAGTGGGTCAGTTTTATTCTATATTAGCAATATGATTCAAATAAGTTATATAAAACCATTTTTATTTTTTCTGCAAGCTTAGATAATATTCCTTTTTTTGTTTTCTCAAAAAGAGGATTTAGATGTGTAATAATGCAAATACCAGTAGCTTAATTTAATATTGTAAAATATGCTAATAGACAATTAGACAATTTGGGGTAATAAATCATAGCAGACATGATCTATAGAGTAACTCAGAAATTGTTTTCTGTTTCTATTAGCATTTTTTGTAATTAAGTTTTTCCTTTTTTTAAAAAAAAATCTAAGCTGAATGTGTATATGTATGCTTGCAGCATTTTTGTAGTAATTACCTACATTTTGTAAGAATACTTATAAAAGCATAGTTTTATATATATATATATATATCCATGTAAAGTTCTTTAAAAAGTTCTCAAAGGTATATTTTCTTATCTTCCTGTAATTAGGTATTGACATATAAACATTATTATGAATACCTCTCAAAATAGATTGTAATGTAGTATTTTTCTCACCCATTTTGGTGAAGGCTACCAAGTTACATAATGAATTTACTTAAAAAATATGACTTGGTGCCTTTTTAATAAAACTATTTCCAAGCAAGTGTTACCTTACCTCAGGTAATTGTTTACACCCATTTTTTCACACTTCTATTAAGATTATGCTATTAAATACAAACTTTTCTCGTCAAAATAGAAACCACACTGCCAGCTTCAAAGGACTATTTACTTCTTCCTACAGGTTACCAAGAATCAGAATATAGGAGCTAAGTTAATCATGGATATCCTTTATTGAGCCCATACTATTTATCATTGTGCTGAAGCAATTTGGATGAATTACTTTATTTAATCCTTAGGATTATTCAAGAAGGAAAGTGTGCTCATTTCTATTTTAAGGAAGAGGAGACTGGTTTCGGGAATTTTGCTTAAGGCCAGTTGGTCACTGGAGGAGCTGGGATTTTGATGAGTACAGCACATTGAAAGATAATTTTTGGCGACTGAGTGCCAGGTGCTGGGGTAGGCACTAAGAAGAAGCATAAAGAAGCATGTTTATTGCCCTGGAAGAGCCCTCATACAGTCTAAGGGCAATAATAATAATAATAACAACATATACTGTGATCACAGGGGAAAGACATAGGTAGTATCTAGCCCTGCCTGGTGGTAAGGGTTGGGTTGGCTGGGAGGACTCCTAGGGATGATTAATTTCCTCAGGTGGAGAAAAGGGAGAAAGGGTTGAGATAGCCTCGTGTAGAAAGCATAGAGGTATTTTTAAATGCCCAGAATACTTGTGGGAATCATAGCAGCTGGGAAGAGGAGAGGAGACGCATGTGTACAGATAAAACTGTAAACAGTAGGTTGGAGCCATAATATAGGGGACCTTGAAAGCCAGGCTGGCCCGTTATATGAGAGAGAGGGAGGGGCGCGAGAGGAGGGGCAAACGTACAAACGGAAGCCACGGACCCAGCCCGCGTTTTCCCATCCAGATCCGCGCTGCTCTGCGAGGGGCCTGGTGCGCATGCGTGCCGACCCTCACGCCGCTCTACCGCTCCTCCTACCTCCCGTAACCTGCAAGTGCCTGCTCGGCTCATCCACCCGAAACTGCGGCCTCGTGGTCGTGCTTGGGGCCTAAGTTTTGCGCCCAGCCTGCTGGGAGAAGTCCCATGGGCAGAGGCCGAACGGTTCTGGAGCAGGCTGAGGGCCGTTTGGGTATGAATCCCGGAATTCCGGGTACTGGAGTGTGGTCTAGAAGGGGAGTGGGCTCCAGGGACTCCACGTTACGTGGGGGAAGAGCGCGTCTGGAAGATCGCGTCGGGGGAGTAGCGCAGGGGGTAGGGGCGCGTGTCCCCCAAAACTCGGGCGCAGGGGAAAGAGCCCAGTTGCCCTGGTCTGAGGACCGTAGTGTTCCAAGCTGTGCCAAGGAACACATACGTTTGATTCTTATTTGCCGTTTTGTAGATCCTAAGTCGTCAGATACGGGCCATTTAATAAGATTCACCCTAATACCCTTTTGAAAAATTTTGAAAGTGGGAAATGAGAGTAGAAAGTTAAAGATAGATGCCTCTGAAGAACAACCGCAGAAGAGCCCACAACATAGGCCAAGAGGAATGTGCACCTATCATGTGTCAGGTGCTTTTCATTCCGCCCTCATAACAACTCTTCAAGGGAGGTTCAGTTATCACAATTTTACAGGTGAAAAAAAGGGATACTCAGGGTGACTTGTCCAAAGCCAGTAAGGTTTGGAGAGGCAAGAGTGAGTTTTGAACCTAAGGCCCTGGGTATGCCGCCTACACAGGTCCCCACACCTGGTTTAATGCTCACTGTTGCTGTCGCGAAATTCTTATTAATTTTTTAACAAGCGGCCCCATATTTTAATTTTTGTTCTGGGTACTATCAAGGAAGTAGCTGGGCCTGTTTTCTGGCTCTAAAACCCATGCTCCAGAAGGAGCAAACTCCTTCTTACGAGCCTTAAAAAGGCATTGTCTTCCTCTGTGCTCCGTGGTACTTGATATTCCACTCTGTCAGTCCTCATATTTAATCTGTGACCCAGAGCCACATCAGGGGATAAGCAACCAGTTTATCTATTATGATATGTTGCTCTATTAAGTGATGCTTATCACTGGAACAAAGTGACAAAATGTAAATCGGCCTCCTCCAAACTACTGCCTTTGAAATTTAAGCAGACCTATATCCCTGCTGAATTTTTCTGCAACATCTACAAGCAGTAGCTCTCAAATGAAAGCAGAACAGAGATCCTAAAAGCAAATAATGTATGACTAGTGCCGTGTAGCTGATAGGTGTGACTTTTTGTTGCCTAAACTGTGAGCTCTTCAGTGTGCTGTAAGGAACTTGTCTGGTTCCAAAAAATTATGAAAGAGAGCTTGAAAAGAGGAGAGCTACAGGAGAAGTGAACTGACTGTTATTTTCAGAATACTAACTCTGCTTCAGTTAGAGAAAATGAATTCAAGTTAGTTTGTTTCTAGTAAACAAAATATTAATAGAAAATCTTTGTCAACCTGACTCCATATATTAAACAATTATTTAAAGAAAGTTGTTTGAAGGAGTACCTGCCCAGGTGCCTGCTGTTCTACTCAGCCCTCCTTTCCCCAGATACCGATGAGGTAGCTGTGGCTGAGTCAGGTCAGGGATATTCTGCTTTCTACTATGACGAGACCAACAGAGCTGGGCAGACTTGAGATACCACCTCTTTGCCCACAAAGAAAAGAGGACGATGACTCTTAACTGCTCCGCTAAAAGCCTACCCTACCCCTCCAGACAGCTTGTCTGCCAGTGTCATTGGCCAAAATTGGGTCATATGCAAATACCTCAGCCAAGCATCTTCATAGGGCATGTTGCCAGCATGATTGATTTAGACCAATCAGGATCCACCCTGAGATGGGAATGAGGCCAGTCTGTGCCACATAGTGGAAGGGACTACCTGGCAAAGGCAGGGCTCTGCCAGCAGGAATGAAGGAGGATGGATGTTGGATGGTCCATCAATAGTGCCTTCTGTGCTACATCTGTTTAGACTGCCAGAGCCTTATCAGGGAGCCTTTTTAAATCCTTAATCACAAGTCTTGGCCTCTTAAAAAAGTTACTGGAATTTGGGGAAGTGGCTGAGAATAAGCTTTTCTAATTATTGTGTAAATTGGATGTTACTTTCTAAACACTAAAAACATTAACTTAGGGGACACCTAGAGCTCTACAGATGAGTCTCCCTACTTGATGCTGTTCTCTCTAAAACCTCCTGTTTATTCCACTTGGGAAAAATGAATCGAAGAAAAAAACTTGTTCTTGCACAGATCTGTCTGGTCATTCATTACACATTCAACTGACTACGGTGCCCTCACAACACCCTTAATCCCCAGTCCCACAGAGGGACTCCTACCTTAGCTACTTGCCAGACAGTTCCCACTTAATGCTGTAATCCACTCTTATTTGTACTAGTCTAAAATAATCTTCGCTTTCATGTTTAAGGTTATTCATTACATCATTGTTAAAGCAAAAGATTGGAAATAGCTTACATACCATCAATAGGGAACAGGTTATATGAACTATGGATCCTTCACACTGTGGAACACAGTGCAACTGTAGAACAAAAGGAAAAGGAAGATGTTAGTGTATTGATATAGAACTATCTCCAGGATATATGCAGAAAAAAACACAAGCTATAGAGCAATATCCATATAATACTATATTTTGTGTAAGGGGGAGAGGAGGAGGGGTATTAGCATGCAAACATTTCCAGCTGCATAAATAAATATTGGAAAAAAAGTTGTTATTAGTGGTGTGGAAGCATAAAGGGAATGAGGTGGTCAGGGATAGGAATGGGAAAGAAACTTCTTAATGTATACCATTTTATATCATTTGACTTTTGAACTATGTGAATATATTACCTATTCAAAAGATAGTAAAATTGAAAACAAAAATAAAAGAATCTTCCACACATCTGTTTAATTTCCCAATAAGCTATATTTCTGTTTAGGCGATTTAAAAGCCTGCACATTTTCCCCCCTCCAAGAACTGGGGAGGCACGGCATATTTTAGATAAAGCCAAATATGGCCTGACAGATCTGGGTCAGAACGTTCAGCTGGAAGCTGCTGCTTTCACAAATGTTCAACAACATATGCCTAATGACAATATCTTTTTCTTCCCTAAAGAATGCCTCTCAATGATTAGTATTTCTCTCCTAAAGATTTGGATGTGTTAGCTTCTTTCATGGATTTTCACATGTCTGTATAAATCTTAGATTTTAGAGAGAGTGTTTTCTTATATATTCAAGCTTTTAGGCTTTTGGTATTCATTTTTGTTTTTATGCTGACATACCAACAAAAGGTAGAGGAGGTAGATCAGCTATTCTGATCTTTCATTTCTGATCTTTCTGATCCTAATTACTAACTCATTCACTGAATATATTGCATTAATTTAACAAATATTTATTGAGAGTCTATTAGCCAAGACACTATGCTAAGTGGTGGGATACAATGTGAGCAAGATAGAGACCTTATCTTCACTGACTTTGCATCTTTCTGGATGAGAAAAATGCTGAACAATAGGAGGACATGGAAGTGCATAGCAGGGTCCTCCAACCTAATGTAGGAGTGATTAGAGGAAGCTTTTCCTGGAGATGGATTTAAGGTATCTGTAGAATGTGTAAAAACTGTCCAAGAGAAGAGGAAAACATGAGAGTACAGTAGCTTGGAAAGCTTCACAGTACCTCCTGTTCCTGATCAAGAAAACTGCCTTTCCCAACAACTGTACCATTCAGGGCTACAGAATAAGCAGCTCCAAATAGATTCAAGAGATTCTCTGGCCAGATTAATCCCATTATGCTCACATCCACATTTACATTAGTCCTTTCCAGAAGTCTGAGCCTTCATAATCTTACTCAATCCTTCCCCTCCCCCGCCACCATTCCCATGCAAACTCTTTGACTGAGCCCTTTGGAAACTCAGATCTATGATCAGCAAACCAGCTGAAGTATTAGTGTAGTAAGCAAAAGGGTGCATTGGCATAAGACTGCCTAGATTCAAATCCTGACTGTTACTGGGTGACCTTAAATTAGGTCTTAGTGGGTGAAGTGGTAACCAGAAAGCTAAAATCTTCAGTAAGGAAGAGATATGAGGATAACATGGCATGAATTTCAAATTGGTATAACCATACAAAGAAAAGAATTATCCAAAAGGCTTTAGAAAACAGTATTTTCAATGAATATCCTTAATGGAGTATATTCCAAGGACAAATTGAACTGTAAAGAAATCTTAGTAAATTTCATTCATTAGCTTGTTAGTTGTAATATTGGCAATTATATGAACATTTTTTTTTTTTTTTTTTTTTTTTTTTTGGAGACGGAGTCTCGCTCTGTCGCCCAGGTTGGAGTGCAGTGGCGCGATCTCGGCTCACTGCAAGCTCCGTCCCCCGGGTTCACGCCATTCTCCTGCCTCAGCCTCCCGAGTAGCTGGGACTACAGGCGCCGCCACCTCGCCCGGCTAGTTTTTGTCTCGATCTCCTGACCTCGTGATCCGCCCGTCTCGGCCTCCCAAAGTGCTGGGATATATGAACATTTTTATATGTATTGAAGCGAAAGCAAAAAATGATTATGTTATTGTTGCTAGGGAGAAAATTTTCAAGACTTAAGTGCAGGTATTTAAAAAGTTAAGTAAAAAATTATTTAATGTTTAATTTGAATTTAAAATACCAGTCTAAATCCCTGACAGTTTTTCTGTTAAAAAAAAAAAAAAAAATACATATTCCCTAGCTCTGTCGACTGAAATGCCTAGAAGCAATAAAAATCCAATGCAATGAGCATCCCTAGGGCCTGTCTCTGGCCTCCCAAAACTGTTTTCCACTAAATTGAAGAAAGGCTCCCTGGAGGAGACGCTGATTTCAGAACTGGTGTAGGAAAAGTACAAGATAAACCTGAAAAATCTAGGTGTGTCAGAAAGCAAATTAACTATCAGAAACTAATGAAGTTCTGTCAAATAGACAAGAGAGCTAAATTGGAGGGGCTCTCAGTGGCCAAAGATGATTGATTTGAGCACCAAAATATATAACCACAATTGAGTGAAACACTGAATATCATGATACACCCCCCAAAAAGATTAATTACAATTAAAGAGAATTAATTGAACATTTATTCTACTTTGCCTGTTCTCTGTATTTCAGGAAAACAAACTGACTTCTAAGTAATGAAAGTTGCTTTTCACAGAATAATACCAGATAAAAGTAAAAAGACATTTTAAAAATAATTGTGTAACCTTGACAGAAATAACTTAGGAACTGATCATCATTAGATGAAACCATTAGGTGAAAGGTTAATGGGGAATTTTGCAGTGGGGGAATTAGACTGTCACCACTTGAAAACATTGATCAATCTTAGCATCAGTACAGTAAAACAGGACAGCTAAGTATTGTGTGCCTCCTGGTGTAATGCAGTATGCAGAGCAGCACCTCCTAGGAAGTATTCTTGCCAAAAATGTTGAACCTTAAGATAATTAAGCCCTAAGAACTAACTTCCCATTTACAGAAAATATGTGGGCTATTGGGATAAGTAAAATAACATCACAAGAAAGCAAACAGACAAATCTAGAATATGAGACATTCAATAGGACAATTGACCTGGTTTCACACAAAAGGCATTTGGGAAAGGGAGTAGGGGATTGCTGTCCTAGATTAAAAGAAATTTAAGAGACATAACAACCAACTGGAATGTGTAGAATTGTTTGGATCCTGATTGAGTTATCTGTAGATAGACATTTTTGAGACTACTGAATGTGGACTAAATGATATCAAGAAATCCATAATAATTTTATTAGTTGTAATCATGGTGTTGTGGTTATAGAAAAAAATGACTTAGGCTGGTGGCTCACACCTGTAATCCCAGCACTTTGAGAGGTCAAGGCGGGTGGATCACCTGAGGTCAGGAGTTTGAGACCAGCCTGGCCAACATGGTGAAACTCCTCCTCTACTGAAAATACAAAAAAATTAGCCAGTTGTGGTGGCTGGCGCCTGTAATCCCAGCTACTCGGGAGGCTGAGGCAGGAGAATCGCTTGAACCTGGGAGGCGGAGGTTGCAGTGAGCTGAGATTGCATTACTGCATTCCAGCCTGGTGACAGAGCGACACTGTCTCAAAAAAAAAAAAAAAAAAAAAAGAAAAAAAAAAAAAAGATTTTACAGTCAAACACGGTGGCTCACGCCTGTAATTCCAGCACTTTGGGAGGCCGAGGCAAGAGGATTGCCTGAACCCAGGAGTGTGAGAGCAACCTGGGCAACATGACGAAATCCGTCTCTACAAAAAAAAAAAAAAATAGAAAAAATAGCCCGGTGTGGTGACTTGCAAATGTAGTCCCAGCTACTCAGGAGGCTGAGGTAGGAGGACCACCTGAGCCCAGGGTGGTCGAGGCTTCAGTTAGCCATGTTTGAGCCACTGCAGTCCAGCCTGGGTGACAAAGTGACACCCTGTCTCCAAAAAAAAAAAAAAAAAAAAGAAAAAATGACATTATAGTTAAGGATGTACACTGCCATATATAGGGATGAAACGACATGATGTCTAGGATTTATTTACTTTAAAATATTTCAGTAATAAAAAAGGAGATAAAGCAAGTGTGGAAAAATCTTGATAATGTTAAATCTGGATAATGGGTCTATAAGGATTCTGTGTACTATTCTCTTCAGTTTTGTGTCAGAGTACAAATTTTCAGTATTTAAGAAATTTAAATTTTAAAAGTTTTGGGGGTTTCTAAAGGAGAGAGCAGAAGGAATGATTTGGAATTGGCAATGAGAAGTAAGAGCACAACAGCCAAGTTCTGACTCCGAGGTGCCCGTTGTGGTGAGAGAGGAAACAACTTCCACTTGAGAAGTAGAGTTCTTGCTATCAGAATATAAAAAGCTTTGCTCCTAGCCTTCCAAATCTTTCATGCTCAAACTTCTATGCCTGCTCCCTTTCCCTCACTGAAATGGCAATTCTCAACTTGAGTGGCAGCAACTGTGAGGTTTGATTAGTTAGGACATATACTAGTAATTTCTCACTATTTCAGTTGGTTACAAATGATGGTCATTTTAAAATAAAACAAAATGTATTCCACATTAGTCCACAATAGTATAATTCTCATTCAGTTGCATTCAGAAATGCTTTCTTGAGAAGGAGTTAGAGAAGTGGAAATATAATATAGCTAGCACACTGGGAATTGCACATTTCATGCAAATATGCATGTAGTGCTTGTAAACACAATCCAGCAGTGCCGTAGACATCATCAATCACCTGATTCTTCAATTTTCATCCGGTCATAATGTCCTGTCACACTACCCCTTACACATTATACTTCATGGGTAAACAGGCAAACTATAGTAAAATGAGCACCCTCATCTTTGTGCTACTGGCATACCTTGTTTTATTGCATTTCACTTTCTTCTGCTTCACATATATGGCATTTTTTACAAATTGAAGGTTTGTGGCAACCATAAGTTGAGCATGTCTATCAGCACCATTTTTCCAACAGCATGTGTTCACTTTGTATCTCTGTGGTTTGTAACTCTCACATTATTTCAGGCTTTTTCATTATTAATGTCTCTGTCATGGGGATCTGTGATCATTGATCTTTGATATTACTATTGTAATTGTTTTGGGGTGCTATGAACAGTACCCATATAAGATGGCAAACTTAATTGATGAATGTTGTGTGTGTTCTGACTGCCACTCACTGGCCATTCCCCAGTCTCTCTCCCTCTCCTTGGGTCTCCTTATTCCTGAGACACAACAATATTGTAATTAGGCCAATTGATAATCCTACAATGGCCTCTAAGTGTTCAAGTGAAAGAGTTATACATCTCTCACTTTAAGCCAAAAGCTAGAAATGATTAAACTTAGTGAGGAAGGTGTGTTGAAAGCAGAGACAGGCTGAAAGCTTGGCCTTTTGCACCAGTTAGCCAAGTCATGAATGCAGAGGAAACATTTTTGAAGGAAAAAAATTTGAAGGAAATTAAAAAGGGCCACTTCAGTAAACACATGAATGATAGGAAAATAAAACATCCTTATTGCTGACATGGAGAAAGTTTTAGTGATCTGGATAGAAGATCAAACCAGCCATGACATTCCTTTAAGCCAAAGCCAAACCCAGAGCAAGGCCCTAACTGTTTTCAATTCTATGAAGGCTGAAAGAGGTGAGGAAGCTGCAGAAGAAAAGCTGGAAGCTAGCAGAAGCTAGCAGAAGCTAGCAGAGGTTGGTTCATGAGGTTTGGATATTCTGAAGGAGAGAGGAGAAGAAATGATTTGGAATTAGCAATGAGAAGTAAAAGCACCACAGCCAAGTTAGAGAGAAAAACCCATCTCTATAACATAGAAGTGCAAGGTGAAGCAGCAGGTTTTCCAGAAGATCCAGCTGAGATAATTGATGAAAGTGGCTACACTAAACAACAGACTTTCACTGTGGACAAAAAGGCCTTTTATTGGAAGAAGATGCCCTCTAAGGCTTTAGTAGTTAGAGAAGTCAATGCCTGGCATCAAAGCTTTAAAGGACAGGCTGACCCTCTTATTAGGGGCTAATGGGCTAGTGCAGCTGGTGACATTAAGTTGAAGCCAGTGCTCATATTTACCCTTCCAAAAATCCTAGGGCCTTCAAGAATTATGCCAAATCTGCTTTGCCTGTACTCTGTAAGTGGAATGACAGCCTGAATGAGAGCACATCTATCTACAGCATGGTTTACTGAATATTTTAAGCCCACTGTTGAGAACCACTGCTCAGAAAAAAGGATTCTTTTCCAAATGTTACTGCTCATTGACAATGCAGTTAGTTACTCAAGAGCTATAATTAAGATTTACAAGGAGATTTAAGTTTTTATGCCTGCTAAGACAACATCCACTCTGCAGTCCATGAATCAAGGAGTTCTTCAGCTTTGAAATCTTATTGTTTTGGAAATACATTAAGGCAAAGCTGCCATACATAGTGATTCCTCTCATCAATCTAAGCAAAATAAATTGAAAACCTTCTGGAAAGGATTCACCATTCTAGATGCCATTAAGAACATTTGTTTGGAAGTTTGGAAGAGGATTCCATCCTTTATGGATGACTTAGAAGGATTCAAGACTTTAGTGGAGGAAATAACTGCAGATGTGATAGAAGTAAGAAGGGAGCTAGGATTAAAGTTGGAGCTAGATGTGACTGAATTACTGCAATCTCATGATAACACTTGACTGGATGAGGAGTTTCTTCTTATGGATGAGCCAAGAAAAATGGATGGTTTCTTGTAATGGAATCTATTCTTGGTGAAGATGCTGTGAACATTGTTTGAATGACAACAAAGGATTTAGAATATTACATAAACTTAGTTGATAAAGCAGCAGCAGGGTTGGAGAGAATTGACTCCAATTTTGAAAGAAGTTCTCCCATAGGCAAAATGGTATCAAACAACATCATGTGCTATAGAGAAATCTTTCATGAAAGGAAGTGTCCATTGATGCTGCAAACTTTATTGTCATATTTTAAGAAATGCCACAGTTACCCCAACCTTCAGCAACCACTACCTTAATGAGTCAGTAGTCATCAACGTTGAGGCAAGACCCTCCACCAGCAAAAGGATTATGACTCACTGAAGGCTCAGATGATTGTTAGCATTTTTAGCAATAAAATATTTTTAACTTAAGGTATGCACATTTCAAAGACATAATGCTGTTGCACACTCAGTAGACTACAGTATAGTGTAAACATTTATATGCACTAGGATACCAGAACATTCACATGACTCACTTTATTATGATATTCACTTTATTGTGGTGGTCTGGAATCAAATCTGCAGTATCTCCGAGGTATGCCTTTACATTTGTCATTCTACTATATCTACTCAGGAAAACACTAACCCATTCCCTGCTATCACTGCTTCAGTTGTCTGCTATAGAAAATCCAGTAAATGTATATTGGTGCTGGAGTACCATAAAGTCATGATCTTTGGGGAGATCTGATAGACTTGGACTCATCTATTCTAATCCCCCTTTCAATGTGCTTTTCTGTGTTGCAGAAATGTAAAAGCTGAAACAAAAGAAGCACAGAAACAAACTATATTTGCCAGACTCCTCTGCAGCCATATTTGGAAGGTGCAAATGAGGCAAGGATCCTTGGTTTCCTCCTTTTGCCACTATAGCTTCCAAGTATATTCTTGTGGAGACATCGGGTTTTTCTGCAACAGCATGTCGACGTCCATTCACTAACTTTATAGGATGTGGTAGCCAGCCCCTTAAGACAGGCTTTCTAATGATTCTTGTCTCCTAGTATTCATGTCCTTGTCTCATCCTCTCCCAGCACGAATAAGGTCTGACTCATGTGACCAAAAGAATCTTACATAAGTGATGGTATATCATCTCTGAGGCTAGGCCATAAAAGACATTGGTGCTTCTTCCTTGGTCTCATGGACCATTTGCTCCAGGTGAAGACAGCCACCGTGAAGTGTAGACACTCACACAGCTCTGTGGATGGGCCCACATGGAGGAGGAACTGAAACCTCCCTCCATGACCAACGAGTTAGCCATATGAACGAGCCACTTGGAAGCGAATTCTTTAGCACCATTCAAGCTTTCCAGAGGACTGCAGTCCAAGCCAAAATCTGACTAAACCCCATGAGGATTTCAGAGCTAGAACTATCTATCTAGCTAAGCCACTTAAAAATTTCTGACCAACAGAAAATGTGAGCAACAATAAATGTTTATTGTTTTAAACCACAGTAATAAACAAGTGCTTATTCTTGGATGTTTGTCCTTTTTTAAGTTTTGGGTAACTTGTTAGGTAGCAATAGATAGTCAGTAGTTGGGGTTGAGTTGCACGTGGTGGCTCACACCTGTAATCCTAACATTTGGGAGGCCAAGGCGGGTGGATTACCTGAGGTCAGGAGTTCAAGACCAGCCTGACCAATATGGTGAAACCCCGTTTCAATTAAAAATACAAAAATTAGCTGGGCATGGTGGCGGGCATTTGTAATCCCAGCTACTTGGGAGACTGAGGCAGAATTGCTTGAACCCGGGAGGTGGAGGTTGCAGTGAGCCGAGATGAAGCCATTGCACTCAAGCCTGGGTGACAGAGTGAGACTCCGTCTCAAAAAAAAAGAAAGAAAGAAAGAAAGAAAGGAATAGTTGGGGTTGATAATTTGGGGAGCAGCAGTTTTCCTTATCCCTAAATCACAGCTGAAGCAGAGTTTTTTGAAGTCAACATTCCAGCTGTCTATTTTACCACTTTTCCAACTGGGGCAGAGATAGTAGCTACCAAGTGGGCCTATTTGGCAATATTGTGCTGAGAGGCATTCTTGATAATCCAGTCTAATGCCCACTCCTCCCTCCAGTCTTTCCAATGACTTTTAAAGCACTACATTCTCTGAATTAAATTTCATTCCTCCTAAAATAGCTAAGTTGGTTTCTGTTTCCTGTAGTTGAGCACTGAATGATACAACAGGCTCAGCTAGATTCTTGGCGTATTTGGTTAGCCTCTCTTCATCTCCTTTAACAGTTTTACTGAATGGCTGCCATGACAAAGCAGTACCCAAAATCAGGTGGTTTAAAATAACAGAAATTTATTGTCTCATGGTTCTGGGGGCTAGAAGTCCAAAACCAAGGTGCTGGCAAGGCCTTGCTTTCTCCAGTGGCTTTGGGGGAGAATTTTTCCTTGCCTCTTCCAGTTTCTGATGTTTGCTGGCAATTCTTGGCATTCCTTGGCTTGTAGACACATCATTCCAGTCACATGGTTGTTACAGTTTGGCTGTGTTTCCACCCAGGTGTCATTTTAAAGTGTAGCTTCATAATCCCCACATGTTGTGAAAGGGACTTGGTGGGAGGTGATTGAATCATGGGGGAGGGTTTTTCCCTTGCTGTTCTCATGATAGTGCATAAGTCTCACGAGATCTGATGGTTTTTTAAAGGGCAGTTTCCCTGCATATGCCCTTTTGGCTGCACTATGTAAGATATGCTTTTGCTCCTCCTTGGCCTTCCTGTGAGGCCTCCCTAGCCATGTGGAGCTGTGAGTCCATTAAATCTCTTTTTCTTTATAAATTACCTAGTCTCAGGCAGTTCTTTATAGCAGTGTGAGAATGGACTAATACAGTAAATTGGTCCTGGGTAGTGGAGCGCTGCTGTAAAGATACTTTAAAATGTGGAAGCAACTTTGGAACTGGGTAACAGGCAGAGATTGGAATAGTTTGGAGGGCTCAGAAGAAGACAGAAACATGTGGGAAAGTTTAGAACTTCCTAGAGACTTGTTGAATGGCTTTGATCGAAATGCTGATGTGATAACACTAAGAAGTCCAAACTGAGGTGGTCTCAGATGGAGATGACGAATTTGTTGGGGACTGGAGCAAAGGTGACTCTTCTTATGCTTTGGCAAAGAGACTGGTGGCATTTTGCCCCTGCCCTAGAGGTTTGTGGAACTTTGAACTTGAGAGAGATGATTTAGGGTATCTGGCAGAAGAAATTTCTAAGTAGCAATGAATTCAAAAGGAAGCAGAACATAAAAGTTTGGAAAATTTGCAGCCCGATGATGCAGTAGGAAAGAAAAAACCCATTTTCTTGGGAGAAATTCAAGCTGGCTGCAGAAATTTGCATAAGTAACCAGGAGCAACAGGTTAATCACCAAGACAATGGAGAGAATGTCTCCAGGGCATGTTAGAGATCTTCGAAGCAGCCCCTCCCATGACAGGCCCAGAGGCCTAGGAATAGAAAATGGTTTCATATGCTGGGCCTAGGGCCCCATGCTGTGTGCAGCCTAGGTTCTTGGTGCCCTGCATCCCAGCTGCTCCAGCTGTGGCTAAAAGAGGCCAAGGTACAGGCTCAGGCTATGGCTTCAGAGGGTGCAAGCCCTAAGCCTTGGCGGCTTCCATGTGATATTGAGCCTCTGGGTGCATAGAAGTCAAGAATTGAGGT
Organism: Chlorocebus sabaeus; assembly: GCF_047675955.1. Taxonomy (NCBI): domain Eukaryota; kingdom Metazoa; phylum Chordata; class Mammalia; order Primates; family Cercopithecidae; genus Chlorocebus; species Chlorocebus sabaeus. The sequence goes on along the minus strand of NC_132904.1, from coordinate 82,331,274 downwards.
TTGGCAACCTCCCCCTAGATTTTAGAGGATGTATGGAAACACTTGGCTGTCCAGGCATAAGTTTGCTGCAGGAGCAGGGCTTCCATGGAGAACCTCTGCTAGGGCAGTGCGGAAGGGAAGTGTGGGGTCAGAGTTCCCACACAGAGTCTGCACTGGGGCACTGCCTAGTGGAGCTGTGAGAAGAGGGCCACCGTCCTCCAGACCCCAGAATGGTAGCTCTATCAACAGCTTGCACTGTGCACTGGAAAAGCTGCAGTCAGTGCTGATGCATGAAAGCTGCCAGGAGGGGGCCTGGACCCTGCAAAGCCACAGGGATGAAGCTGCTCAAGGCCATGGTAACACACCTCTTCCATCAGTGTGACCTGGGTGTGAGACATGGAGTCAAAGGAGATCATTATGGAGATTTAAGATTTGACTGCCCTGCTGGATTATGGACTTGCATGCGCCCTTTGTTTTGGCCAAGTTCTGTCATTTGGAATGGGTGTATTTACCCAATGCCTGTACCTGCATTGTATCTAGGAAGTAACTAACTTGCTTTTGATTTTTCAGGCTTGTAGGCAGAAAGGACTTGCCTTGCCTCGCCTCTGATGAGACTTTGGATTGTGGACTTTTGAGTTAATGGTGAATGGGAGATTGTTGGGATGGCATGATTGGTTTTGAAATGTGAGGACATGAGATTTGGGAGGGGCCAGGAGCAGAATTATGTTGTTTGGCTGAGTCCCCACCCAAATGTCATCTTGAAATGTAGCTCTCATAATCCCCACATGTTGTGGAAGGGACCCAGTGGGAAGTAATTGAATCATGGGGGCAGGTTTTTTCTATGCTGTTCTCACTGTAGTGAATAAGTCTCACAAGATCTGATGGTTTTGTAAAGGGCAGTTCCCCTACATATGCTCTCTTGCCTACCGCCGTGTAACACATGTCTTTACTTCTCCTTTGCCTTCCACCGTGATTGTGAGGCCTCCTTAGCCATGTGGAACTGTGAGTCCATTAAACCTCTTTTTCTTTATAAATTACCCAGTTTTGGGCAGTTCTTTGCAGCAGTGTGAGAATGGATTAATACACATGCTTATCCTCTACCTATGTGTCTTTCCATTGTCTTCCCTTTGTGTTTGTCTCTATGTACAAATGTTTTATTTTTATAAGGGCAAAAATCATGCTGAATTAGAACCTACCCTAATAAGCTAATTTTAGCTTTATTATCTCTGTAAAAATCCTATTGCCAAATAAGGTCACGTTCTAAGGTACTAGGGATTAGGACTTCGACATGTCATTTTTGAGGGACACAATCTAATCTATATCAATTCCTATCCTCCTCTTCACTCTTAGCTGACAACCTCTTCTTCTAATCTATCTAGATGTTGATGCTATATTGTATTCTGGTGCTCCAGCGGAAAAATTTATGTATGCATGTCTCAGGGGATGAGTTGACATTCTTTTCCTATGTTTGGAAAATCTATGGTTAAAGAACTTGAGAGGCCTGGTGCGGTGGCTCACGCCTGTAATCCAGCACTTTGGGAGGCTGAGGCAGGTGGATCACGAGGTCAGGAGGTCGAGACCATCCTGGCTAACACGGGGAAACCCCGTCTCTACTAAATATACAAAAAATTAGCTGGGTGTGGTGGCGGGCACTTCTAGTCCCAGCCACTCAGTAGGCAGAGGCAGGAGAATGGCGTGAACCCGGGAGGCAGAGTTTGCAGTTAGCAGAGATCGCACCACTGTACTCCAGCCTGGGTGATAGAGCGAGACTCCATCTCAAAAAACAAACAAACAAACAAACAAAAAACCTTGGGATCTTATTGTGGGGGGATTAAAATGTTAAGAGGAAATAAAGAATGCGAAACAAAGTATCAATGGCCCTACATGTCTTAAATTAATTTTCATTTTGTATGACATGCTTGCTAGAAACTTTCAGGATTTTTCTTCTTTCAAGTTCCAATGAAATGCTTGTGTATTTACAAACATGTAATTAGGCCGGGCATGGTGGCTCACACCTGTAATCCCAGCACTTTGGGAGGCTGAGATGGGCAGATCATGAGGTCAGGAGTTCAAGACCAGCCTGGCCAACATGGTGAAACCCTGTCTCTACTAAAAAGTACAAAAATTAGCCAGGCATGGTGGCAAGCACCTGTAATCCCAGCCACTTGGAAGGCTGAGGCAGAAGAATCACTTGAACCCAGGGGGCAGAGGTTGCAGTGAGCTGAGATCATGCCACTGCACTCTAGCCTGGGCAACAGAGTGAGACTCTGTCTCAAAACAAACAAAAAACATTTAATTAATTCAGTTATAAATAGTGTGTATACGAACACATGTCCTATGATGTCTCTTCTTACCCACTCTGCTCCAACCTTTTTGTCTTTATTTCTTAACACACTATTGAGGTTTCAGCTGAAATTTTATTTCCTCAGAGAATTGTCCATTGGCTATCCAATCTAAAATAATTATAGATTTATTTTCAATTGGGTGACCCTTTAAAAAAATCTCTGTATAGCATGTTTATAAAACTTTCCTATTTATTTGCTGTCTTTTCTCATTACAAAGTCGGCTCCATGAGAACTTTATTGACCTTGCCCATCATTATACCCACAATGCTTATAACAGGATCTAGCTCAAAGTAGACCGTGTGTGTGTGTGTGTGTGTGTGTGTGTGTGTGTGTGTGTGTAGAATGACTGAATACATTATTTTCTTGCTTTGGTCTTGCAATTCTAGACAGATGCAGAATAATGTAGGTACGTGAGATGGGTCAAGTTTTGCAAAACCTTTATTTAGCTATGAGAAGCTGAACAGATGTTTTTCAAACTGCCTCCCCAATATACAAAACCCAATACACAGAGTTATAAAGTTTAGGCTTCTCTCACAATTATCTTAAGCTAGTGAACCTTACACAGTTTTTACATGGCTTTATACCTCCTTCCCTCCAAAGACTTGGAGTATAGTTGAATCCTGACACATGCTGCAAGTCATTTAATAAAACAGCCATTCATGTTGTTAAAATCTCCATGTAAAATATAAATAGGAGCATGTTTCTTAATCTAATAAAAATACTAATCTCAAGTCAATAGCTAGATAGTAAAGGCATTCCTGTTAAAGTCAGGAATAAGACAAGGAAGTTTGCTATAAACACTATTATTAGACATGAATCTGAAAGTGCTATTATATTATCAGTCAAGATAATAATAAATATTGCAAAGAAGGAAGCAAAATAGTTATATATAAGGTTATGTAATTATTAAAAATTGATAAGCTGAAAATTAAAACAAGAAAGTTTGGTGCACTAGTCAGTTAAAAATTTAACAAAAAAGATAAATAGCTCTCCTACGTAGTAACAATAACCATTTAGAAATAGAACGGAAGAAATAATCTATTTTATGCAAAGTTTGCATAAAAACTAGGTAAAGTTTGCATAAAAACTAGATAAAAGAAATGAATACATTTAATGCAATTTCCATAAAAATTCGAGCTTTTTTGAACTTGGAAAGTCTTCTAAAGTTATGTGGAGAAATAAATACTTAAGTATAGCTAGAAAATTCTGAGAAAATAAAAGTGACAAAGAGGGACTTGCCATATGAGATATGAAAATGTAATATAAACTCCAATAAAAAGTGGAGTGATTTTGCTTCTGGAATTGCAGAACTGATCAATAAAACAGATAAAGACCAGAAATAGATCCAAGTGTATGTAAGAATTTAATATATGGCACACATGTTGGGAAGTCAGTGGGACAAGTATGGATTATTCAATGAATTGATAAGTGGATTTTTTCTTTTTTTCCTTCTAAGACATAGTCTTACTCTGTCGCCCAGGCTGGATGGAGTGCAGTGACACGATCTTGGCTTACTGCAACCTCCGCCTCCAAGGTTCAAGTGCTTCTCGGGCCTCAGCCTCCCAAGTAACTGGGATTACATGCATGTGCCACCACACCTGGCTAAATTTTTTTCTGATTTTTTGTATTTTTAATAGAGATCAGGTTTCACCATGTTGGCCAGGCTGGTCTCGAACTCCTGGCCTTAAGTGTTCCACCTGCCTCGGCCTCCCAAAGTGCTGGGATTACAGGTGTGAGCTGCTGAGCCTGGTCTTTGATAAATTGACTATTTAAAAATTACAGCCTAAGAAAGAACTTTACAACACCCCTAGTAAATCGTAAATTTAAAAAAAAAAAAGTTGGAAAATATAAGAGGCAAAGGGATGTTTTCCTTATAATGTAAAGAGTTCACATAAATCAAGAAGAAAAAAGACAAACATCTTCCCTGAAGAACATTTTCCCCTACTTCAAAGATAAATAAATGGGTTAGGGAAGTGAAAATCCTATTCACATTAGAAGTCAGTTGGTCATGTGACAAACATTCAACCTTCCAATAATCAAGGAAAAGCAAATTTGGGAGGTTGCGGTGGCTCACGCCCACAATCCCAGCACTTTGGGGGGCTGAGGCAGGTGGATCACCTGAGGCAGGCAGATCACCTGAGGCCAGGAGTTCAAGACCAGCCTTGCCAACATGGTGAAACCCCATCTCTACTAAAAGTACAAAAAATTAGCCAGGCAAGGTGGTGGGTGGGGGTTGGTGGGGGGAGGGGGGTTGGTGTCTATGTTGCCAAGGCTGGTCTCGAACTCCTGGGCTCAGGCAATCCTTCTGCCTTGGCCTCCCAAAGTGCTGGGATTACAGGCGTCAGCCACCACACCTGGCCAAATCATGTGTATTTAAAACAAAATTTTGTAGTTTAAAAAATATAATAAATCAATAATATTGAATTTTGCCTAAGGGTAAAATGCAGTTGAATGGGATTACCAGCCATACAAAACACCTGTACTCAAGGGAGGCCACTGTTTACATATATCACCTTGAACTGTGTGCTGTTGTTCTTTAGCAAAATCTTTCCTAATGGAATGTTAAGCAGGACAAGGAGTCCTTTTATTTATTCTTCTAGATACCACAGGTCATACTTTTTTCACACCTTGAAATAATTGTTTTCATTCAGTTGAGCTTTAGTGTTATGCTTTCAGTCAAAACTGTAGACTTTGTTCACTCACTCAATAAATATTTGTTGAAGCCTGTGCAGTGTACCAAGCACGTTTCTCAATATTTAGGACCTGTCAGTGTTCAACTTTCCTGGAACTTGCTTTCTGTCTCTCTTAAGAAATACTGTATAGAAGCAGCTATCCTAGAGGATATCTGCTACATTATTCAGTATCCTATAGAGAAGTTTCTTTAAGATTTAAGAACTAGAAAAGTGGTTAAAGAATTCATATATACTTTACTTATGAACAAAGGAAAATTCATTTCTCTTTTTTTGTTTGGGCTGTCAGGAAACAATTTTAGCCCAACTCAAACAACTGAGTAAGATATTGCATCCATCCAATTCCAATATTAACCGTTTCCCCTTTCAGAACTCCTTCTCTTCCAAGTTCATCTTTTTTTTGACCTTGCTTTTTAAAAATTCAAAATGTTTTGTTTTACTATATTCTAATGTACTTGTAAACTGCTTCAAATCTCAGATCTCTTGTGGGATATGAACCTAAATATCTGTATTTGTAAACTGCTTCAAATCTCAAATCCCTTGTGGGATGTGAACCTAAATAACAAACAGAAAAGGTCTCTAAAATAAAAGATGTGCATTGAAAATAGAGCATAATGGGAAAACGCATGCCATAGTAAACTATGTGTGTATGCAGGAAGACGAAGGAAGACAAAGGGTTTTAAAGGGAAAAAAATGAGGATGGTTACACATTGTTTTGAAATAATTATCTTGACTACAAAGGTCAATAACAAGGGTGACGTCAGTTGAAGGTTGGACAGGCAGCTTCTGGGCAGACATCCTTGCAGAGGTTTTGTATAAGGTCGTGATGGTTTTTGTGCAACGTTGTGGTTTTGCAGTCTTTGTTTTCAGGCATACAAGTATGAGTACCCTCTCTTCATAGCCTTTCCTGGCTCTATTTGTCAGAGTTTTTGTTCGTTACCCACATGCAGTAAGTCAGTACTGATTGGATCTTGGCTCAAGCGAAAATACCTACTTGTAAAAAATGGCATGAACAACCGAAGACAATTTTTGTAAGGAACGTTGTATTCTACATTCCTTTTGCTTTTTTTTTTTTTAATTGACAAATAACAACTGTCACATTCATGGGGTACATAGTGATGTTTCCATATTAGCATATCCATTATCCAACTGAGGACATCTAGTATGGCCCAGGTATTAAATAGTATTAGTAAACGATTGTTAATTTTCTGAAGACTTGGTAATAGTATTATGATTATGAAAAAAAGTCCTTAGTTTTAGAGATGCACACTGAAGTACGCAGGGGTGTGGTGTGTTATCTGCAACTTTAGGATGATTCAGCAAAAAAAAATTTACAAGCATTTATGTAAAGAAAAAGCAAATATGGCAAAATATTGTGTTGAACTGTTGAGTCTGGGTATTGGGCGGTATTATTGAATTAGGGTGGATAAATCTAGACTCTGTTGTTATTTTTGCTGCAGTTATTATGACGTCACTAGAAAGCTGGAATTATTCCCACTCCAAAGCACCCTGAAACCTCGCGATATTACGGCCTGGTGGCGCGCGAAACGCGGTGGGCGGGGCTGGAGCGAAAACCACTGACTTCCGGCCAGGCCGTTGTCTGGGTGGCGCGGTCGAGTCATCGCTGGGCCTCACCGCTTCGTTCTCCCAACCCTCCCCGCGCCCTGGCGCGGGGGGTCGACTAGCCAACTGAGGCGGGAGGCTACTCGGACCTTTCCCTGCGTTTCGTTTCGGCCAGTGCCGGGGGCTACCCGCCCTGGGGCCTGGGATCCTTGGGGCCCGTGAGGCCCACTCTTAGCGGCCAGGGCCTACCGCGGCCCGCCGCCGGCCCTCATGAGGCATAGCCTGACCAAGCTGCTGGCAGCCTCGGGCAGCAACTCCCCAACCCGCAGTGAGAGCCCAGCCCCGGCTGCAACCTGCTCGCTGCCCTCGGACCTCACCCGGGCGGCAGCGGGGGAGGAGGAAACAGCGGCGGCCGGATCTCCCGGCCGCAAGCAGCAGCTCGGCGACGAAGGGGAGTTGGAAGCCGGGAGGGGGAGCCGCGGCAGGGTGGCCGTGCGCGCGCCCTCGCCCGAGGAGATGGAGGAGGAAGCGATCGCCAGCCTCCCCGGAGAAGAGACGGAGGATATGGACTTTCTGTCTGGGCTGGAACTGGCGGATCTCCTGGACCCCCGGCAACCGGACTGGCACCTGGACCCCGGGCTTAGCTCGCCGGGGCCTCTCTCCTCGTCTGGCGGAGGCTCGGATAGCGGCGGCCTGTGGAGAGGGGAGGATGACGATGAGGCCGCGGCTGCTGAAATGCAGCGCTTCTCTGACCTGCTGCAAAGGCTGTTAAACGGTATCGGAGGCTGCAGCAGCAGCAGTGACAGTGGCAGCGCCGAAAAGAGGCGGAAAAAGTCTCCAGGAGGAGGCGGCGGTGGCGGCAGCGGTAACGACAACAACCAGGCGGCGACAAAGAGTCCCCGGAAGGCGGCGGCGGCCGCTGCCCGCCTTAATCGGCTGAAGAAGAAGGAGTACGTGATGGGGCTGGAGAGTCGAGTCCGGGGTCTGGCAGCCGAGAACCAGGAACTGCGGGCCGAGAATCGGGAGCTGGGCAAACGCGTACAGGCACTGCAGGAGGAGAGTCGCTACCTACGGGCAGTCTTAGCCAACGAGACTGGACTGGCTCGCTTGCTGAGCCGGCTGAGCGGCGTGGGACTGCGGCTGACCACCTCGCTCTTCAGAGACTCGCCCGCCGGTGACCACGACTACGCTCTGCCGGTGGGAAAGCAGAAGCAGGACCTGCTAGAAGAGGACGACTCGGCGGGAGGAGTCTGTCTCCATGTGGACAAGGATAAGGTGTCGGTGGAGTTCTGCTCGGCGTGCGCCCGGAAGGCGTCGTCTTCTCTTAAAATGTAGGGTCAAGTAATCTGCTCTTTATCCGCGTTTACCCCTTTCAACTCCCTTACACCATGTCAAACTTACCTTAGTGGGACATCTTCACCGGACACATTTCAGAGGAGAGAAAAAAAGTAATATTGAATCTTAAAGTGTTTAGCTAAAAGCATGAATGTGACACAGTAACCAACTCCTAATGATAACATGTGACTATTAAATCTCTCTGACAGTTTCTTTTTTAGGTGATTTCCTTCCTGCCAGGCTCCGTTGTAGGGGTTACAGAACAGTCGTTCCCGCCTCACAACCTGGTAAGGATCCATCTCTTCCCGTAACGCTCATGCTCTGCTGCTTAGTCTACTTTAATGGGCAACATCTCAGTCTGTGTGTGTGTGATTTTTTTTTTTTTCCTGTTTTGGAAGGTGGGAGGGAAATCTAATTTGGGCCCTGTCCACCCTGGAAACAGACTTGTGCTGGTCAAGAATGTATTTAAGATGCCTCTTCTGGTTGAAATAGCTATTAATGTGTCCCCTTATTCAGACTTGCGTGTACCTAGCTCTTCTGTCCCCAGTGTGGACATGGCCTTGGATGACATCGGTTCCAACTGTACACTGAAACCTGCTTATAGAGATACAGTTTGGAGACAGTGAAACAGGTGAAGTTGAATGGAAGTTCCGAGTTGTACAAGGTGCAAACTGGAATTCCGATTTTAGGGCAACTTTTCAGAGGTTGACAATAAGTATTTGGGGCATGCACAAATGTGATAGTTATTTTGCTGGAGGTGACAGGTATCTCTGAAATATCAATGCCTTTTAGTTTTCAGTAGGAGATATAGAAACAGTCTATACGGAGTAACAGATTTTAGTATCTCACTATTAGAGAAGTTGGAAATTAACATGGATATCAGACTCCTGTGTTTTAGTTACTTGGAGAATAAGAATGGTTAATATTTCTTTGAGGACCAGCAGTGATTACCCTATCACTGAGTATGAATAAATTGTTGAACATCTTTATTTTTGTTGTATTAAAATTTTAGGTTAAATTTATATATGTATGATTAGATATTGAAGGTTGTGAAATGTGAATGAAAACGTGTAAAGTGAGGCTTCACAAAGAATCTTATTCTCTGTATTTCAAAAGTATTTGTCCTATTTTAGAATAATTTTTTAAATTGAGTGCTTCTGGCCACTTAAATAACACAATTGGCACTATTTTCCCAAAGGTGGGATTGATTCTTCCCTTGAATCTATTAACCAGTTGTATAAATTGAGTTATGATGTCCTTCAGTGTAAGAGGCATTAAGAAATTCTTTGTGAAACATCACTGCTTGATAAAGTATATACGTATTTAGCATCCTTGTTTTTCTTTGTGCTAAAGTGGATACAGCTGTTGGGGCAGAAGAGACGGGACCAGCTGCTGGCCACATTTCCTGCTTTATTTTAAAAGGTAGTATAAGAAATGAGGAAAAAGAGGTAATATCAGGGCTTCTGCTGTTTTTTATTTTTAAAATGTTCATAATTAAAAAGTATTTTCCAGCAGTCCAAAGATGTAAGTTATCTTACACATAAAATGTTTTATTTTGTTGTTATTTGGTTATGAAAATGGAATCCTTGTTCTTGCACAACTGTAAATGTTTTGTTGCTAGATAATACGATTTGAGACCTGAATTGGTCTTTGGTTTCCAGTGCATCACAGCATATTTTGTAAAATCATCTACTACTGCACTTGAGCATGATGGGTAGTAGCCAAACTCACAACTTGGAGTGATGAACCTGCTTATACCTAAGGGCAGGAGCAAGCCCCTCACAATGCAGCTGCATGGGTTTTTAGTGCCTACTGAATTTTATATATATATACACATATATATAAACCAAAAGTAGTTGGAAAGATTATTTGAAATGACTAATTTGTGCTATCTTTATGAAATATGTTAAATGTAGCTTTTTTGAAACAGAAGCCTTGAATTGAAATTTAACTAATACTTGAACATTTTTGTATATATTTCTTTGTATATAATTTTGTGCAGTACCAATGACAAAAATATGGTGTCATAATAAAACCAGGTTTGTTGATCTTTTAGTTATGGGCTCAAAGAATTTATTCATCTCTAACATGACATTGGAAAATAATGGATGAAAATAGGAAAAATGATTGTTGTTAATGCTGACTGTGGGTCTTAAAAGGTTCTGGAAAGCAGTAAGTTCATTTTTCTAAAAACTATAACATTCTCTTGGAATATTTTCTTCCTTACGTCAATACTTTTCCTGCATTATTTGAAGTTGTGGGCTGGGGAGAAAACAGCAGTCAAAGCTTTCTGAATTGAGATGCTTTGAAATTCCAAGTGTAGATTTTTAGAATGTCATTTTATAAATGGCAGTTTTTGGAATTACTTGATAAAGAACTTTTGAAAATGGAAAGATTAGTATGGCCTATTTTTAAAGCTGCTTTGTTAGGTTCCTTATGTTTTATTAACTGTCTTTCCTCAGTTTCCATTTCATTTTTTTTTCTAGTTTTGGTGACTTAGTGATTTTGTCATTTTTTACATCAACTTCATGGTCTTGTTTTTACATGGTAATTGCATGTATTTAGGATCTATCTAATAGGGGCTTTAAATAAATTTGGTCATATTTATGTGTAAGCACATTTTACTGTAAATGTTTGGGTTTCTGAATTTAAACAGATCTGTTTATTTCAGTATGTAGTAAACACTATCTTAAAGTGTCCGACTCACTACTTGTTAATTAAAAAAGTTATGATTAATGTGAAACTGTTGTCTTACTATTTTTAGAAAATTGTGTTCTGGATGATTAGCACATGGATAAAGGAGATTTCTGGCATATAAAATGGATTGTTTTTGAAATTTCTAGGTTTGGCTCTATTTACTATAATGGTTGAAAACAATTTAGTATTTGGGTGACCCTTTTGTTTTTCTCCTAAATGTGCCTCTATGGTAAAATACAGAACTAGACTAAAGACGTAGCTTTTTAATATTTGTCTTCGATGGTGGCAGGAGTTCATACATTAATTGAACTAACACATCATATTTTGACCTACTATTTCTATCATATTGACTTACTGTTTCTGCACTTCCTTGACCAGACTTATCTTAAAAAGTCCACTTTCGTTAAAATGTAGTCACACCTGATATAATCCAACAAAAAGTGTTCAAAATATTTTAAATATTTGTGCATTTTATAATCACTAAATTAATCTCTCTCTCTTCTCTTTAAACAGCTTAGCAGTGTCTGCAAAAACGAATCTTTTCCTACAACCTGTTAACTGACTGGACTGATGGTAACAAAGTAATTGTGAGAGCCATGTCGGTCAAAAATTTGGCATCTGCTGAAAAAAATGAATGCCATTTTCAAGTTCCCAAATTACTTCTATACTGATTTCACTTTCCAGAAATGGAGATATGAAAAGATTCTCTGGAATCCTTGAAAGACTTAATAGAGATACATGAGACTAAGTTAATCTTGGAACAAAATTACACTTTTTTTGTCTTTCATGGGAGTGATACTCAGTTATTGCATATCTTTACAAAATTGTAACCGTTGGAGAATTACAGTATTTCATCAAGAAATTAGAGTTTTTAAATAATCGAGCATATTCTATGGAATTAACATTTAGTGGACTAGAATTACATAAGCAGGCCATCAGTGATCACAAGGCATATGAGTTTGTATTTATTTCCTGGAACATGAGAGGTAATTTGGAGTACAGACAGACACCCTGCTGAGTAGAATATAAAAGTTAATGTAAAGTTCTTAACAATAAAGAGTAGTCCTTTTAAATAGATGCATTGATTTGTATATCTCTGAAAAAGTTGATTATGATTAAATGTGTGGGTAGTTAAAATTTAGGGTAACAACCAGGATGTATGGATTCTGAGGTTTTGGCTTCTTGAGCTTTCTCTTGAGTACTTGATACTGTTTTTTGAATATTTTGAGGTTTCTAATTAATGGTATGCTAGTTTCTACTGTTTCATATAAAAATTTATCTAGTGTTGTATAAGGGCTTTAGTATTCTGGATGATGGGAGTGGCTTTTTGTGGCATATCGTTGTTTTACTTAATTGAAATATTTTTTCAGTTTATTACAAGTGTGAAAAAAACACTCAAAACTCTGGATTGTTTTATTTCATTTTTGTTGGATTATGTTAATACATTCCTTCACCTGGTTTAGATTGAGTCATTTTATCTTACTCATTTGGGAAATGAGCAGCTGATAGAAGAGGGTTTGGGTAGGAGATTGGCTCTTAACTTCATAATAAATATACAGTTGGTTATTGTATTATTCAGAACTTACTAAATCCAGTCAGTTTCTTATAATTTTAAGTGTATTCAGTGCCTGTGAAGCCAGGCAGCCAAGAGTATTCCCACTGGCATAAAACTTAGTGCTGATGCTCTTACAGTACAGCTAGTTATAATTCCAGAACCAAAGGCACCAACATGATTTGGTGACCTTAACTACTACTTTGATAGAACAGACTGGGTAATTTACTAATAATGAGTCATTATCTTTTTAATATGTGATTACCTAGTTCAGCATTCTGAATGTGTAGTTTAAGGTCTCTCTGATTTAGTAAAATTTTAAAGCTAAATAATCTGATGACTCTTGAAAGTTTAATTGGTAGTATGACATTTATAAGTGTTTTTTCCCCCAGACTCACAGCCAATACCAAGTTTTGAGACTCTAGTAAATGTTAATATTTTTGCTGCTTTTCTGAGCTGTTTTTTTAATTTACTTACCATCTAATCTAGGGACCAAAATGGGAATTCTTCCATTAGAAATTTGTAGTGTTATGTTTGGCCAGCACAGTATTTTTCAGATTTGAATTTCAGTACCTTTATGTGTAGCCTCAGTACTCTCAACACCAGTCACTCTTTATTGTCTTAAAATACTCCATACTTTTTGTTGACCCAAAATTGTTGAATATTTTGCTCAGTTTTCACAATGAACTAATTGAAAAGTGTAGTTACTGTGTTGTAAACATTTGTGTAGTTCTGTTAATATACTGATTTGAATTTTATTTATCTCAACTTCCTTTAGCGTCTGCATCCAGATTTTGTCTTTGCTGTATACCCACTGAGATCAATTTCCTAGACCCCTCTGGCTCTTAGTGTACTATGGTTTGGGCTTTATAAAATATATTAATGTCTTAATTTAAATAGAATGTGAGCCCTCTTTTTTTTCTTTAAAGCCAAATAACTACACAAAGTAAATTATAAAATATTTAAATAGTTTGTCTACTGTGTCTAGACTGAAATATTAAAAATTGACTTAGGGTAGTTTACTTCAGATGTTAGCTACAAATGACTAAATGTCCTTAAATAATGCAGATATCTGCTCTCTGAACAAAAATTTTGGCAAAGTAAATTTGTAGCAACAGACTTAACATGCTTTATTGTTTATGTTGCCCATTTCTGCTAATGGAAAAGATAATTTAAAAATATGTGGCAGAGGACAGATTAGAAATACTTTTTGGTTACAGAAACCATTGTAAACTCATCCCCATTTATACATGGTATTATGTTAGGGAGTAATTGGACTAGGAATGTTTAAAGATAAGTAAGGAAACAACGTGTGCTCAGTTGTCAAAGAACTTAGTTATATCATTGGACTTTGAATTATCTAAGTTGATTACACAATCCTATATTCTTAAGGAGTCTAACTGGGTACTTGGGTTAACATCAGAAATTACTTTTAATTCATTGTTTTTTCACTGTGATGAGTACAACTCTGCTTTTAGTAAAAGTGACAGAATGTAGGTAAAATGGATGATTTGGGGTCAGAGCTTTTCATCTTAAAATAAACAGCTGTATTGTTTTGCCCTTTAAACATTATATATATCTTTCTGTCTTTCTTTCCCTAGTAAAAGTAAAGCATATTATTTATAGAAAACTTGGAATATCCTGAAAGGAATCAAGAAGAAAAGAAAAATCACCCTTATAACTATAAGCCGTAGAATATCCACAGTAAACATTTTGGCATGCTTCCTTTCAGTCTCTTGTGCATACAGATTCTTTTACCTCATAACTGGGATCATTTTCTATATAAGTTTGGTAGATAATACATTTTATGTGCCTGTTGAAAGAACAAATCATCTTTGCTTTCTGAAAAATTGAGATTGTATTTTGTTAATTTCACATAAGCTTTTCATCTTTGGCAGCACTGCTTATATTTTTCTTTAAACAGACGTTAAAGGCCAGTTTCACTCACAAAGATGCCTTTTCTAAATTATTATATATAATTTTAAGCAGCATAAGATTACTTAACACATATGTCACTATTTGGAAGTAATAGTTAAGAAATTCATGAATAATCTTGGATGCCACTTAAAATTTTGTTTGGTACTTTTCTGTGATGATTGGCTTGCTTCATAAGAAAGTGTTGGTTTAGATCTACGCTGTCCAATACTGTAACCATTAGTCACATGGCTAAACATTTTAAATGCATTAAAATTAAAAATTCAGTTACTCAGTTGCACTAGCCACATTTCAGGTGCCCAGCAGCTACATAGGCTAATGGTTAACATATTGACAGTGCAGATATAAAATATTTCCATCCTCACAGAAAGCTCTGTTGGACAATGCTGAATCAGTTGCTGTCACAAAAGAAAATGGTTTAGAGAACTAGGATGAGAAATGTTAGGACAACAGAAGAAAGCACATCAAAAATTTAAATGATCTTAGGAAATCAATCAACTAGGATATTTCACTGAGGGTCAGAGAGATTAGTTGATTTTGTGATTCTAAATATCCTACAATAAATGGAAGTGTGAAAGACTACCTAAACTAAAAATACAGCTTTCCAAATAAGGTGACTCGAAGTAGGTAGATCTATATCATAATAGCTGAAGCTGAGCCTGAATGACTCAAGAAGATGGCTGATTTAAGGAAGGTTGTTAAATCAGTTCTAAGAATCTATGGATTAATAATTTGAATTGAGAAAGTGAATTATAAGTAACATTTGGTATAGTGTATGGGTATATATTTTTTCATTTTTTATTCCCGTTTGGCATTATGAAGTCTTCAGTGTAAAATACTATATAGTAACTTTTTCCTCTTGTGTACTACAGACCAAACACGATACCTAAGGTAAAAGAGTAGAGCAAGCAAGGTAGAAGAGACAATACTGGGCAAACTAGTGAAGTTAAACTTGTTTTAAGTGGGTAGCTTTTACTTAGATTCAGCCTTTTGTTGTAGGTCCCAGAATTATCCTCATGTGATAAATTACAAGTCTATGTTTATGCATAACATTAGACAAACTGTTTTTACCATTTTATTTTTGTTTACATATTTGTTTAAAATCAGTGAATTTCTTGGCCAGGTTCAGGTAACTGAAGGGCCTTTATAAGTAGTTTATATTGTTTAGACCCAAGGTATGCTGAAAACATAGTCTGGAGCATAATAGGAAATAACATCTTTCTAAAGACAGGCTTAGAAGTTCTAATCCAGTAATTTAAGATGTTCCCTTTGTGTGGTAACAGAGCTGATTGATACCTGTAAGAAAACATTGAGATAGTTCAATAGAAAAGATTGTTGCATCAAGTGGCAAACCTATCTATGATATATATCAGTCCTAGAAGTCTTAAGATGAAACTAAAGATTAAGGTAAAGGTCTTCAGTGTCTGTTAATCCTAAAAACTGTTTTGTTTCTTTATCCAGTTTGCTTCAAGGCTATAGCATAGATTGCTGATCCAAGAGTTCAACAGAGAATAGCCAGAATTATTTTAGAATAGAAGGCTAATATAATAGCTACACATTTTCTGATGGAATTTTCCTTTAGTGCAAGTGTTCAAACTCATCCAAGATAATTATTTATATGACAGAAGTTTCATGCATAATACTTTTTGCAGCTTTGTAGTTAGTTTAGTATTCAGTACACAAATTAATGTTAATAGCCTGAACTATATACCAAGTAGAACTGTTTGAAATTCTTGGTAAGTAGAATTTGATTATAAGAAGAAACAGGTCTTGCTAACTTCTAAACAAGAGGGTAACATTGCCTTTGGTCTAAATGACTTAAAAACAAAATATATTTGCTGCTTTAAGTTGTGAGTTTTATAGGTAATCATATATTATAAAAAGTTTTTCATTTCCTACCTGGCTGCTAGGCTACCATTTACAGGTATAGCCAAGAAAAGAGGGTATAGACCACCAACAACAAGACCTATCAGTCCACTCCGTGTTACGGTACAGGTTTCACAAGCCAAATCGCCTAGGAAATAAATTAGTTCTGGACATGAAGGTTATGATAATCAAGCAAATATAAAGAATGTAAGATCCTCTTTTGTGTATGACAGATATTTTTCAGGCAATATATCAAATGTAATTCTACAAAGCATGATAAAAGATATAATTACATCTATGAGTAACTTAAAATAGCTAGGAATGATTGATAAAACTATTTTAGGAAAAAAAATCCTCTAATTTGTTCTGAACATAGATATAATAAGCTCATGGTTTGGGCTGCTGCTAGCTTTCTGCACTTGTTTTTTATCAACAGACCTGGGCTAATATTTTCACTCAGTCTGTTCAATTCAATGGGCAATTCAGTCTGTTCAATTCAAATAGTTCAAACAATTTCTGTGATCTCCCTTGATCATAGAAATTGTTTCCACTGGTCATGGGAATTAAAATACTCGTCCAATTTAAACAAATTTGGAGGAGCACTTAACAGAAAATAAAATTTAGATGGACTGGCTTCCCTAGCACCCATGGTAATATCTTTATTTGAAATCATCAATCAAAAGATTTTTTTATGATTAACTATACTCAAAGCATTCAGCACACATGGTAAATTTTCAAAAGGAAATCAATTCTCCATGTATTTGATAAACGTTATATATGTATTTAGTGCTTTAAGAGATTTACTATATAAAGAGTCATATTCTCATAAAAATATTTTCCCCTTTTAAGGAACTTCTCTATAAAATATAAATAAAAAATCTAAGGTAGCCAACATATTTATATATATTTGTGTATATATATATATTTCCATATGATTTTCATATATATATCCATATATATATATATGGATTTCCAAATATTTCTTACTCTAAATGAGCAATGAGAAAGATATGTTAGAAAAAGGTAAGTATTGCCAGGTGCAGTGGCTCACGCCTGTAATCCCAACACTTTGAGAGGCCGAGGCGGGTGGATCACCTGAGGTCAGGAGTTTGAGAGCAGCCTGGCCAACATGGTGAAACCCTGTCTATACTAAAAATACAAAAATATTAGCCGGCTATGGTGGTGGGCGCCTGTAATCCCAGCTACTCAGGAGGCTGAGGCAGGAGAATCGCTTGAACCCAGGAGGTGGAGGTTGCAGTGAGCCAAGATCGCGCCAAGGCACTCCAACCTGGGCAACAACAGCAAAACTCCATCTCAAAGAAAAAGGAAAGTATTTAGAACTGCTGTATATGTGCATCTTGGTTGGTAGACCATGCTAATATGAATTACTTGCCACAGAGAGGCTAGCAAGATTTAATCTTATCTAAACACTGCATTACAGCATATAGCTACCTGATACTAATAAGTATGGACTAAAGCTGCAAATAACATATACTAAGGCAAACTCTTTGGTGATAGTGAAGTAGAATTTACCTGTATTCAAAGGAAAACTTACAAAACATCTGTAAGTTAAGTCTGTTGTAAGAAAAGGTATCGCTGCCATTGGCAAGCCAGCAGATATACGAGCCTTTGTCACATTCAAGATGCGTCGAAAAAGACTGTTTGCTATGAGGCCACAAAAAGCAGCATTTAATCCAACATAAACTGATCCATTTTCAAGTAGATTCCTGAAAGGGTGAGAAGAAAGAACTTTTTCTTTGGCTTTATTGTGTGTGTGAGCTTTCCCGATTCTGACACGTGTTACAGAACTTAACAGGACTTTGGGAATACACTAACTGGATATAACATCTATCCCTTATAGAACCAAAATCTTAAAAATTGCTTTATGTATAGGTTTTTGCTCTTCTCCCAGCAGCCAGTGGGTGCCTCTCCTCTGAGCTCCCATAATACTTACCTCTCTAGCACAACACATTACAAGCCAGTACTATCTTATATAATCACTGATTTACATGTCAGGCTTCTACACTAGTCTTTAAACAACCGGAAGACAATGGATACAAAGATGTATTCAGCCTGACACAGAAGATGTTCAATAATGTGGAGTTAATGTGTTTCCTTTCACTCTTCCCTGAAACATTAGTGTCAGGATTGGGAGTACTAACATTTAAGCAACACCGTATGCTAGGTACTTTATAATAACCCATTGATGAGAAATAAACTGATGTTTTGAGATAGTGGTAGAACTGGATTTGAAGCGAAGGTTATGTATGAACTTTTAACCTATGTCCTATGCATTCTTTAGTTTTGGGAAAAAGTAATGCCTAACATGATTGCTGAATATTAAAAATATTGACTCCAAACTTTTCAGACTACTACTTAGCTTTTTTACCGCTTGCCTTGCTATCTACAATACAGTCAATCTTAAAATTTCATTACTCTTAACTAGCCATAGTAGCCACACAGTACCCCCTCTAACTTCTATGGCTTACACTCATCTAAAATAGCTTTTCTAGGAACTCTAAGCTTCCTACATTGTATAAGGTATTACTTTTCTTATCTGACACTGCAGTCATGATGCCTATCATTGAGAACCCCACTGTATGCAGCAGACTCAGTGCTAAAGGCACAAAAAATTATCTTCTATCTTCAAGGTTAACATAGTTAAATATTACTGGAGAAGAAAGATATGTAAACGAGATAGAAGTCTATGAAAATGCTCATGGTAGTACAAGACAGCAGCAGTTCAGGAACTTGGGGTACATAGATGATAATTAGTGATGACAGTCTGGAGAACCTACCAACCACAAAAACCATGTAAATGTGAAAAGCCTATTTTTTTTTGTGAGGGTTGGGGGAATAAAAAACTTGACTTCCTCTAAAATATTATTTCATCATAACAATCATATGAAATGTATATTATCCCCATTTTAAATCCCAATGCTCAGGTAAATAATTTGCCTATATATATATAAAATACATATATATGTTATATATAAGTCCATTTGTTTACAAGTATGTTACATATACAAATAAATAAAAAGTAGTATAAGTGAAATCTGCATAGCAAACTTTGCTCTCCTAACCAGATTTTTCCCAGCTAAAGTCAAAATTTTTAATTAAAAATTAGCACAGGCCAGGCGCGGTGGCTCAAGCCTATAATCCCAGCACTTTGGGAGGCCGAGACGGGCAGATCACGAGGTCAGGAGATCGAGACCATCCTGGCTAACATGGTGAAACCCCGTCTCTACTAAAAAATACAAAAAACTAGCCCGGCGTGGTGGCAGGCGCCTATAGTCCCAGCTACTGGTGGCTGAGGCAGGAGAATGGCGTGAACCCGGGAGGCGGAGCTTGCGGTGAGCTGAGATCTGGCCACTGCACTCCAGCCTGGGTGACAGAGCGAGATTCCGTCTCAAAAAAAAATTTAAAAAAATACAAAATTGTTACCTAGCAGCCCCTTGCCAGTTTTCCAAAAAAGTACCTGTACCAACTAAAAACTCATGACTTTTTGATAAGACATAACACAAGAAATAGACATGAAATAGCCCAAATTTAACAAACGACAAACATGTACGTGAAAGTATTTCTGTAGATCAGAAAATGAAGTTTTTGATATTAAGAAAGCTCCATACACTGGAGGACATGCCAAGTAACTGTTAAATACCTGATTAATAGTCCAAGAAGAAATGAAGATTCAAACTTAGAAGATAAAATGGGAATGAAGAGAAAAAATAGAAACAAGGCAAAGATAACAGGACACTGTCATCTTCCCAGTTTAGATGCCAATGATTGCAAGCATTTATTGCCTCTAAACTAAATTTTACTTTGCAGTTCCATATATTCTTTCTAATTTGGTAAAGAACCCAGTGACAGCCTACTTTCTTTTCTTGAAAGTTGCCACCGTCTACTCTGTTTTTGAGACAGTCTTGCTCTGTCACCCAGGCTGGAGTGCTGTGGCATGATCTCGGCTCACTGCAGCATCTGCCTCCCAGGTTCAAACTATTCTCATGCCTCAGCTTCTCCAGTGGCTAGGACTACAGGCACGCGCCCCCACACCTGGCTAATTTTTGTATTTTTAGTAGAGACAGGGTTTTGCCATGTTGGCCAGGCTAGTCTTCTCCTGACCTCAAGTGATCAGCCCACCACCGCCTCCCAAAGTGCTGGGATTACAGGTGTGAGCCAGCAGGTGTTACACCATTACAGGTGTGACTCTTCTTTTGCCAGTCTTTCTCACTTTCCCTATCTTGCTGGCCTGGAAACATGGACATAGTTCCTTTTTTGCTTTAAAAGTTTTTGTTACCTCAGGAAAACAACTAGAAGGGAGTGGAGTTGGAGTGTGGGGATGGGGGTGAAAGAGTTTTTAAAATCTCACCAAGTTCTTACTACTAGCCTTTTTTTTCTTCCCCTCAGAGATCCTTGTTCTGAACACTACTGGGCTTGATTTATAGGTTCTTCCTGATTAAGATGATAAGTGGCAGCAAGATGGGGATTTGTTCAGTTTTTATTCCTGAAGATAGCAAGATTATGCTTCCAGAATGTATTTTAAATCCATCCTCTTTTCATCGCAACTGTCACCACCCCTACTATCTCCACTCACTAGGATTGCTATGCTGGTTTTTCTACTGGTCTTTGTATTTCCTTTCTTTCCTACCTCGAATCTGCTTTACAAAAAGCAGCTGGAATGTTCTTTAGAAATGCTAAAATCATTCACCTGCTCAAAACTATTCTTGGTCCTTATGCCTACTTCCTTAGTACTTCAGTAACAATGGTTACTCAAGTACCACAAGCCTTGGCTATCTTGTGGCTAGGCATATGCCATTCCCTCTACTTAAGACACTGTCCCTCTCTCCTTCCCAGGCGGCTGCTTTTCATCCTTTTATATTCAGAGAGACCTTCTTGACTGTCAGCAAAGTGAAAGACATTTTGTGGAAGTACACAGTAGCTGCCTGGCAAAGATCAGTATGTTCCCTATATTGGTTTTTCTCTTTAACAATATCTTTTTTTTTTTTTTTTTTTTGAGACGGAGTCTTGCTCTTGTCGCCCAGACTGGAGTGTAGTGGTGTGATCTCGGCTCACTGCAACCTCCGCCTCAGCCTCCTGAGGAGCTGGGATTACAGGCGCCCGCCACCATGCCCAGCTAATTTTTGTACTTTTAGTAGAGACGGGGTTTCACCATGTTGGCCAGGCTGGTCTGAACTGACTTCAGGTGATCCACCTACCTTGGCCTCCCAAAGTGCTGGATTACAGGCATGAGCCACCACACCTGGCCCTCTAATAATATCTTAAAGATCTTTAGCCATGATCCTATTTCTCTGACATTCTCTATCTTGCTATGTGTATTCTATGGTACTCTTAGACTGGTAAGCATACTGACAGAATGAACTGGAAACAAAAGACATTTTAAAAGTTATTTTAAAGTTTTGTTATTTAAATGGGTCTGTAAATGTTTACATTTTACTATACTCCAAGCCTAATGGAAAAACTCAAAACATTGTACAGTTAGATATATCCAAAGACATGAGTTCCAGCCTCAACTTCCACAGTTAGCTATGTGATATTGAGCAAAATGGTTAAACACTCTCATCCAGGCAAGAAAAGGGCAGTTTCCTCCTGACATTCCGTGTTGTTTATACTCAAACTAGATAAATTTGAGATAATGAATCAATGGTGAAAATCTACCTGATAAAAGGTATTTTTAAATTAAGAAAGGATCTTACCTTTCTGCCTCTGGAAGCTGGTTAATTTTTCGGAATATATCAACAATTATGTTTTCCTTGGTATTATTGGATTTATGATTTTCCATTTTGAACCTTAAAAAACATGAAGATATCATTTCTCAAGAATTTATAGGAAGAATTTTAAAAACCTTCTGAAGACTAATACTGTAGAGCTAATGTGAAAAAAAATTGCATATATGTTATTAAAAAAAAAAATCTAAGTGAAACAAAAACCAGAACATGAAAAGCAACACATAAAGCTTTTAGGAAATACAGAATATCTTCATAATCCTTGAAACTATTTCCTAAACAATTCACAAATAGCACTAAACATAAAAAGACTTATAAAACTAACAGTACTGAGGTTAAGAACGTACGGTTATCAATATATACCATAAAGAAAAGCTAGTGTGGGAGAAAATGCAATACAACTGACAAAAGAGTAGTTAGTACCCAAAACATACATGGAACTACATATCAACACGAAAAAGGTAAGCAGCCCTATGGAAAAACTGACAAAATATTTGAACAGGCACTTCACAAAAAGTTAAACAGCCAATAAACATGAAAATATGCTCACCTTCATTATAATTGGGGGAACAACCCACAGTGAGATACCAATAGGTACCCATAGGTTAGCTAAAATTAAAATCTGAGAATTCCAATTATTGGCAAGAACGTGGAGTAGCTAAAACTACATTCTGTGTACAGAATGTGGGGTAGCTTTACCCAAACTGTACAGTCACTTTGGGAAAGAATTTGGTATTATTTAGCAGGTAGAAGACACACATGCCTAGCAATTTCATTTCTAGGTATACCCGAGATCAGGGCTGAGCAAACTTTAAAGGGCCAGATGTAAATATGGTAGGCTCTGCAGGTAACATACAGCTTTTGCATTCTTAGCTGGTTGGCTGTACATAGGCAAGCTATAGGCCGCATATGGCCTACATGCCAATAGTTTGTTGATGTCTGTACTAGTTAGGGTGAAAATGTCAAAAAGGAATAGTGAATGATGAGTTTTAAATTAAAGATTTGGCTCATTAAACAAGTTTCAGGGTAACAATTAAGAAAAACAAAGGCTGGGCGCAGTGGCTCACGCCTGCAATCCCAGCACCTTGGGAGGCCAAGGCACATGGATCACCTGAGGTCAGGAGTTCAAGACCAGTCTGGCCAACATGGTGAAACTCCCTCTCTTCTAAAAATACAAAAATTAGCCAGGCCCGGTGGCAGCTGCCTGTAATCCCACGGGAGGCTGAGGCTGGAGAATCTCTTGAACCTGGGAGGCGGAGGTTGCAGTGAGCCAAGATTTCGTCACTGCGCTCCAGCCTGGGTGAGAGGGCGAGACTCTGTCTCAGAAAAAAAAAAAAAAAGTTCAGGGATAACAACAAAGGAAAACATGGTTTTATGAAACCAGATTTTCTCATTTCCTACAACGTTACAGGTGCTCGTTTAAATATTTATTGCTACCTGTTTTATATCGATAAGAGGTCATTTGGAAATGTTGAGTACATTGACATTCCATATCTCTAGACTTAAAGTTAACCTAATAAGGACAATGCAACCTTAGAAATTTAGGTCTAGGTTTCTGGTAGTCAAATTTTTGAGGGCCTTAGCTACAATAATGATAAGACACAATCCCTGCTGTACAGGAGCTCTGAATGATTTTGTGTATGGGGTAGTGGAATATATATAATCAAATTCAGTATGTATATATTGTACTGAGCAGTATATACATATATATGAAATTTATGTGTAATATGTCAGAAATAAAAGAAGTGATTTCCCCAATATATTCTGCCCAATGGTATCACTACTTTTCTTTGCATATTGGTGAGGTTCCAAGTCCTGTGAAATACCCATTTCTACACTGTGTGTGTCTAGTCACCCTTAATTCAGTAGAAGTCCAGACTGGGCAGCCCCTGTGGGCATTTAGTCTCCGATATTAATAACAAATACCTATCAAAGGCAACGCCGCCTGTAAAAACTACAAATATTTTGAAAGATTTTTGTGTTACCTATCTCATGTCATTCTTGGGAGAGCTCTGAGAGATAGGCAATGTGGGGCCTATCTGAGAGATAGGTAAAGTGAGGCCTCTGAAAATTAAATTTGGCCGTGGTCACCTTGTAAATTGGCAGTAAACCTGGGATTAAATTCAATCTCAGGCATTTTTCCCTTCTATTGGGTTAATTTAAATATAAGGTCTTTCCTTCTAGAGTGCAAAGTGAAGAGACAGCACCAAAGGGCCAACTACACTTCTACTTGCTCTCATTTACGCGCAGCGCTGCTGGTAGCTAGCGTGTCACCGCGCCGTGCTTCTCTTGACACCGGGACATTTACTTCACCCCCTCCGCCGTAATACCAGTACCTTATGCTCTCCTCCCAGCAGCCTGCGGGTGCCTACTCAGTTCTTCCTCAGCCACGCCGGAGGTCACTGCCGCCTTTGCTCAAATTGCCTGGGCGCAGCCATCTTTGGCTGACTCGTGACGCGGCCTGGGCGGGCGCCGGGTCGCGGCTGCTGATTGGACTGCGGGACGGACGTTGCGTCCAGGAGCTGCTTTGGGCTGAGAAGCTTCCGGCCGTAGGAGGTGCGGGGCAGCTAAGCGTTGAGGTTTGTTTGCCTGGCATACCTACTCTTGCCTCCAGGACAGAGCTTGTAGAAATTGTGACATTTCGAGATATAAGTTGGGTGACCCTCAGCCTCTTCCATTGAAAACATACCTCGGGCATATTAACTTCCTGGTCAGTAGAGCCTACTTACGTTGTTGGCATGGGGTAAATGAAAACTGCACAGCTCTTGGCATAGGATAGCTACTCAGGTTAAAAATAAGTCAAAGGGGAAATATTTCTTCGCTCTATCGATTTTCTACTCTCTCTTGGAAGTTAAGCTCTCTGTGCCATGTTTTGATCTGTATTGATTGCCCTACCATAATCAGCACCTCAGAGCTGGAGCTTATTTTTCTGAGGATTCCTCGTGTGCTCCAGAATACTGCTTATTTGGAAGCAGTATTGGATGAAAGTCATCTTATTTCTTCTTGCTTTTTAAGTATAAATACTAGAAAATTTAAAATTATATATGTGGCTTGCATTATGTATCTATTGGACAGTGCTTTTAGAAGGTACATCTAATGCTCTCCTCCCAGCAGTCAGTGGATGCCTCACCAAGCCTTGCTCAGCCGTGATGGGGCTCCCTGCAACCTTTGCTCAGTTCGCTTGGACTCGTTAACCCAATAGAAGGGAAAAATGCCTACAATTGAATTTTATCTTAACTCTATTAAGATTAGCAGGTAAACACTGTGCCAAAAAATACATAATTAACTGTAGCAATAAATACATGATCATAACACATATCAGAAATCTTATTCTCATCCTCTCAAATTTTTGAACAAGTGATAAAGTGTTACATTGTCCAGATAATTTTTATGCTGTCTCTCCATTGCAGGGTTGCTTGACCATTAGGCTCCATAGTGCCAAGAAGTCTGTAATTGCAGTTTCTAAACTTGCACAGATAGAAAGACTTACTTTCATGAAGGTGTACAAGAAGGAAAATTCCTAGTCTTTGTTTTTTTTTTTTTTTTTTTTCCTTTTTTTTCTTTTTTTTAGACAGAGTTTCGCTATCGTCCGCCAGGCTGGAGTGCAATGGCCTGATCTCGGCTCATTGCAACTTTTGCCTTCCAGGTTCAGGCGATTCTCATGCTTCAGCCTCCAGAGTAGCTGGGATTACAGACGCGTGCCACGACGCCCAGCTGACTTTTTTTTTTTTTTTTTGAGATGGAGTCTCGTTCTGTCACCCAGGCTGGAGTGCAGTGGTGCGATTTCGGCTCACTGCAAGCTCCACCTCCTGGGTTCACGCCATTCTCCTGCCTTAGCCTCCCGAGTAGCTGGGACTGCAAGCACCCGCCACCACACCTGGCTACTTTTTTTTTTGTATTTTTAGTAGAGATGGGGTTTCACCGTGTTAGCCAGAATGGTCTCAATCATCTGACCTCGTGATCCACCCGCCTCGGGCTCCCAAAAGTGCTGGGATTACAGGCGTGAGCCACCGTGCCTGGTCCCTGCAGATTTTTTAGTAGAGACAGGGTTTCACCACGTTGGCCAGGCTGGTCTCGAACTCCTGACCTCAGGTGATCCACCGGCCTCGGTCTCCCAAAGTGAAGGGATTACAGGCATGAACCAGCATGCCTGGCCATCTAGTCTTTCTTTTACTCACTTTGCTTTTCATCTCAAGGTTTTAAGCAAACAAATCACAATATTGTGGTCACTACCTTTGCCTGAGTGGAACTTCACTAGGCCTTCTCTATAACTGTCTGTTTCATAATTATGTGGACACTATAAACCACCATCTTGTAGAGAATAATGGCCAATAGATTGAAATGTTAAAAAAAAAAAAAAGCCAGAGTGTGAAATACTTAAAATGCCAGACTAGAAATTTGCTCCCTTTTGTTTGCTTTATTTTCTGGGAAACGTTAGTTATTAAAAACGGGAGTTAAAAAATTCATAGTTACACTATGATAAGAGGCATATGGTACAGAAAAAAATGGAGGCAATACTGCAGATGGATATTAGATAGGTGCCTCCAAATAAAAATCTCAAGGACATCTCATACTCCAAAGCTGAAAATCACATAGGTTTTCCTCTCTCATATCTACTGTTTCCTGTCTCAGGGCTTGACAACACCATCCATTTCGTTGCACAAGCCAGAAACTTAAGTTCATCTACATTACTCCCTGCAGACTAATCAGTCATGAACATTGATTGATTTTCTTCCTAGATATTCTTTACACAAATCATCTCTTATTTAGGCAGTGGAAGTGACTATTCTCACAGATTCCACTCATCTTCCATTCAGCAATTCTCTACATAGCATCCATGAAAATTTATGTTAGACAATTTAGCTGAACTTGAGCTGTGCATGGAAGAGAGGGGATAGAAATGTAGTCAGAAATCAGCAATGTCTATGATACTTGCACCAGACAACCATAAGCTCTTTTTGGAAATAGGAAATAAAGAACAATTTGTCAAAGCATATTTTTCTGTTACTAAAAATACGTGCAGTTCTTTTGATTTTAAAAGTTTTGAGAAATGCTGAAAGAGAAAAGATAATTTAGTTTCTTATAGCTTGTCTGAACTCTCTAACAACAGAATATTGGCACATAAAATAATCTGAAAGAAAGAAAATGTAATTTGACCACTTGTCACTACCTTTATTGCTACTACCTATTATCTCTTACCTAGACTGTCTATAAAATCCTGTGTCAAACAGAAAAATTGCTGGGATATGGCTGTGACTTAAATGCTGCATGAATCTGCTGAAAATAGTTGATCCAGGAAGATTCCATACTTTTCAAAGATAATAATCATAAAATAAAAGAGGGACTTCTAGCTTCTGGAAGTGACACAGTAGCTTATGTTGGACAGACCCTGTTGCAAATAACAATTATAAACTCTAGACAAGGAAGAGATTCTTTTCGAAGACCCTAGAAAGCAACCAAAATAGCATGAAAACACAGGAGGGTATACAATTCTAGAAAGAAGGGAAAAATAGTGGGTAAGATCCACATTTATCCAGGGTTTTTCATGAGGGCATTAGTCTGTGCAGTACATGGGGAATAGTGTGCCAGTATAAAGCAGCATTCTTCCCATTCTAAAAAACTCAGAAGTTGAAATTTGGAAATGCCAAATCAACTGAAAATTGGGGTAGGAACCTTGAAAAGGGAGTCCCAAAATCTGTCTAAAAAAATCCCCTCAAAGCTTTAGCTCACAATATAACAGTACATGCAAGTGGTAAGACCCAAAGAACCCAATGGACAGCAACAATTGGAAGACTGGAAGAGCTGAAGTGAAATTTCAGCAGTCGTCTGATGCTGGGAAGATAGTGTATTTTTGAATATTTAAATTCAAATATTTGAAATTTAAATATTTCCAAGTTATACAGACTGGGTGAGAACTTTGGACATTCCACTGAGCAACATCTTAGAATTAATGACTACATCCAACGACTAAGGCTTATGCCCTAGAATCAAGGGCAAAATCAACCAAATCAATATTTTTTTAAAAAAAATCAAATTAAGCAAAAAGGAAGTCAAAGAGGAAAGAATAATAAAGGTAAGAGTGGAAATAAATGAAAGAGAAAAGACAAAAACAAAAACAATAGATAAAAAAACCAACTGTGATTCTTTGAAAATAATAAAATCAATAAGCCCTGATAAGACTAATCAAAAGAAAAAGAGACCAAACAACTAAATCGTTTTGGACATTAATACAATGTCCAAATTGGGCATTAATACAGGAAAGAAGGGACATTAATACAGATTCTACACACATTAACAGGATAAGGAGAGGATATTATGAACAACTTTAACCCAGTGTGTTCAACAATTTAGACAAAATGGATAAATTGCTTGGTCTTGTTAATTGCTTATCTGGAGAGTTACAATTTATTTTTTCTTTTAAATCTTATAACGTACAACCTTGCTAAATTAAATAGGATTTTAAAAATTACATAGAAAATTTTATTTCTTCTTTTCCAATCTGGCTAGACTCTCCCATACAATGTTGACTAGAAGCAATAAAGCAGACATTCTTGCATTTTTCCTGATCTTAGGGGGAAGTCATTCAGTTTCCCACCATCATCATGTTAATTATAGTTTTTTTTTGTAAATGCCCTTCAAAATCTTAAGGAAGTTCCCTTCTTTTCCTCATATGCTGGGAGTTTTTATCAGGAACAGATGTTGGATTTTGTCAAATGCTTTTTCTGTGTCTATTCAGATGATCATTTATATCCTTGTTTAGTCTGTTAATACAGTGAATTATATTGTGTAGAGGCTCCACGTTCCCCAGTCATCTTTCTGTGTCCTGACCAAAAATCACAGAGCGCCTTGACTGCTTTGTGACCCGGTCAGCTGCAGATTTTTCCCAGTAGGCTTGAATCCAAACTGAGACCTTAAAACATTTCCAGGCACTGATAAAGGTATCTAGGTTGTTGCCCAAAACACTAAAATAAACTGGCCCTGAGCCAAATTCCTTAAGCCCTCATATAAACTCCATATCCTAATCCCCTTGTTGTGAACTTCTAGCCTTTTCTCTTGCTGTTTGTGGGGAGGATTGCTGCAGTTCACTCATATACAAGTTCCCCTAATAAATGCTTTGGACTGATCACCCTGGTGTTTAGGGCTTCTTTCTTTGAATCGCAACCAGCCTAGTCTCAGGATGACTCAGGACACTCCCTTGTGGAAATTCCCTTGCTGTCACTTTTGGGGTGACTCCTGCTGTGGGTTTGATGGAACAAAACATACTGAGTGATCTTTTAAATGTTAAGCCAATTTTGCAAGCCCCACTTGGCCGTGAGGTACTATTCTGTGTATATATTTTTGTATTTGGTTTGCTAAAAGTTTGTCAAAAGTTTTTATATCAATGTTCATGAGGAGTATTCGGCTGTAGTTTCTTTCCTCAAAATATTTTTATCTAAATATACAATCATGTCATCTGCAAAGAGGGACAATTTTACTTCTTCTTTTCCTAACTGAATACCCTTGATTTCTTTCTCTTGCCTGATTGCCCTAGCCAGAACTTCCAACACTATGTTGAATAGGAGTGGTGAGAGAGGGCATCCCTGTCTTGTGCCAGTTTTCAAAGGGAAGTTTTCCAGTTTTTGCCCATTCAGTATGATATTGGCTGTGGGTTTGTTATAAATAGCTCTTATGATTTTGAGGTACGTTCCATCGATACCGAATTTATTGAGCGTTTTTAGCATGAAGGGCTGTTGAATTTTGTCAAAAGCCTTTTCTGCATCTATTGAGATAATGATGTGGTTCTTGTCTTTGGTTCTGTTTATATGCTGGATTATGTTTATTGATTTGCGAATGTTGAACCAGCCTTGCATCCCAGGGATGAAGCCCACTTGATCATGGTGGATAAGCTTTTTGATGTGCTGTTGAATCCGGTCTGCCAGTATTTTATTGAGGATTTTTGCATCGATGTTCATCAGGGATATTGGTGTAAAATTCTCTTTTTTTGTTGTGTCTCTGCCAGGCTTTGGTATCAGGATGATGTTGGCCTCATAAAATGAGTTAGGGAGGATTCCCTCTTTTTCTATTGATTGGAATAGTTTCAGAAGGAATGGTACCAGCTCCTCCTTGTACCTCTGGTAGAATTCAGCTGTGAATCCATCTGGTCCTGGACTTTTTATCGTTGGTAGGCTATTAATTATTGCCTCAATTTCAGAGCCTGCTATTGGTCTATTCAGGGATTCAACTTCTTCCTGGTTTAGTCTTGGAAGAGTGTAAGTGTCCAGGAAATTATCCATTTCTTCTAGATTTTCTAGTTTATTTGCGTAGAGGTGTTTATAGTATTCTCTGATGGTAGTTTGTATTTCTGTGGGGTCGGTGGTGATATCCCCTTTATCATTTTTTATTGCGTCTATTTGATTCTTCTCTCTTTTCTTCTTTATTAGTCTTGCTAGCGGTCTATCAATTTTGTTGATCTTTTCAAAAAACCAATTCCTGGATTCATTAATTTTTTGGAGGGTTTTTTGTGTCTCTATCTCCTTCAGTTCTGCTCTGATCTTAGTTATTTCTTGCCTTCTGCTAGCTTTTGAATGCGTTTGCTCTTGCTTCTCTAGTTCTTTTAATTGTGATGTTAGAGTGTCAATTTTAGATCTTTCCAACTTTCTCTTGTGGGCATTTAGTGCTATAAATTTCCCTCCACACACTGCTTTAAATGTGTCCCAGAGATTCTGGTATGTTGTATCTTTGTTCTCATTGGTTTCAAAGACCATCTTTATTTCTGCCTTCATTTCGTTATGTACCCAGTAGTCATTCAGGAGCAGGTTGTTCAGTTTCCATGTAGTTGAGCGGTTTTGATTGAGTTTCTTAGTCCTGAGTTCTAGTTTGATTGCACTGTGGTCTGAGAGACAGTTTGTTACAATTTCTGTTCTTGTACATTTACTGAGGAGTGCTTTACTTCCAATTATGTGGTCAATTTTGGAATAATTGCGATGTGGTGCTGAGAAGAATGTATATTCTGTTGATTTGGGGTGGAGAGTTCTATAGATGTCTATTAGGTGTGCTTGCTGCAGAGATGAGTTCAATTCCTGGATATCCTTGTTAACTTTCTGTCTCATTGATCTGTCTGATTGTATATTTAGAAAATCCCATTGTCTCAGCCCAAAATCTCCTTAAGCTGATAAGCAACTTCAGCAAAGTCTCAGGATACAAAATTAATGTGCAAAAATCACAAGCATTCTTATACACCAGTAACAGACAAACAGAGAGACAAATCATGAATGAACTTCCATTCACAATTGCTTCAAAGAGAATAAAATACCTAGGAATCCAACTTATAAGGGATGTAAAGGACCTCTTCAAGGAGAACTACAAACCGCTGCTCAGTGAAATAAAAGAGGACACAAACAAATGGAAGAACATACCATGCTCATGGATAGGAAGAATCAATATCGTGAAAATGGCCATACTGCCCAAGGTTATTTATAGATTCAATGCCATCCCCATCAAGCTACCATCGAGTTTCCTCACAGAATTGGAAAAAACTGCTTTAAAGTTCATATGGAACCAAAAAAGAGCCCGCATCTCCAAGACAATCCTAAGTCAAAGGAACAAAGCTGGAGGCATCACGCTACCTGACTTCAAACTATACTACAAGGCTACAGTAATCAAAACAGCATGGTACTGGTACCAAAACAGACATATAGACCAATGGAACAGAACAGAGTCCTCAGAAATAATGCCACACATCTACAGCCATCTGATCTTTGACAAACCTGAGAGAAACAAGAAATGGGGAATGGATTCCCTATTTAATAAATGGTGCTGGGAAAATTGGCTAGCCATAAGTAGAAAGCCGAAACTGGATCCTTTCCTTACTCCTTATACGAAAATTAATTCAAGATGGATTAGAGACTTAAATGTTAGACCTAATACCATAAAAACCCTAGAGGAAAACCTAGGTAGTACCATTCAGTACATAGGCATGGGCAAAGACTTCATGTCTAAAACACCAAAAGCAACGGCAGCAAAAGCCAAAATTGACAAATGGGATCTCATTAAACTAAAGAGCTTCTGCACAGCAAAAGAAACTACCATCAGAGTGAACAGGCAACCTACAGAATGGGAGAAAATTTTTGCAATCTACTCATCTGACAAAGGGCTAATATCCAGAACCTACAAAGAACTCAAACAAATTTACAAGAAAAAAACAAACAACCCCATTAAAAAGTGGGCAAAGGATATGAACAGACATTTCTCAAAAGAAGACATTCATACAGCCAACAGACACATGAAAAAATGCTCATCTTCACTGGCCATCAGAGAAATGCAAATCAAAACCACAATGAGATACCATCTCACACCAGCTAGAATGGCAATCATTAAAAAGCAGGAAACAACAGGTGCAGGAGAGGATGTGGAGAAATAGGAACACTTTTACACTGTTGGGGGGACTGTAAACTAGTTCAACCATTATGGAAAACAGTATGGCAATTCCTCAAGGATCTAGAACCAGATGTACCATATGACCCAGCCATCCCATTACTGGGTATATACCCAAAGGATTATAAATCATGCTGCTATAAAGACACATACACACGTATGTTTATTGCGGCACTATTCACAATAGCAAAGACTTGGAATCAACCCAAATGTCCATCAGTGACAGACTGGATTAAGAAAATGTGGCACATATACACCATAGAATACTATGCAGCCATAAAAAGGGATGAGTTTGTGTCCTTTGTAGGGACATGGATGCAGCTGGAAACCATCATTCTTAGCAAACTATCACAAGAACAGAAAACCAAACACCGCATGTTCTCACTCATAGGTGGGAACTGAACAATGAGATCACTTGGACTCAGGAAGGGGAACATCACACACCGGGGCCTATCATGGGAAGGGGGAAGGGGGGAGGGATTGCATTGGGAGTTATACCTGATGTAAATGACGAGTTGATGGGTGCTGACGAGTTGATGGGTGCAGCACAGCAACATGGCACAAGTATACATATGTAACAAACTTGCACGTTATGCACATGTACCCTAGAACTTAAAGTATAATAATAAAAAAATATGTTTTTATCTGGCTTTGACATCAGGACATTGCTGGACTTATTGAATGAGTTGGCAAGTGTACCCATCTCTTCATTTTTTTTGGAGAGTTTGCATCATATTGTTATTATTTCTTCCTTACATGTGTGATAGACTTTACCAGTGAAGATTTCTGGATCTGAATTTTCCTTGTAGGGAGGATTTAACTACAAATTCAGTACTCATGATAGATATATGGCTACTCTGATTATCTATGTCTTTTTGGGTGAACTTCACAAATCTTCACAAAACAAGATCAAATATTCATTTATTCATTTTACCTAAGTTCTCAAGTTTATTGGCTGAAATTGTTCAAAAATATTTTCTTGTTATATTTTAATATCTGTAGAATCTGTGGTGAAATATCTCTCTTGATATTGGTCACTTATGTCTTCCCTTCTTTATGCCTGATCTATCTGGCTAATTGTTTATTATTTTTGAAAATCTCAAATAACCACCTTTTGGTTTTATTCATTCTTTTCTATTGGTTTCTGTTTTCTATTTTTTTCCCTTTGTTCTATATTATTTCTTTCTTATTCTTATCTAGGATTTGACTTGCTCCTCTTTTTCTCATTTCTTAAAAACGTAGCTGGGGCAATTGATTTGAGATCTTTTTCCCCTCTAACATATGTGTTTATCATTACAAATTTCCAAGTACTGCTTTAACTGTATCCCATAGATTTTTAAATGTCTGTATTATTTTAATTCAGTTCAAAAGAATTTCTAATTTCACTTTGCTTTCCTCTTTGGCCTGTGGGGTTTTTTTTTTTTTTTATACTTTAAGTTCCAGGGTACATGTGCATAACGTGCAGGTTTGTTACATATGTATACTTGTGCCATGTTGGTGTGCTGTACCCATCAACTCATCAGCACCCATCAACTAGTCATTTACATCAGGTATAACTCCCAATGCAATCCCTCCCCCCTTCCCCCTCCCGATAATAGGCCCCGTTGTGTGATGTTCCCCTTCCCGAGTCCAAGTGATCTCATTGTTCAGTTCCCACCTATGAGTGAGAACATGTGGTGTTTGGTTTTCTGTTCTTGCGATAGTTTGCTGAGAATGATGGTTTCCAGCTGCATCCATGTCCCTACAAAGGACACAAACTTATCTTTTTTTATGGCTGCATAGTATTCCAAGGTGTATATATGCCACATTTTCTTAATCCAGTCTGTCACTGATGGACATTTGGGTTGATTCCAAGTCTTTGCTATTGTGAATAGTGCCGCAATAAACATACGTGTGCATGTATTTTTATAGCAGCATGATTTATAATCCTTTGGGTATATACCCATTAATGGGATGGCTGGGTCATATGGTACTTCTAGTTCTAGATCCTTGAGGAATCGCCATACTGTTTTCCATAATGGTTGAACGAGTTTACAATCCCACCAACAGTGTAAAAGTGTTCCTCTTTCTCCACATCCTCTCCAGCACCTGTTGTTTCCTGACTTTTTAATGATTGCCATTCTAACTGGTTTGAGATGGTATCATTGTGGTTTTTGATTTGCATTTCTCTGATTGGCCTGTGGATTTTTTAGAAGTGTGTTAGTTTAGTAACAGTTCCAATTTTCCAGATACCATTTTGCTATTGATTTCCAATTCAGTTCCATTCTGGCCAGAAAATATACTTTGTATGATTTGAATCCTTTTAAGTTTATTGAGATTTATAAAGTAGATTCTGGTCCATCTTGGTAAGTGGTCCACATGTGCTTGTAAATAATGTATACTCTGCTGTTGTGCCAAGAATTCTAAAAACATCAATTAGCACACCTTGGCTGATGGTCATTATCCTTTCTGAATTTCTACCAACTTGTTTTATTAATACTGAGAGAAGGTTATTAAAATCTCCAACCATGATGAGGATTTTTGTTTCTCATTTCAGTTCTATTAACTCTTGCTTCACGTTATTTTCAAGCTCCATTATTGTATGAATAAACACTTAGGATGAATTGATCCCTGTATAATTGTGAAATAACCTCCTTATTTCTTGGTAATATTCTTTGCTTTGAAATTCACCCTCTCCCTCTCTCCCTCACTCCCTTCCCTCCGTCCTT
Organism: Chlorocebus sabaeus; assembly: GCF_047675955.1. Taxonomy (NCBI): domain Eukaryota; kingdom Metazoa; phylum Chordata; class Mammalia; order Primates; family Cercopithecidae; genus Chlorocebus; species Chlorocebus sabaeus. The sequence continues at coordinate 82,296,447 of NC_132904.1, read as the reverse complement.
CGAGTCAGGGTCTCACTCTGTCACCCAGGCTGGTGTGCAATGGCACAATCATGGCTCACTGCAGCCCCAACCATCTGTCAAGTGATCCTCTTGCCTTAAGCACCTGAGTACCTGGGATTACAGGATATTATGCCCAGCGAACTTTTTTTTTGTAGAGACAGGATATCACTATGTTGCCTAGGTTAGTTTTGAACTCCTGGGATCAAGCAATCCTCCAGACTTGGCTTCCTAAAGTGCTGGGATTACAGGCATGAGCCACTGTGCTTGGCCTGTTTGATATTAATATGGCCACTCCAATAACTTTTTTTTTGATTAGTGTTAACACAACACAGCTTTTCCTATCCTTTTAACCTATTTGAGTCTTTAGATTTCATGCAGGTTTTCTTTTAGACCATATAGCTGGATTTTGCTTTTTATCTAAATTAGGCAATTTCTGACTTTTCATGGGGGAGTGTTTAGACCATTTATGTTTAATATGGTTTTTATATTTTAGAGTTTAAATCTATCAGCTTTCTATTTGTTTTCTATTTGTCCTATCTGTTCTACATTTCCTTCTGCCTGTTTTTGGACTAATTGAATTTTTTTCCATTTCATCATCTTTCTTATCCTACTAGTTATAATTCTTTTAAAAAATTGTAATGATTGCTTTAGCATATATAGTACACAGGTAGTTTCCTAAGGCTATCTTTAGAAAGTACCACAAACTGGGTGGCTTAAAACAACAAATTTATTCTCTCACTGTTCTGGAGGCTGTAAGTCTGTAATTAATGTATTGGCAATGTTGGTTTCTATTGGAGGCCCCGAAGGAGAATTTGTTCGATCCTTCTCTTTTAGCATCTGGTAGTTGCCTGCAATCCCTGGTGTCCGTTGGTTTATAGATGTGTCATTCCAATCCTTGCTTTTGTACTCACATGGTGTTCCCCCTTATGTCTTTGTGGCTTTATGTGGACGTTTTCCCTCTCTGTTGTGTTTGTGTACTCAAATTTACCTGGTATTATAAAGACATCAGTCATTGGATAAAGTTCATCCTAATCCAATATACTGCATCTTAACTTGATTACATTTGCAAACACCCTGTTTCCAAGTAAGGACATATTCACAGGTACAGAGCTTAGGATTTGAACATATGTTTTGAAGGGGCCAATTCAACCCCCACAAGAGTATCTTTATCATGATCTACTTTCAAGTAATATTATGTCACTTTATGTATAGTATTAGAATTTTATACCTTCATGTCTTCCCTCCTAGTCTTTGAGTTATTGTCATACATTTACTTCTACTGGTTATAAACCACATAATATAAAGTCATTTGTTTTTGAAACAAGTTTTTAAAATAAGGACATTTATATTTACCCACAGATTTGCCACTTCTAGTGTTCCTCATTTTTCTAGATTTCCATCTGATATCGTTTTCCTTCTATTTGAAATACTTCTTCAAGATTTCTTAGAATGCAAGCCTTCTGGTGATTCGTTATTTCACATTGTGTAAGTCTAAAACAGTATTTGGTTGCAGGATTTTTCTGTTGTTGTAGTAAAAGCACATAACATTACATTTACCATCTTAACCATTTTTAACTGTGCAGTTCAGTAGCGTTAAATATATTCACATTGTTATGCAACAGATCTCTAGAACTTTTTCATCTTGCAACGCTGAAACTCTATACCCACTAAATACTAATTCCTCCTTCCCGTTTCTCCCAGCCTTTGGTAACCATCTTTCTACTGTATTTCTGTAACTTTGACTACTTTAGATACCTTGTATGAGTGGCATTACACAGTATTTGTCCTTTCGTGACTGCTTATTTTGCTTATTTCACTTTGTGTAATGTCCTCAAGTTTCACTTATGTTGTAGCATGTGGAAAGATTTCCTTCTTAATGCTGCATAATATTTTGTTGTATTATACCACATTTTCTTTATTAATCTATTGAAGGACATTTGAGTTGCTTCTGCCTGTTGGCTATTGTGAATAATGTGCACAGGTCTCTTCAAGATCTTGTTCTGAATTGGATATATATCCAGAAGTGAGAATGCTGTACTGAATGGTATTTTCCTTTAATTTTTTGAGGAACCACCATACTGTTTTCCATAATGGCAACATTCACAACACAGTGCACAAGGTTTCTAACTTCTTATTTTCTGTTTTTTGGATAGTGGCCATCCTGATGGGTGTGAGGTGATGGTTTTGATTTGCATTTCCCTAATGGTTAGTGATGCTGGTGTCTTTTTATATGCTTAGTGGCCATTTGTATATCTCTTTTTTGAGAAATGTTTATTCAAGTCCTTTGCTCATTTTTGAAGTCAAGTTATTTCGTTTTTGTTGTTCAGTTGTAGAAGTTCCTTGTATATTCTGAATATTAACCACTTATCAGATGTACGACTTGCAATTATTTTCTTCCATTCTTTAGGTTTCCTTTTCATGCTGTTTCTTATTTTGACACACACAAGTTTTTCAGTGTGATGTAGTCCCAATTTGCTTGTTTTTGATTTTGCTACTTGTGCTTTTGATGTCGTATCCAAGAAATAGTTGCCAAATCCAATGTCCTGAACAATTTCCCCCAAGCTTTCTTGTGGTAGTTTTGTAGTTTGCTTCGTCTTTGGGTTCACTAATCTTTTCTTCTGCAATGTCTAATCTTGGGGAGACTTTGGAGTGGATTTCTTTGTTCCTGTAGTGAAGCTGGTGGGGTTTAGGGCTACCAAGATTCAATTATTCATGTTTATTAATGTTAGTTTGCCTGTTTTTTAGAATGATGAAGCTAGGGGAGTATGGGGTATGCATCTTTGGAAGACTTTTTTTGTTTTTTAATGAAGCTGAGGAAAGTGGGTGAACAAATTCTATGAAATTCAACCACATGTGTAAAATACTATTTCTTCATTATTAGATTACTATTTAAACTTGAAAATTCAAAAACTGAATAGTTAATGCAAGATAAAACAATTGTACAAAAGCAGAGAGAAAATCAGTACACAATACAACCCAAGCAATGCAGTGCAATGCAATAACAACACAAAAGCGGGGAAAATCACATGGTGAAGGGAGTCGGGGGAAATGAAGAGGTAAGAGTGAAGGTAAGTTCTCATAAGAGGGACCATATCTTAGTTATTATTGTACACCTATCAGGAAAAACAGACAATGTAAACACATTTATTGAGCAACTTCTACATGCCAGGTGTGGTATGGTATGGTTCTGTGTACTTTACTCTTTAGAACCACAGTATAAAGCAGTTATTAATATGTTTTAAAACACAGAAAGTTTACATAACTTGCTCAACCTGTAGTATTGAGTGTTGAATCAACATTAGCTGAATAAGTGAATACATGTTTATTCAAATGAAAGATATGTTGTGGATTACCTTTGGTGGACTTTTCTAATCTTCTCTACAGAAGTGCTAGACTGATAACTACAGACTAGGAAGAGGACCATAATACTTGATATGCAGCAATAGCAACAATAATTGCTGCTGCTATGGTCTAAATGTTTGTGCCCCTGAATTCATATTTTGAAATACTAACCCCAAGGTGATGGTATTAGGTGGTAAGGCCTTTGGGAAGTGATTAGGTCATGAGGACAGAGCCCCATGAATGAGGTTATTACCCTTATAAAAGAGGCTCCAGAGAGCTCTTTTGCCCCTTCCATCATCTGAGGACACAAGAAGGCATCACCTATGAATCAGAAAGCAGGCCCTCATCGGACACCAAATTATAGCTTCCAGAACTATGAGAAATAAATTTCTGTTATTTATAAGTCACCCAGTCGGTGCTACTTTGTTACAGTAGCCCAAGTGGACTAAGATAGCAGCTAATACATATAGACTTCCTATGAGTTGGGTACTGTTTTGATTTACATATATTAACTCATTTAATACAATACTTTGAGACTGAGTACAGTGTTTATTCCTCATTCTATAGATAAGGAGACTTAAGTGCAGAGAGATGAAGTAGCTTATTCAAGATTATCCTGTTAGTAAGTAATGAGGCCAGGATTTGAACCTTGAATGGAGCTCCAAGCTGTACTTCACACCTTCTGCACATGTTGCTTTTCTTCACTGGCTCACCTGGCTTCACCTTTGGGTTCAGGCCCAGAAGGTCAAGGTTTCCGTAATTTCTCTTTTCAGCCTCTTATAGTCACTTTGACAAGTAGTGCTTTCCTAAGCTAAAGGAAATATTGATTGCCTTGCCAGCTTTTTTTTTATTACAAAGACAATCTGAAGTCATGGAGTAAGGTACAAATCTATTTAGCTTTCTGGTGGTAGGAGAGGTGAACTTAAGTCAACCTTGTTATATTTCCAGGATTACCACATTTTAAATCTCAAAATGAATATGGTTAGGATATGGAGAATGAGATGTACAGTTCCATTCTGTAATTCTTCTCATCCATGTTCATTTTCTGAACTAAGATAAATGCGTAGCTCAGGGATGCCTTAGCAGACTCTAAAGAAACATGCTGTAAACTCTTCAGATTTTAAGCTTCTTTAGCGACAAGCACTGAATCTTTGTACCCTTGGTGCCTATCTCAATGCATGGCAGATAGGCACTCAATAAATATTCTTTCTTGGAAACAAGAACTGAAGGTTAAAAACAATTTCTTTGAACTATATAGTGAAGACAATTTGTAAATGAGAAGATAGTATCAATGCAGAGAAATGGGCTATGTTATTCCCATACCTTCCTTAAGAACTTCCAATTCCTCCTTCAAAATTTGGCTCAACTGTTACTTTTTTCCACCACAGCTTCCCCTTCTGCCTAGTTAACAAGCATACCCTCAGTGCCCTTACAGAATTATGTGTATACCTCTCAAATCCTCTCATAGTATATGTTCACACTTCTTATCCTCCTCAATTGAGTTCCTTCTAGGTAAGGAATGTTCATTTTCTTTTTTTTGTTCATACGGAGTTCTGCTCTGTCACCCAGGCTGGAGTGTAGTGGCGCGATCTCAGCTTACTGCAGCCTCTGCCTCATGGGTTCAAGCGATTCTCCTGCCTCAGCCTCCCAAGTAACTGGGATTACAGGCATACACCATCATGCCCAGCTAATTTTTTTGTACTTTTAGTAGAGATGAGGTTTTGCCATGTTGGCCAGCTGGTCTCAAACTCCTGACCTCAGGTGATCCGTCCGCCCTGGTCTCCCAAAGTGCTGGAATTACAGGCGAGAGTCACCATGCCCAGCCAGAATGTTTATTATATTTAACACAGTGCCTGAGAAATAGCTCAATAAATGTTTGATGAATGAATATATAGCTGCACAGATGAGACCTTGAAGCCCAAACCCATTTCCGCATACAAAAAGGAAAGATGAAACTTTTATTATTATATTTATTGATACTGAATATTTATTATCTGTTACATACCAGGCAAAATGGACACACCATCAGGAGATAAAACTTGTATCTTACATGTAAGATGAAACTTATATTTATTGATCGAATTATTATTTTTTGAGTATTTGCTATACCAGGCAAAAGGCACAGAAACAAATTATCTGTTCAGTTACTTTTAACTCTTTCAGCAATGCCTGAGTCCTCTTTATAAAAACTTCATTCTGCTAAGTTAGCAACCATTCATTTTTTTTGGTTACTCTTCATGTATAGTTTTCTCAAGTGTCCCTTCAAATATTGCATAATGGTATAGACCATTTAATATTCCAAATGTAGTCTGAAAGACTAGAGGAATCATCATTAATTTCATTTGTGTGTGACAAAGCCTCATCCAATGGAGTAAAACCCTTCCTTTTGGTGGCAGTGGAACGGTATGATACCTAAAAAGATAAAAGAGTTAATCACTTCTTCTGGATATGAATGCTATTAGAAGTTTGTTGACTTCTCCTAAACTGATAACTGCCTTTCTAGGTCTATAATGTAGAGAGCAAAAAAGTTAAAAGTTAGCTATCTGAAATACCAAATGACCACATTTTGATTCAAATATATCATAGACAGCTAAAGAAAAAAGAGAGTTTATTAACCTAAAAAAAAAAAAAAAACAAAAAGTAAAAAAGAAGGAAAAGGAACAACTTACTTAGTTGCCAGACGTCCATTTTTAGTAAAAGCCAAAGAACTGGGATAGAAAACACCACAAACTATGCCGATCAGTGAACTTCTGAAAACACAGTTTTCCTTGCTTATATTTTCTGGAAAACAAAAGTAAATTTGGTTTTCCTTTAAAACTCAAGAGCTATTAAGACAGTGTTGTACCTCAGAGTAGTTATCTGTACTATCCTCAACCACAACTAAACCATAGAAATATCAGAAATTCAAACTCTGTGGCATATAACAGGCTAAATACAGCACATTTTAAAAAGTTTTTATTGTACTTTATCACATAGAGAATTACGTCTAACATATGTGGTTGTTGTAGAAGCTATTTTATTTTATTTTTTGGAGACAGAGTCTCACTGTGTTGCTCAGGCTAGAGTACACTGGCACGATCTCGGCTCACTGCAACCTCTGCCTCCAGGGTTCAAGCAATTCTCATGCCTCAGCCTCCCAAGTAGCTGGGATTATAGGCGTGTACCACCATGCCCAACTGGTTTTCTATTTTTAGTAGAGACTGTGTTGGCCAAACTGGTCTCAAATTCCTGACCTCAAGTGATCTGCCCGCCTTGGCCTCCCAAAGTGTTGGGATTACAGGCATGAGCCACCATGCCCAGCCAGAAGCAATTTTATAATGACAGAATACTAAACTAGCAGACCAGACCTGGATTCTAGGTTAATACACTTTTATTATCTACTATGTATCAGGAATGTGCTAGCTGCTAGGAATATAGTGGTATATAAAAGACACCTGATCTCTGCCGTTCTGGCCAGTTTACAGGAATGAAAGACATGAGATAAATATTTAAATAGATAATTATAAGTGTACACAATACTTTGAAGATAAACTATATAGAGAATGTATCTAGACACCTAATGTACAATGAGGGAATCAGAGGTCTCCCTGGGGAAAAGATACTTAAGCAGGGACCTGAAGAATGAATGATGGATAGAGGCTCTATCAATTACTAGTTGTGAAACTCAAGGTAAGGTGAAGGGCAGGAAATAACATTAAAAGCCCATAATATGACAGATATTGTGGTAGTCATTTAACCTACAGTATCTTTTAACTCTCACAAAATCCTGTGAGGTGAGTACTATTAGTCCTAATTCATAGATAAGACAAGGGAGGCTCAGAGATGAAATTACTTGCTGAATGTCACAAAACGTAAGTGGCAGGAGGTAGGATACTGAAATGATGTGTGTTATATGCCACAGTCAATTCTTTTCCCAGTATGTTGTTTATTAGTGTACTTGAACATGCCTCAGTTTGGGTTGCTTGCTTATCTACAAAAAGAAAAAAATATGATTTACCTCATTAGGAGGATTGTTGCAGGGATTAAATACGACAAGGTATATGAAGGGACTTTGTAAACTGTATAGCACTATATAAATGTAAAGAATTATTAGCAGTAGCAACAGCATATGTTAATCAGTAACTTTACTTAGACAAAACTACATTATACATTAGTGAATTTAAATTCACCTGAATACAAAGGATCAATTACAAGAAGCTTGTAAGTAACTACAGTAGACAAAAATGGAAGTGTGGCCAATGATGCATATGTTTTCAAAGCATCGTGTTTAACCTTGAAGCAGCGTCTGAACAGGAAGTTTGAGAATATTCCAGAGAAACCAGCTGTTGTTCCAAATGACGTTGTTTGATATATATTTGGTGTCCTAATAGAAAAAAAGAAAAATTCAGTTCACTGTAACATTGAACTTAATGGATACAGCCTTTCCTAAAAAGTTGTTATTGCGTATTTACTCAATATGAAATACTTCTTGAGCACTTACTATGTGAAAAGTATTTTCTAAGTGCTTAAGATAGGGCAGTAAACAAGGCAAAAGAAAAAAAGAAAAGGAAAGAAATTTCCCACCCCTCATAGAACTTGTATTCCAATGAGAGGACATGATTCTCTCTCTGAGAATATTTACAGTAGTTCTAAAATAGAGCTCTTTTAAATAATTTTGGTCACAAATAAATATAAATATGCTCCAATGTAGCCAAATTTTATGAGTTACCCAAATCGAAGAATACCTTTCCTGCAACTAAAAGATTTACTTTGCTTAAGTTCATCTAAAAAAAAGCTATTTACACTTGGTTAGGCCTTCTATTTCTGCATTAGTCCCAAATACATTTAAAATAATTTGTCCAAGATTTAGAAAATTTCATCCAAAGAAATCTGATCTAGTTTTCTTATTAAGACCCATACCTAAATCCAGGAAATAAGATCAACTGTCCTTTGGTTTTATTCTTGAACTCCATTCATTTAAAAGTCAAAATGGCCAGTCTGGCCAACATGGTGAAATCATCTCTACTAAAAATACAAAAATTAGCTGGGTGTGGTGGTACACGCCTGTAATCTCAGCTACTTGGGAGGCTGAGGCAGGAGAATCACTTGAATCTGGGAGATGGAGATTACAGTGAGCCGAGATTGTGCCACTGCACTCCAGCCTGGGTGACAGAGTGAGACTCTATCTCAAAAAAAAAAAAGTCAGTATGTTAATGTGAGACTATATTTATACCATGAAATCTGTATTCCCTTTTGCTGTACTAAGTACTGTGGCTGAGATAATCAATCCTTAACTGATTATAATTACTCACCAATTAAATATAAGTACCCCCCCAATGATTTTCTCTTACTTTTAATTAAAATATATTTACTGCACAAATGTTTTAGCAATACTTTTGGATACTTTTTAAGAAACAAAAGAAATTATCCACAATCCCAAATATTCCAACAAACCACTATTTTCATCTGTTCTTGTTTCCCTCATTCTTTTTTTTAAAGATGTGTTCTTCATAACCAACTCAAAGAATAGGATAACAAAGAATAGGATCTCAGAAACAATGGCAATACAAAAGACTTGCAAATAAAATGATTTTCAGCCTGGGTATTTCTCTTACATTTCTTTTCTAAGATAGTCAAAATTTTTTTCTATGATTTCTATGATCATTGGTCTTCTGAGTTTTGCATCTTCTAGAGCAGGACTGGGTTGACCATGCATAGATGCCGTCATCTTGACATCCTGGAAAAAAAAATTCCAGAGCCATAATAGCTAATGATATTCATATTACATAAAACCTTACAGAATTCTACAGATTCAGATTTGAAAACATTTACAGTTTAGTAGTGTGCCAGGTACTGTGTCATCTGCTTTCACATATTTGTTAATAATTCAATCAACATTTACTGAGCTCTTATTACCTGTTAGACATTGGCTTTTTGTTATTATTTTTTATTTTCTTGCTAAACATCCTACAACACACAGACATTGGCTTTCTGATTCACACACTAACTTGAGAAATTGGTAGTATAATGATTATCTCTATAAAGATGAGAAACTGAGGGTCTGAAAGGTTGGCTTGCTTAAGATTTAGTTTAGAGGGATAACATACTGATACTGTTTCTGTTTTCCTCTCTCCTCATTCTGAGAAGGCAGTTAGACCCTTTGTAGTTGTCCTCCTAGCTCTTCAGGTGGGGAGGTGGAAACAATGGCTGCTTATTGACATCTCTATCCTCAGTTTCTCATGGAAGACTGAGTTCATTTTGGAAATCGTGTTTCATTTCCTAGAGAGGTAGGAGAGAGCAGGGATTGCCTTGGAGAATAGTGAGAAAGAAAAATCAGAAAGAGGGACACTGCTCCAGGAAGGGAACAGGCAGTAGACTGTGGCTACTACTTTGAAGTATATAAATTACATAACCAGTTCCCTATTACCACCTGTGGTGGAAGCAGAGCCTTTGCTAGAAATGATTATGTAGTATAGCAGAGACCCACATCTGCCACCACACCTGGCTAATTTTTGTATTTTTAGTAGAGACGGGGTTTCACTATGTTAGCCAGGCTGGTCTCGAACTCCTGACCTCAAGTGATCTGCCTGCCTCGGCCTCCCAAAGTGCCGGGATTAAAGGGGTGAGCCACCGCGCCGGGCCCCAGAGACCCACAGCACTGGGCTCCTTGGTTGGAAGGTTCTTGTGTCCCAAGTGTGATGAATAGACAGCTGCCAATGTCAAGGGACCATGAAGACTTGGCCAGTAGCATCTTAACAGAAACTAGAGAGATTAAAAAACAAAACAAATCAACAACAACAAGAAAACAAACCCTGCACTCTCAGACAGGATCCTTTCTGAATGTTTTGCTCTGGGCAAGACTCTAGAGTTTCTGTGAAAAGTCTTAATAACATTTGTTAAATCCAAACATGTAGTTGCAAATGTTTACCTACTACGGCAGCCAAGTGGAAAGTCTATTGCCGCTAAATTCACTGCTTTTTACTCTTTTTCCTCCAGATTAGCCAAATAGCCTCTTTACAAATGTACACTAATCTCAATTTTAACGTTTATATTGAAGGCAAATACTAAATCTCAAAGTTAAGGAGTCCTAGACAAGAGGATTAGAGGGGATAAAGCATAATGAACACACAAAATACTTCATAAATCAGTGGTTCTCAACCTTCAGCATGCACAAGAATCACATGGGGTATTTATTTGAAATGCAGTCTCATGAACTCCCTCCTGAGATATGTGGATTCAGCAGGAGTAGGATGAGGCCTAGAATCTGCATTTTAATAGCACCAAGTGCTTTTGATGCTGTAGTCAATGGACACATGTTGAATATTACCGTAATACTCATTTGCTGAATGAGCGGTATGTACCAATCCTAACTATAGAAGGGCCAGTTCATTATACACGGCTCCTGGCATCAACATACGTAAGTTATGAGCTCCTTTGAACCTTCTTATGGCATTACACAATGAGTAATAATGGACCAGTTTCTTTCTCTGCATCATCGCAGAATTGTACTCAATCTTTTTCTGTAACATTTCTGGAGAGGGCAGGGGGAAAAAAAAGTAAAATATTTTACAAATTACAATTTTTCAGTGACTAGACTTACATCTTTTTCCTCTCCTGGACAAATGGAAAGTATAAGGGTTAGTAACATCTAAGGGAGATTCTATACCTAACCCATCTATTGTACTAAGATGGCAGATGTCAATAACATAAGTAACCATAAACCTTACATAAATTTTTGTTTTGCTCTCATCCAATTCACTGAAGTCCTTCACCTTCCACCAAAAACAAAAAACAAAATAAACTTCCAGGCAATATCTTCTACTAATCTCCTACCTAGTCTACACCCTAAACTCTCTATAGGGAAAGTAGACACCCAGGATTATGATTCCAGGATAGCAAATACTGAAATACTGAAAAGAACACAGGAAATATTATTGAGTGCTTAAGCTTTGCAAGGCACTGTCAAAGAATCGACTGCTTTCATTACACCCCTCCCCTCTTAAGGCCACTCAACTAGTCACCACGCTTATACCAGTAAGAGTGGCTTATAGTTTGCAAATCATTTAACGGTTTTGTAGTGCTTTCATGTGTATTATTTCACCTAATAATACATTTTTCACCTAATAATAAATTTCAACTTTAGAATTTTATTCAGTATTCTCTCATAATTTAGGGAGCACCTGGTATATGCCAGGCCTCCGAGTAATCAAGATACAGTCATCCCATCCTCAGGAATCCACAATGTAGTGGGAGTTCAGAACAAAAAAGCTGGCAATTTAAACACAGAATGAGAGTGTGACATAAACGAAAAACCCAACAACCTAAGAAAAGGCAAACTTAATCTAGCCAGAGGAGGCGTGGGAAGGCTTCCCGGAGGAAGTGACATTTAAACCAATATCCGAAAGAGAACAATTTGGCAGGGGAGTTGGGACGGATAGAAGCAGGGAAATATTCGAAGTTGAAGAAAAAGCCTGTGCAAAGGCCTGGAGACAAGAGAAAACAAACCGCAGATAATGAGTACTAGAACTTAGGTAATCTACGTTCTCTCCGCCTCTTTCCACAACAGCTGGAGACTTAATCGACTGCTCCTTGCATGGACTTGGGGGCTGTTTTAACTTTTCAAATCTCCTTTAAGTGTATCATCTTAGAAGACTCTGCCAACACTTTGAAGCTGCAGAAATCACCCCCCATACCACTTCGGATTTCCGCCTACCTTGGGCGCTTCCTCAGTTACCACCGGCAACACACCTGACTCCCTCAGCTTGGCCCCAGCTTCATACCCGAACACCGCCATTTTGGTGGCTCACGTGATTTGCTGGTGGGCGGGAAGTGGTGCGGGTTTACGGCTCACGCCTCTCGCTTGCAGCCCGGGCCCGCCCCCCTCAGTCAAAAGCCGCGCCCTCCATCCTGTCTGTGATTGGGCGCGGTGTCTAGAAATTACGGCCACTTATTCGCTTAGAGGAGGTCCAGGTGCCTGTGGGTCCGCCCCCATCGCCAGCAGAGTATTTCCTTCCCTTGCTATTTGTCAGTTTAGCTCCCTGTTTTCCTCGCGTCTTGCGGGGAGGATGGGGCGGTCCAAATGTTGGAATGTTACTGCGCTCCTGCCTCTCCTCAGGGCACCTCTGGTAGCTGGGAACTAGCTGCCTGCCCCTTTCAGTCCTTGAGGGAACTCGCCCCTTTGCCCTGGCCTGTGTGGTGTTAAAGCTCTGTTTCTCGGGCACCTCCTCCTCCAAACCCCCAACCAGCCGCCCAGCGCCATCAGAGCAGCCCCGACTAGCCTCCTCCCCTCTCAGCCGTCTGACTCCTCTCCCCAGTCTGTAGTCCCCTCAATTTCCATCCTTTAGCCCCACTTGGAAGGAGGCCGGAGAGAAATTTGCCCACTACCCCCCGAGAAGACCCACTTGTCAGTCGTGTTTCAGGGTAGGGGGCACTGTAAGGCCTGGCGCTGTTTTGTGCACGTTAAATGCCCAGCAGTATCTCCCAGACCGGCAACCCCCGACCCTCCAGTCTCCATGTCTTAGAGAAGCCAAATTCGAGAGTTATATAATTTCTAGTGCTGCTGTTGCTCCTTCCTGAAGAAACACTTCATCGCGTGGAGGGTGCAGGACATTTCAGTGCTCTTCCCTAAAAGAACGGGGCTTGGGCAGGGGTGGCCGGCGGTGGCAGAGAAATGTCTTGTCTTTTCTGCAAAAGGAAGGTGGGTAGTTTGAAGAGAGATTGAGAGAAAAGGATGTGGATGTGAAAGCCAAGCAGCTGCACTTTTTCATTTTGAGGAAATCGCGGACCGTTTGCATAGCTTATGCTTACATGTCTGATACTACTACGGCGTCTCTGAAAACACCTTTGGGGGAAGGTTTGGCTTCTTTCGAAGTCTCAGTGTTTTTCGTCGCCGGATAGGGAGCTGCTTGGATGCGAAGAGATGGCATGATGTGAATGACTCCAGTGTGAAGAAATCTGCTTCGCCAACTCATCCTGCATCAAGTGCCCATTGAGTAGCACTGTCACTTTAATGTCTCCATGCCAAGGGATTGCTTTCCTTTTTTTTCAATCCTCTCTGTTAATACATGGGAGGATCAGAATCAGAGGTGCATTAAGGATCAAGCCTGGGGGCTTGGAGAGCACAGAAGAAAAAAATGAAAGTGACAGCAAGCTGGATTCTGAGTTACTGAGGGGGTGAGATCCGGAACTTCTGATCAGTAAATAGAAGGGGGCCTTTCGGTGTGTGTTCTGCCACAGAAAACTGTTCAAACTCACCTATCTTTTTAGAGACTGGAGTCAAAGAGGTTTTTAAAAGTATTTTTTGGGAGGTGGGGTTAAATTTTTCTCTACATATTTGAGGATCTTTTTCATCATGTTTCAATTTGACCATGTATAAAGTAATGAGACAGCTGTCTAAATTTGGTTTGTGCCTTAAATGAGTTAGTCATTGAACTTCCAAAAATGTTGCTGCCTGAAGAGGAATTTCAGTAACGTTCTTCATGTTTACAATAATTTTCCCAGTTTGTAAAAACAGTCTAAATATTTTCTGAACATTGAAAAACTTGAAAAACTAAAAGCTTACGTTTCTGTAAACTCTGTGGGCGGTGTAAAAAGTTTAGTTGTGGAAAAAGTACATCATTACTTTCTTTATCTGACATAGAAGACTCAGCCTGGATTTCAAAACTGAACAGTGAAGTGGTTTGCAACAGTTACCTGGCTCTTGGCCTCAATCCAGCTGGATCAAACTGAGACCTGAAAAGAGATCTTGAATTCTGTGGCAGTGGAAAGACCCAAGAATGCCAGTCAAGAAGAAAGGTGGGCTATGAGGTTGCTATATAATATTTCTGCCTTTTGTTGGTTCTGGTACTTGTAATTTAAACTATACTCCATTTGAGAGTAAAATTTTGCTTCAGTTTGGAGGAAATTTTTATTGTAATATAGTTTCAGTGGTACATAGTTCAGTAATATTATCTTGCTAAAGTAAAAGGAAGTAAGACTATAGTATTTATTGATAGATATTTACGATTTCATACATCAGGTTGTTTATATCACCATTGGTAATAAGAATAGATTCAGTACCGCAGATTTGGAATCTTCTCTAGCTTGTTTTCTTAGCTTGTTAAAGGTTGCTTTTAAGCGGTTTTTAAAAAAACTTGTACAGTGGAGCTCTTCCTCATGGGTTTAATATTTATCAAGCTAATTACAGAGTTGTGGAAGGTAGCAAAGTAATTTCATTTGCACTGAACAAAATTATAGCTTTATAATTTATCTTTTGGTTAAAAATAGTTTCTTATTTGGATTTATTCTGGTGTAAATCTTCACTTTTGTGATAAAGCACAACTTTCATGACTATTGTGCTTTTCCAGATATATGCATTATCCAATAACATGATTGTCAAGTTCCCCATACGGGGCAAACTCCTGTTTTTTTCTCCCTCCTCAACAACTTTTATTATTGGAATTGATCAAGATCTAGTGAATTACTGAAGCATAGTTGATTATAATCCGAACTTGGGGATTCAGTTTAGCTTAGACGCACCCCAGGTTAACATTGTTCCAAAGGATCTTAGTTTGGGATTGTTTTTGTTTTGTTTTGTTTTGTTTTGTTTTGACATGATATGGCAGGTGAGATCAGCTGTAAAGAGTTTCTCAAGAGTTTTGAATCAAAATTTATATGACATCCTTGAACTCTGCTATACTGGACTAAGGTAGATCCAAATGTTGTCCAGTTACGTGAGTTGCTACAGTCTGAAACTAAAGCTCTGGGTGAATTGCAGGTTAAAGTGGAACTTATCTCTGCATGGTGTTTAATTCTTCTACCTGTGGATTTGTTAGGGATGTTGAGGAAAATTATAATCCCTGAGATGCCTTATCCAAGCTGATATTTACCTAGAACTGTGATTTCTGCACACTGGGATTTAAGATTGAGATTGTTTCCTCCCTCTGCTGTTTCTAATAATACCACTGACAGAAGTAAACTCTCTATGAGATTTTGGAACCACACCTGTCCAGACCAGACACAATTGGTTTATCGAGAACAAGAATGGTTTTGGGAGTGTAGCCAATAAACGATATGGCTCTTTGACATATTTAAGTTGATGTGTGTTTTTATTCTTTCTACCATTTCTCTAGACAGTTTCTTTTGGATTACCTTATTTTGAACTAATAATGGAATTAAACACATATGTATGTGTGTGTGTGTGTTTGAGAGAGAGAGAGAGGAAAAGAATGAGAGGGAGACAGAATGGGAAGGGGGAGAGAGAGAGAAAGAGATAAACGGTATATAGGAAGGAGGAGGAGGAAGCTCAGTTGATATTCTAGATATAACTTAACTAAGCAGGTTTAGTTAGAAAGTTTAGGACTTAATGTTTCTAAACCCCATAAACTGAGTTTCTTAAAAGTTCTTCCCTTTAAAAAACTGTTACAGAAATTGCTGATACATTGCTGAAATTATAATACTTTAGAAGTATTCCTCTCCTCCTTTGCCTACTTCTTTCTCTCTTCCTTTGCCTCCCTCCTTCCCTTTCTTCTTTCCTTCTTCGATAAATTGACTGATGGATTGAATTTTTAAAGGAATCAACAAGTTCTAATTAGAAAAACAAGTGTATATTTCTATGATACCAAAGTATATGTTATATAGTTTTCCTTATAAACTGATCTAGAGAAACAATGTATCTTGCTTTTAATCTCTTAAAACTGTTAGTATTATGATACATATTCTTGAATATTGTAGACAACTAGCCAAATAAGTTATAATGTGTGTGTTATATTTTTCATTGGCTATGCTTACTATCTCTACTGTTTACCTAATATAAGAACAGTACTTTTAAGTTTAACCTAGATTTATTCTGCAGGGATCACTGTCCTCTGTCACCTTGAGTCTTTTTCTCTCTTCATTGTTTCATGTGGTAGACATGATGAAAGAGCTAGACTTAATGTGATTCTAAACAATAACTATCCCCACTGAGCTAAGTGTTTATTCATTGTTGAACATATTCTCATTAAAGTGTGAAATTTTCATAAGATGGATTTTCATTTGGTATTTATTTAGTATATTGTTGTCAAAGAGAGAGGAGATTCTTTTATTGATACCATGCAACCATGGTGGGAATTCGGAATGGGTGTGACATCTCACTAAGCCCATTTCTAGGTGCCATTCTGGACTGCTCTTGGATAAACTGAAACTACTGTTCCTCAAACTCCATGTTAACTGCTCGTTTGCTTTATGACATTACTTTCTACTTCTCTCACTCTAGTCTCTTCGCGTTTTTACAGATCTCAGTTTTATCAACAGAAGTCTCTTCTGTTTCCCTGTTGGATATTTTTTTTTTTCCTCAACAGTTGCTTTTCATTCAAGATTCTCTTATCTATAGTAGTAACTGGATTTGCTCCCAGGTGAGCCCTTGGGACAATCTTGAACATATTTTAATTTGTGAAAATTTAGGACCAATTCAGGATAAGTTGTATTAGTATTCTCTGATATGATGCAAGACCATAGTGTGTTATAAGGGTCTGTTTTAACAAGTCTTCTTGAATTGATCTGATATGATTTCCTACTGGGTTAATGTAAGAAATAAAAGTTAATGATAGTTATGCCATTTCTTGTGTTTCACAGCAGAAAGTTGCTGTTTTAAGGATAAAAATGTGCTTTAACAGAATTTTCTAGTACAATGCAGCTTCTTTTTTGAATAGCTTTTTGTTCTCATTGTCATTAAATATGTAGAAAAAATCAATGCCTTTATTACTTTAAGATAGATGTTCATTTCATTTCGGTGTTTTAAAAAATTGTCCTGTTACTGGGCGCAGTGGCTCACGCCTGTAATCCCAGCACTTTGGGAGGCCGAGGTGGGCGGATCATGAGATCATGAGTTCAAGACCAGCCTGGCCATCATGGTGAAACCCCATCTCTACTAAAAATACAAAAATTAGCCAGTATGGTGGCGTGTGCCTGTAATCCCAGCTACTTGGGAGGTGAGGCAGGAGAATCGCTTGAACCCAGGAGGCGGAAGTTGCAGTGAGCCAAGACTGCGCCACTGTACTCCAGTCTGGCAACAGAGTGAGACTGTGTCTCAAAAAAAAAAAAAAAAAAAAAAAAAAAAAGTCCTATTGTCTTCTGAGCTTCCTTTAAACTGGTATAGAAGTTTGTCTGATATTATTTATTTATATGACCCTTTATTTCCTTTGAATTCTTGTTTTTGCAATGGTTCTCGGTGATATAATGGAGTATATATATATAAACATATTTTTTTATCATGTACTGAAAGCTAAGTCCTATCTTTTTATATGTATATGTTTTGATATTATAGCTTTCAAAGGAAGCTGAAGAATGTTGTGTAATTGGAATCTTTTTTTTTTTTTTTGGAGACAGAGTCTTGCTCTGTAGCCCAGGTGGGAGTGCAGTGGTGTGATCTTGTCTCACTGGAACCTCCGCCTCCGGGGTTCAAGCAATTCTTCTGACTCAGCCTGCTGAGTAACTGGGATTACAGGCATGTGCCACCATACCTGGCTGATTTTTGTATTTTTAGTAGAAATAGGGTTTCACCATGTTGGCCAGGTTGAACTCCTGACCTTGTTATCCGCCCACCTCGGCCTCCAAAGTGCTAGGATTACAGGCATGAGCCACCGTGCCTGGCCTTAGAATCTTAAGACATGATATTGCCATATATCTCATAGGCACCCTTGAAACTGAGATTACTGTTTCCTGGACTCACAGTTCTTTAATGATCTCTTTGCTTTTGGTTGACTGTATACTTCATAAATATGTCATTTCTGTTTTGTTTTTTTTTTTTCCTCTGGGGAAGAGGACCTTATGACTCTCCTGTTTATTTTTTCCCTATTCAAAGTTTTTCTCTTTTGTTGTTTCCTGCACGTTATGGCTTAACTTCTAGTTTTACAGTATCTTACTAATTTACATTTGCTTTTCATTATCTGGGTATACTTTCTTTTCATCTCTAGTTTTTCTTAAGTTCTTAAAATAATTTTTTTTCAGAGGCAATAAGGGGGGAAATATGTATAGGTATATCTCAGAGATATTGCGGGTTAGGTTCCAGACCACTGAAATAAGGCATGTTATCACAACGGAGCAAGGTACTCAAATATTCTGGTTTCCCGATGCATATATGCAATACATTGTATAGTACGGTATATATGCACTGGGAAACCAAAATGTTTGTTGTATACAGTACAGTATATACTATACTATAGTCCATTAGGTTCTTAATAGTGTTATGTCTAAAAACAATGTACATACTTTAATTAAAAATATTTTATTGCTAATAAATGCTAATGATCCACTGAGCCTTTAGCGAGTAGGAATCTTTTTGCTGGTGGAAGATCTTGCTTCAGTGTTGATGGCTGTTGACTGATCAGGGTGATGATTGCTGAAGGTTGGGATGTCTAAGGCAATTTCTTAAGATAGGACAACAGTGAAGTTTGCCACATCAATTGACTCTTTATTTTATGAGAGATTTCTCTGTAGCATGAGATGCTGTTTGACAGCATTTTACCCACAGTAGAAATTCTTTCATAATTGGAATCAGTTTTCTCAAACCCTGCTGCTGCTTTTTCAACTAAGTGTATGTAATATTCTAAACCCTTTGTTGTTATTTCAAACAATGTTCACAACATCTTCACTGGAAGTAGATTTCGTCTCAAGAAACCACTTTCTTTGCTTATGCGTAAGAACTCCTCATTCATTCAAGTTTTATCATGAGATTGCAGCAATTCAGTCACATCTTCAGGCACATCTTCTAATTCTAGATCTCTTGCTGTTTCCATTGCATATGAAGTGACTTCTTCCACTGAAGACTTGAATCCCTCAAAGTCATCCATGAAAGTTGGAATGAATGTCTTCCAAACTCCCATTAATGTTGATATTTTGACCTCCTCCTGTGAATCAAGAATGTTGTTAATGGCATATAGAATGATGAATTCTTTCCAGGAGGTTTTCAATTTACTTTGTCCAGATCTATCAGAGAATCACTGTGGCAGATATAGTCTTACAAAATGTATTTTTTAAATAATAAGGCTTGAAAGTTGAAGTTACTCCTTAATCTGTGGCATGCAGAATGAATGTAGTATCAGCAGGCATGAAAACAACTTTAATCTCCTTGTATATCTTCATTGGAGCTCTTGGGTGACTAGGTGCGTTGTCAATGAGTAGTAGTTTTCAACAGTGGGCCTAAAATATACAGTAAACCATGCTGTAAACAGGTGCTGTCACCCAGGCTTTTGTTGATCTACTTTTAGAGCATAGACTGAATAGATTTAGCATAATTCTTAAAGACCCTAGAATTTTTGGAAGGGTAAATGAGCATTGGCTTCAACTTAAAGTCACCAGCTGTGATTTGTGATTTGTGGTGCCCCAAAACAATTACAATGAACATCGAAGATCACTGATCACAGAGCACTGTAGCAAAAGACTAATGAAAAAGTTTGAAGTATTGTGAGAATTACCAAAATGTGACACAGAGACATGAAGTGAATACATCCTATGGAAAATTGCCAGTGATAGACTTGCTTGACACAGGGTTGTCACAAACTTAATTTGTGAAAAATGTGTTATCTGCAAAGTGCAATAAAGCAAAGTGCAATAAAATGAACTATGCCTGTACCTGACTTCATTGAATGGCCTTGTGTGGCTATTTATTCCTTTTGCATACATTTTACCAAATTTGTATTTCAATTTTCATGTTTGCCATACCAGTAATATATGGAGAGTTTTTTTTTCTTTTCTTTTCTTTTTTTTTTTCTTTTTGAGACGGAATCTTGCTCTGTTGCCCAGGCTAGAGTGCAGTGGCACAATCTCGGTTCACTGCAACCTCCACCTCCTGGGTTCAAGCGATTCTCCTGCCTCAGCCTCTCCAGTAGCTGGGATTACAGATGCCTGCCACCACGCCTCGCTAACTTTTTTATTTTTAGAAGAGAGGGGATTTCACCATGTTGGGCAGGTTGGTCTCAAACTCCTGACCTCAGGTGATCCATCCGCCTCCGCCTCCGAAAGTGCTGGGATTATAGGCATGAACCACTGCACATGGCTATAGATGTTTTTTCTGTTTTCCAAAACTTCAAGTTTTTTTTTTTTTTTAAATCTCTTCACAGCCATAAAACTCAAAAGAATTAAGCACTGAATCATCCTAGAGAGGGATGGGGAAACACAGTTTTCAAACTTTTGCATTTTCTGTAAGTCAAAGTAAAAGAGATAGTTTACTAAAGTTTTTTTTTTAATTTAAAATTCCCCAATTAAAAAAATTATCTGGGCTTGTTGGCATGTGCCTATAGTCCCAACTACTTGGGAGGCTGAGACTCGAGGATTGCTTGAGCCCAGGAGTTTGAGGCTGCTGTGAGCTATGATTGTGCCACTGCACTCCAGCCTGGGTATCCCATATCTTTTTTATTTTAAAATAAATTCCCTGTAGGGACCATTTTGACCTTGGATGAGCTATAGACTCTTGATACTGTAAAAAATTAATCCAGGAGTTGTAAATGGAATGAATTCTGAAATGATAAATAGAAGAATATTTTTTTGTGTTTAACTACTAATTAGGAGTATGCTATGAAGCAACAAATAGACATAGAGATAAAATGATCTGTTAGTTGATTTTATTTTATATATCTGTTGGGGGAGTGCAAATCATATGCCAATGACTTGATACTAGAAAATGTGTGAACTTCTAGGTTTTTGGAAATCTGCCCAAGTGTTTTTATTTGTGATAGAATATTTGATTTCTCCCTTAGGTCTATTATTGGTTACTTTTTTGGGTAGAAGAATCTCGTCAGTGAGATATGCACAAGTGCATTTTACTTATTTATTTATTTTTAAAACTTCAACTTTTTCTTAGATTTTGTGGGTACATGTGCAGATTTGTTACATGAGTATATTGTGTGATGCTGAGGTTTTGGATATGAATGATTCTGTCACCTAGGTATCCAGCATAGTACTCAATAGGTAGTTTTTTAGCCCTTGCCCCACTAGTCCCTTGTGTAGTATCTATTGTTCCTGTCTTTATGTCCATGTGTACCCAATTCTTAGCTCCCACTTATAAGAACATGCGGTATTTTGTTTTCTGTTTCTGTGTTAATTTGCCTGGGATAAACATTGGGTTTTTAAAACGTTGGAGTAAGGCATTCTGTTCATTCATACCTTTGTCAATAAATAAATTTCTCACTGTTCTATAAAATATATTTACTGAACTATATGAATACTATATTTTCTTAAATACATATTCTTTTTATATGCTTATTTCTTAATACTATGTTACCATGTCAGTGATTATAAAATATTTTTTAGTGTAAAGGAGAGATTTTTTTTAATTGGGGGAAGGGGATATGTTCACCGGCTATAATTCTTGCCCAGAAATTTGTGGCAGTTAAGACACAAGCATTTCTATATCCTCAATGTAGGATGCTTTGTCAGCAAAGGATCATGAGTTTTATCCAGTCTCTTCTGTCCAGTTAGTCATTCTGAATTCTAACTAATAAGTTTTCTGCAAGGGTTCAATTTTAATAAGTTTTCAAAGCTATTTCAAGAATTATGGCCAAATCACCTTTATTATGAAACAATTCTCCTGACCTCATTTATTTTAGGATTTAAGATCAAGAGGAATGGTATAGTATAAGGTAGAAAATCCTGTGAAAATGAATTATTAAATTTAAACTTTCAAAGATTATGGGAAAGATTTTTGTAACCCATTTCTTCTGATGACACCATTTTGCTAGCCACTGAGGCCCTAATTTAGGATACAATTTTGTAACTTCTATCAGGAGCCTATCATTTTGGAGAACTGTGACATCTTTATCATTAAAAGCATGGTAATACGTGGAATAAACCTGTTAAGTTCTGTTCTATTTAAACATCTCTCATAGGTAATAAGCTAAAATTCTTTTAAAAGGTAAACTTGTGTATATATGGTGTAAACTGGTGTATATATTTAAGGCAATGACTCTACTTTCATTTATTTATTCAGTCATTTATCCATTCAACAAAGGTGTATTATGAGTGCCTGCTATGTGCCAGGCACTGTGCCAGATGCATGTTTGAAGGAGCAAATGATTTTCAGTCTCTGCCTTTATGAATCTTAAAATGTATTAGGAAGACAGATGTGAAAACAGGCAATTTCAATGCTATGTGGTGAGGTTAACACTCTGTGTCAAGAAAACAGATAAAGAACACTTAGTGCCACTAGGGAAGATGTAATATTTAAGATGAGATACAGAAGATGAATAGAAGTTTACCAGACAATGTGGGAAATGGCAAGAGGCTGTTTCAGATCATTATTTATTTTTCTTATTTTTTGGTCTTGAACTATATCATCACATCCTGTATTATCATCATCATCAATAGCAGTGATGTGGTAGAAAAAACCTAGAACAGTAGTCAGAATATTTGTCTACTAAAAGAAGGGACAAGATCAGATAATCAGTGAGCTGGACTTGGTCTATAAATTTAGGTATGTCAGAAGTATCTATTTATTTTCTATAATTCACCTTTACTCTTAGCAACTGAGTAGCAGACAAAATAACTCTTATCCTTTTTGAAGTTTTCCCCACTTCCCTGGGGTTAAGGTGGGGTTTTACCTGGAATGGGAGTGTCCTCTGGTTGTTGATCATCTATATAAAACAGCTTACCTCTGACATATGAGTTGTTGTGTCGAGATAGCTCTTTCTGGTCTGGTCTGACAGAGAGCTGATATGTCCGAGTCATGGACTTTTACTTTTTTCTAGAATGTCTGTGTTTCTTTTTGCCTAGATGCATTACGATGCCATTCCTCTTGGGTCTTGCTGCCTTCCAAGCAATGTTGCCAGTAAGTAGAGCCTAGATCCCTGATGCCTTGAGATCCAAAGACTTTTCTCTGTTTTCTTCACCTGGGACAATTTCTTTCTACACTGTGAAGGGGCTAGGAGAAGTCCCTTTCTCTGCCTGTACCTGAGAGTCTCTTTTTCATCTCTGACAAACTCTTCTTTTATTCTGAGGGCCTAGGTTTTTGGAAAGCAAAACTGGAATTATTTAAAAATTCCTTCTGGTTTTTGTCCTGGCATATACTGCCCCTGAGGCAATAAAGTAGGGAACCAGTTATCTGCTGGAATGAGAAAAAAGGAAATGGAAAAATTTAGGTAGAAAAAAGTTTTAATATCTCAAAGTACCAATCTCCCGTGTGTAAAATAGAGTTTACTTGCCTTATGATGATGCCACCAGAAGACCCTGTGAAAATCATGTAATTCTTCTGAACTTGTTTTCTTTTTAAAAAGGGATTTAATGCTTTTTTCCTCTTACTATATGCTGTTTCTTTTTCTCATCAAATATAATATATATGAACTTCACTTCTAGAAAGCTAGTTAGTGATGGAATTAGGACCAGAAGCTTGTCTGATGCTTTCCTTTTTACTGTATGAGTGTGGTAGTCTTTGAACAAGTGATTGGCATCATAGTACAGTAGAGGAGAACCCAGGATTGGAGTCTAGCTTTTACCATCAGTTGGCTACATTAAGAAAATCAACAGATAGAGCTTCAAATTTTTCCTGTTAAAACTTAAGTGTACAATAATATATCTTAGGATTATTGTAAGGATCAAATCAAGATACCTAGACCATATAAAAATTATTTTGTAGATAAGAAACTGCTGTACAAATGCTTATCATCTGAATGTATTTTTAAGGGGGGTGTGTGGGTTCAAGGAGGAGAAATGTCAAGAGTCTCCTTCCATCAGTGGTTTGGGTTCAGCTTCCTGGTCATCTTCTAGAACAAGCCTGCCCAGATATAGCAATGATGCATTTGATCACAGATAGGAGATGCCATGCGTGTATGTGTGTGTGTGGTTTTTTTTTTTTTAAAAAAACAGGTTATAACATTTCTTATTAATATTATTTCTCCTCCAAAGATGCTAAAGTAATTTGTAAATCATCTAATATATACAAAATGATTGCAGTCTTCAGGTCTGCTTTAAGTCTGGCCATACATATTGTCCACTATTTAAATTCCTAATTTTATTTATTTATTTTTCTAGATAAATAATACTGGAATGATGCATAATTCAGTATTCAGCTGAAGATGCAATTCATTATCTTTTTTTTTTTGACATGGAGTCTCACTGTGTTGCCCAGGCTGGAGATCAGTGGTATGATCTCAGCTCACTGCAACCTCTGCCTTCTAGGTTCAAGCGATTCTCCTGCCTCAACCTCCTGAGTAGCTGGGATTACAGGCACCCGTCACCATGCCCAGCTCATTTTTGTATTTTTAGTAGAGATGGGATTTCGCCATGTTGCCCAGACTGGTCTTGAATTCTTGAGCTCAAAGTGATCCATCTGCCTTGGCCTCCCAAAGTGCTGGGATTACAAGCGTGAGCTACATGCCCGGCCAATTTGTTATTTTCTTACTTTCTATTTATTGCTGTTTAGCCTTGCATGTTTTCTTTCCTTCCCTTTTACCAAGTTTATAGAAAATTTGAAAGCATGGCTTGTCTGAAAGGAGAGATATAAATTTACCATTTTGAACTATTAATAATATCTTCTTGTTTCAACAGGGAAAATAACCTGATCAACAGGTGTTTGTTGAAGTATATTCAAACTTTTTTTTTTAAGGGAAGATAAAGTATAATTGCAGAGAATAATTATAGAAGAAAGAAGCATTGTGATCCTTTCCTAGTAAGTCAAGTTTCAATATGACATAATACTTTGTATGGGCTTTGGTGGCAGATAGATCAGCATTTGCATCGTGGTTCCAGCACTTACTGTTATGTAGCCTTGGGCAAACGTACTCTATTTCCCTCAGTCTAAAATTTCCCCATTTGTGAAAATGTATATAGTAGTATTTCTTAGGATTCTTTTGAAAATTAAATAAGGTGATCGATGCAGAATACCTAGCATTGTTCCACAAATGCTAGCTAATATTACTACTAATAAAATGACACCTTTGTGGTATCATCTTGAACTATACATTTGTTTTATTTATTTATTTATTTGTTTATTTGTTTATTTGTTTTATTTATTTGGAGACGGAGTTGCGCTCTTGTTGCCCAGGGTGGAGTGGAATGGCACCATTTTGGCTCCCCGCAACCTCCGCCTCCCAGGTTCAAGCGGTTCTTCTGCCTCAGCCTCCTGAGTAGCTGGGATTACAGGCATGTGCCACCATGCTTGGCTAATTTTGTATTTTTTAGTAGAAACGGGGTTTCTCCAGGTTGGTCAGGCTGGTCTCAAACTCCTGACCTCAGGTGATCTGCCCGCCTTCGCCTCCCAAAGTGCTGGGATTACAGGCACGAGCCACCATGCCCGGCCAAACTATACATTTTAATGTTAAATTAAAAAAAAAAAACAAAACTTGATTCGAGACTAACTTTTCTATTGCTATTCATTACTTTATTACTTTCTCATGAGTATCCTTGATTTGTAAAAAAGCAATAACATCAACCATAAGAATTAAGCATATGTGAATACTTCTTAGTAAAATACTTTTGTGCCCAGAATTGGTGGATTCTTTGTCTTGCTGACTTCAAGAGTGAAGCCACGGACACTTGCGATGAGTGTTACAGTTCTTAAAGATGGTGTGTCAGGAGTTTGTTCCTTCTGATATTTAGATGTGTCCAGAGTTTCTTCCTTCTCGTGGGTTTGTGGACTCACTGACTTCAGGAGTAAAGCTGCAGACCTTCGCGGTGAGTGTTACAGCTCTCAAAGGTTGCGCATCCAGAGTTGCTTGTTCCTCCTGGTGGGTTCATGGTCTCGCTGATTTCAGGAGTGAAGCTGCAGACCTTCGCGGTGAGTGTTATAGCTCATAAAGGCAGCATGGACCCAAGGAGTGAGCAGCAGCAAGATTTATTGTGAAGAGCGAAAAAATAAAGCCTCCACAGTGTGGAAGGGGACCTGAGTGGGTTGCCGCTGCTGACTCGGGCAGCCTGCTTTTATTCCCTTATTTAGCCCCACCCACATCCTGCTGATTGGTTCATTTTATAGAGAGCTGCTTGGTCCATTTTACAGAGTGCTGATGGGTTCATTTTACAGAGTGCTGATTGGTCCGTTTTTACTGAATGCTGATTGGTGCATTTACAAACTTTTAGCTAGACACAGAGCTCTGATTGGTGCATTTACAATCCTTTAGCTAGACGGAAAAGTTCTCCAAGTCCCCACCCGACCCAGAAGCCCAACCGGCTTCACCTCTGAATCCTCCATCTAAACAGGAGACCCCAACTGCTGTTGAGAATTTGGCTGATGACCGCTCTAGCTACTTCCTGCTGTATAGGGGTAAAGAAGGGGCCCTGCAGTTGTAGTGTCCTCCAGAGGGGAACTCTAGGCCTGTGAAAGGGCCAGCAGGTCAGTCCAGGGGTCCTCGGCAGAAGTTCTTAGTTGAGCTCATTTGGGGTTCCATTTGTAAGACAATCTGTAGCTTGATGGCCTTGATTCTAGAGGAAACAAATTTGTAAAGCAGGTTAAAAATATAGGGCCCAAAGGCAAGTAACAGCAAGATGGCTGCCACAGGACCTAGAAAGGGGAGGAGCCATGTTGCCCAACTCCAGAGTTTGGTATAAGAGTTTGAAAGGCATTTTCTGATTTCAGAAGCCTTTTCCTAGAAACGCCAGGTGGCATCTCGTACTAGCCTTGACTGGTTAGTATAAAAACAACACTCTTCCCCTAAGAAGGTGCGTAGTCCTCCTTTCTCAGCAGTGAGGAGGCCTAGGCCTCGGTGGTTTTGGAGAGTCACTGCTGCCAAAGAGTCTATTTGGGATTGTAGTTACTATCCTTACTGGATAGATTTTATTTCTTGCAAACTGTCTGAGAAATCCTTTGAGAGTGTGTGGTAGTAGGATAATGAAGTATATAAACCTGCTCTTCCAGTTTCTGTAGCAGTAGCCAGTCCTAACCCTATAAGTAGGGGTATTAGTTGTATGGCTCTGCACTAACAGACTTGAGGTATGAGGGGTACTGATAAGTTCTGATTTCCATAAGGTTAGAAGTTAGGATAATATGTGTTACACTGCTAACTTTTAGCAAACTTTACTTTTGTTGAAAACCTTATTAGTTTGGGATTTCAATTATTCTTTGCTATTAGTAAGACCTGGTTCAGTCCATATTAACTTAAAATTGGTATAGATGGGTCCTTCCTGATTCTGTAAGTACTTTAAAGTTTGGCTGATTGCAAATAGCTGGCACATTTGAGCAGACCAAGTATTAGGAAATTTTCCTAGTTCTGCTTCTACAAGAGTTTCCTTACTGAATACCTGTTGTGTCTTTTTTCCTTAATCACCTGGGAGGAATCATCTATCGTCCTGTCCTGCAGGGAGTTCCTCCTAGGTCTGGTCAGACCTTTGTATGGTAATTAGTTAAGATTTAGATCCCCTGTTAGGAAACCTGCTGGGTTGAGGATTTTTGATAGGAAGGCTACGGGTTGTCAATGGTCTCAGTGCTTTCAGATTACGCCCTTGTTTACACTGACAGCAAGGTGGTACTGGAGTGTTACAGGGTTATAGAGAAGACCTTCAATTATCAATTATAAGTTTTAAATTTATCCTGACTTTTAAAGGAATAGGGTACACTGCTTTTTTTCTTTACTACTTTATCTCTTTCTCTTTATCTCTTTGACTCCTTTGTCTCTTCCTCTTTCCTTTTCTCCTTGACTTTCTGTCTCTTCCTCTCTGTCTCTCTCTTTGACTTCCTATCTTTCTCTTTCTCTCTCTCTCTCTGTCTCTTCCTCTCTCTCTCTTTCTCTGCTGGTCTTTCACTGCCTCTGCCAGCTGCTTATGCTGCTGTTCTCCCCTCTCCTTCCCCTTTTTGATGGCTTCGGCAGTGTAAGACTGCCACCTCCTTGGGTTTTTGCACTGAGTGCAATAACTCCAGATTTCCTTATGGTATTTAATGGGGGTTCCCCCAGAGTTTGGGAACTCCCTTTCTTTCCATATTGCAGTATGGGCATGTAGGATTAGATAAGCATACTTGCTATCTGTATACATATTTATTCTTTTTCCCTTTCCCAGTTCTAAGACTCGGGTAAGTGCCACTAGTTCTGCTAACTGGGCACTGGTCCCTGGGGGAAGAGGCTTACTTTCAAGTATGGTTGCAATCACTAACTATGGCATAACGTGCCCTTCATATCCCATTCTCCACAGATGAACTTCCATCAGTCTAAGGGGACTTCTAAGAGATCATCTCGGGTGGCATAAGTTTGGACTATAATTTGTTGGCAGTCATGCTTGATTGGTTCCCCGTCCTAGGGAGAAAAGTGGCAGGGTTGAGGACCATGCACGTACATATTTGAGGCACCAGTCCCTCAAGGAGTAGTGCCTGGTGATTCTAAGTAGGTGGTTGTCTGATAGCCATAAACTTCCTTTGTCACCTAGTATGACATTTACATCATGAGTAGTCCAGACAGTGAGATCCTTTCCTTGTATTATTTTGATAGCCTCTGACACTAAGACAGCCGCCGCCGCAACTACTCTTAAACAGTGAGGCCAGCCTTTTGCTACTACATCAATTTCCTTACTTAGGTATGCCACTGGTTGTGGGGTTGTCCCACGAGTCTGAGTAAGGACTGCAAGAGCTATCCCTGCTTTCTCTGTGACATATAAGGAGAAGTTTTGTCCTATGGGAAGGCTTAAAGCTGGAGCTTGTACTAGGGCCTGCTTTAGGTTTTGAAGGCTGTTTCTGCCCCTGGTTCCCATTCTTTTTTTTTTTATTATTTTATTATTATACTTTAAGTTCTAGGGTACATGTGCACAACATGCAGGTTTGTTACATATGTATACTTGTGCCATGTTGGTGTGCTACACACATCAACTCATCAGCACCCAACTCGTCATTTACATCAGGTATAACTCCCAATGCCACCTCTCCCCTCTACCCCCTCCCCATAATAGGCCCCAGTGTGTGATGTTCCCCTTCCCGAGTCCAAGTGATCTCATAGTTCAATTCCCACCGATGAGTGAGAACATGTGGTGTTTGGTTTTCTGTTCTCGTGATAGTTTGCTGAGAATGATGATTTCCAGCTGCATCCATGTCCCTACAAAGGACACAAACTCATCCCTTTTTATGGCTGCATAGTGTATATGTGCCACATTTTCTTAATCCAGTCTGTCACTGATGGACATTTGTGTTGATTCCAAGTCTTTGCTATTGTGAGTAGTGCCGCAATAAACATACGTGTGCATGTGTCTTTATAGCAGCATGATTTAGAATCCTTTGGGTATATACCCAGTAATGGGATGGCTGGGTCAAATGGTATTTCCAGTTCTAGATCCTTGAGGAATCGCCATATTGTCTTCCACAATGACTGAACTAGTTTACACTAGCACCAACAGTGTAAAAGCGTTCCTATTTCTCCACATCCCCTCCAGCATTTGTTGTTTCCTGACTTTTTAATGATTGTCATTCTAACTGGCATGAAGTGGTATCTCATTGTGGTTTTGATTTGCATTTCTCTGATGGCCAGTGATGATGAGCATTTTTTCATGTGTCTGTTGGCTGTATGCATGTCTTCTTTTGAGAAATGTCTGTTCATATCCTTTGCCCACTTTTTGATGGGGTTTTTTCTTTAAATTTTTTTGAGTTCTTTGTAGGTTCTGGATATTAGCCCTTTGTGAGCTGAGTAGATTGCAAAATTCCCTCTTTTTCTGGTGATTGGAATAGTTTCAGAAGGAATGGTACCAGCTCCTCCTTGTACCTCTGGTAGAATTCAGCTGTGAATCCGTCTGGTCTTGGACTTTTTTTGGTTGGTAGGCTATTAGTTATTGTCTCAATTTCAGAGCGTGCTATTGGTCTATTCAGGGATTCAACTTCTTCCTGGTTTAGTCTTGGGAGAGTGTAAGTGTCCAGGAAATTATCCATTTCTTCTAGATTTTCTAGTTTATTTGCATAGAGGTGTTTATAGTATTCTCTGATGGTAGTTTGTATTTCTGTGGGGTCTGTGGTGATATCCCCTTTATCATTTTTTTGGTGTCTATTTGATTCTTCTCTCTTTTCTTCTTTATTAGTCTTGCTAACAGTCTATCAATTTTGTTTATCTTTTCAAAAAACCAGTCTCTGGATCCATTGACTTTTTGGAGGGTTTTTTTGTGTGTCTATCTCCTTCAGTTCTGCTCTGAACTTAGTTATTTCTTGCCTTCTGCTAGCTTTTGAATGTGTTTGCTCTTGCTTCTCTAGTTCTTTTAATTGTGATGTTAGAGTGTCAATTTTAGATCTTTCCTACTTTCTCTTGTGGGCATTTAGTGCTATAAATTTCCCTCTATACACTCCTTTAAATGTGTCCCAGAGATTCTGGTATGTTGTATCTTTGTTCTCATTGGTTTCAAAGAATATCTCTATTTCTGCCTTCATTTCGTTATGTATCCAGTAGTCATTCAGGAGCAGGTTGTTCAGTTTCCATGTAGTTGAGCGGCTTGATTGAGTTTCTAAGTCCTGAGTTCTAGTTTGATTGCACTGTGGTCTGAGAGACAGTTTGTTATAATTTCTGTTCTTGGACATTTGCTGAGGAGTGCTTTACTTCCATTATGTGGTCAATTTTGGAATAAGTGCAGTGTGGTGCTGAGAAGAATGTATATTCTGTTGATTTGGGGTGGAGAGTTCTGTAGATGTCGATTAGGTCCGCTTGGTGCTGAGTTCTGTTCAATTCCTGGATATCCTTGTTAACTTTCTGTCTCGTTGATCTGTCTAATGTTGACAGTGGAGTGTTGAAGTCTCCCATTATTATTGTATGGGAGTCTAAGTCTCTTTGTAAGTCTCTAAGGACTTGCTTTATGAATCTGGGTGCTCCTGTATTGAGTGCATATATATTTAGGATAGTTAGCTCTTCCTGTTGAATTGATCCCTTTACCATTATGTAATGGCCTTCTTTGTCTCCTTTGATCTTTGATGGTTTAAAGTCTGTTTTATCAGAGACTAGGATTGCAACCCCTGCTTTTTTTTGTTTTCCATTTGCTTGGTAGATCTTCCTCCATCTCTTTATTTTGAGCCTATGTGTGTCTCTGCATGTGAGATGGGTTTCCTGAATACAGCAAATTGATGGGTCTTGACTCTTTATCCAATTTGGAGTCTGTGTCTTTTAATTGGACCATTTATTCCATTTTCATTTAAGGTTAATATTGTTATGTGTGAACTTGATCCTGTCATTGTGATATTAGCTGGTCATTTTGCTTGTTAATTGATGCAGTTTCTTCCTAGCATCGATGGACTTTACATTTTGAGATTTTTTGCAATGGCTGATACCAGTTGTTCCTTTCCATGTTTAGTGCTTCCTTCAGGATCTCTTGTAGGGCAGGCCTACTGGTGACAAAATCTCTAAGCATTTGCTTGTCTGTAAAGGATTTTATTTCTCCTTCACTTATGAAACTTAGTTTGACTGGATATGAAATTCTGGGTTTAAAATTCTTTTCTTTAAGAATGTTGAATATTGACCCCCACTCTCTTCTGGCTTGTAGAGTTTCTGCTGAGACATCTGCTGTTAGTCTGATGGGCTTCCCTTTGTGGGTAACCTGATCTTTCTCTCTGGCTGTCCTTAACATTTTTTCCTTCATTTCAACTTTGGTGAATCTGACAATTATGTGTCTTGGAGTTGCTCTTCTTGAGGAGTATCTCTGTGGCATTCTGTGTATTTCTTGAATTTGAATGTTGGCCTGCCTTACTAGGTTGGGAAAGTTCTCCTGGATGATAGCCTGAAGAGTGTTTTCCAACTTGGTTCCATTTTCCCCCTCACTTTCAGGCACCCCAATCAGATGTAGATTTGGTCTTTTCACATAATCCCATACTTCTTGAAGGCTTTGTTCATTTCTTTTTCCTCTTTTTTCTTTAGACTTCTTTTCTTGCTTCATTTCATTCATTTGATCCTCAATCGCTTATACTCTTTCTTCCAGTTGATCGAGTCGGTTACTGAAGCTTGTGCATTTGTCACGTATTTCTCGTGTCATGGTTTTTATCTCTGTCAGTTCATTTATGGCCTTCTCTGTATTGATTATTCTCGTTATCCATTCTTCCATTCTTTTTTCAAGATTTTTAGTTTCTTTGTGCTGGGTATGTAATTCCTCCTTTAGCTCTGAGAAGTTTGATGGACTGAAGCCTTCTTCTCTCAACTCGTCAAAGTCATTCTCCGTCCAGCTTTGGTCCGTTGCTGGTGATGAGCTGCGTTCCTTTTGAGGGGGAGATGCGCTCTCATTTTTTGAATGTCCAGCTTTTCTGCCCTGCTTTTCCCCCATCTTTGTGGTTTTATCTGCCTTTGGTCTCTGATGATGGTGACGTACTGATGGGGTTTTGGTGTGGGTGTCGTTTTTGTTTGTTAGTTTTTCTTCTAACAGTCAGAACCCTCAGCTGTAGGTCTGTTGGAGATTGCTTGAGGTCCACTCCAGATCCTGTTTGCTTGGGTATCAGCAGCGGAGGCTGCAAAAGATAGAATATTGCTGAACAGCGAATGTTCCTGTCTGATTCTTGCTCTGGAAGCTTGGTCTCAGGGGTGTACCCTGCCGTGTGAGGTGTGGGATGTCGGTCTGCCCCTGGTGGGGGATGTCTCCTAGTTAGGCTACTCAGGGGTCAGGGACCCACTTGAGCAGACAGTCTGTCCCTTCTCAGATCTCAGCCTCCATGTTGGGAGATCCAGTGCTCTCTTCAAAGCTGTCAGACAGTGTCATTTGCATCTGAAGAGGTTTCTGCTGCTTTTTGTTTAGCTATGCCCTGTCCCCAGAGGTGGAGTCTACAGAGGCAGGCAGGCTTCTTTGATCTGTGGTGGGCTTCACCCAGTTTGAGCTTCCCAGAGGCTTTGTTTACCTACTTAAGCCTCATCAATGGCAGGCGCCCCTCTCCCAGCCTTACTGCTGCTTTGTAGTTAGATCGCAGACTGCTGTGCTAGCAATGAGGGAGGCTCCATGGGCATGGGACCCTCCCGGCCAGGTGTGGGATATAATCTCCTGGTGTGCCATTTACTAAGACCCTTGGTAAAGTGCAGTATTAGGGTGGGAGTTACCTGATTTTCCAGGTGTTGTGTGTCTCAGTTCCCCTGGCTAGGAAAAGGGATTCCCATCCCCCTTGTGCTTCCCAGGTGAGGCGATGCCTCGCCCTGCTTCAGCTCTTGCTGGTCGGGCTGTACCAGCTGACCAGCACTGATTGTCTGGCACTCCCCAGTGAGATGAACCCAGTACCTCAGTTGAAAATGCAGAAATCACCAGTCTTCTGTGTCGCTCGCACTGGGAGCTAGACACTGGAGCTGTTCCTATTCGGCCATCTTGCTCTGGGAACAAGGGTTCCCATTCTACTAGATGAATATTTGCCCTCTGGGTCTCCTTGATTAGAGTATAGAGTGGTCTGGCCACCTCACTTTATCTGGGGATCCATAGTCGGCAAAAGCCAGTGATTCCAAGGAACCCCCACCACTGTTTTAATGTCTTAGGGCGAGGATAAGCCAGTATAGGTTGTATTCATTCCTGGCTGAGGGCCCTGGTCCCTCTGGCTAAGATTAGGCCTAGATATTCGGCCTGCTGTAGGCAAAGCTGGGCCTTTTACCTAGACACCTTGTACCTTTGATTAGCTAGAAAGTTCAAGAGATCTAGAGTAGCTTGGTGGCATGAGGCTTCCAAACTGGTAGCCAAAAGTAAATCATCCACATACTGAAGGACCAGAGTGCCTGGACTTGAGAAGTGGCCTAGATCTTGGGCCGGTGCCTGACCAAACAGGTGAGGGCTATCCCTAAACCCTTGGGGCAAGACCGTCCATGTAAATTGGGATGTTTGGAATCCTCAAAGGCAAAGAGAAACTGGGAGTCAGAGTGCAGGGGAATACAGAAGAAGGCATTCTTGAGGTCCAGAACAGTGAACCATTCTGCTTCCTCTGATATTTGAGAGAGCAGGGTATAGGGGTTGGGTACAACTGGATATAGAGAAATTACTGCCTCATTGATGAGTCTAAGATCTTGCACTAGTCTCCACTGACCATTTGGTTTTTGTACTCCTAGAATTCGGGTGTTGCAGGGACTGCTGCATTTCCTTACTAAACCTTGAACTTTTAAATGTTTAACAATATCCTGTAATCCTTTATGAGCTTCAGGCCTTAAGGGATATTGCCTTTGATAAGGAAAAGTGGCGAGATCTTTTAGCCTGATTTGGACTGGGTGGGCATTTTTTGCCCTTTCAAATTATCCTTCCAATGCCCAGACTTCAGGGTTGATTCCCTCCTCAAGTAGGGGACAATAAATGGGTAACTTGTTCCCCATACTCATGTAGATAATAGCTCCAGCTTTGGCTAATGTATCCCTCCCTAATAAGGGTATGGAACTTTCAGGCATAGCAAGAAAGGCATGTGAAAACAGTAAAGTCTCCCAATTACAACTGAGGAGGTGGGAGAAATACCTGGTTACAGGCTGTCCCAGGATTCCTCGGATGGTAACGGACCTTGAGGACAGTCATCCAGGACAGGAGATTAACACTGAGAAGGCCGCACCAGTGTCCAGGAGGAAGTCAATTTCCTGGCCGTCAATGGTTAAACGTATGCGGGGCTCAGGGAGCGTGATGACATGATTTGGCGCTTGCCCTGGGCACTCTCAGTCTTGTTGTTGGATCAACTCGTTGGGGGTTTCTGACCCAGAGAACCTCTGCACTCTGGGGCAGTGCACCCTCCAGTGATTGCCTCAGCATAGCAGACATGGATGAGGGGGCAGCTTGTTTCTCATTGGACAATCTTTTTTAAAGTTTCCTTGTAAACCACACTGATAACAAGCCCTACTGGGTGATTGGCCTGCTCCATTTTCTGACCTCTCTGAACCACCAAGGTTTGTTTGTCTGAAGGCCATGACTAAGGCTGTGGCCTTTCTCTGTTCTGCTTTTCCTTATAATAGGGCCTATTCCTCTTGGTCCCTATTATAGAACACTGAGGTTGCCAGGTTTAGTAATGCCTCCAGATTTTGTTCAGGGCCCAGGGTTTGCTTTTGGAGCTTTTTCCTGATATCTGCAGCTGACTGGGTAATAAACTTATCTTTTAGAATCAATTGACCCTCTAGTGAGTCGGGTGATAGGGGAGTATATTTTCTTAAGGCCTCCTGTAGCTTCTCGAGGAGGGCAGAAGAATTTTCTTCCTTCTCCTGAGTTGTGGTGGACATCATTGAATAATTCATGGGTTTTTTCCTAATTCTTCTTAGTCCTTCTAGAACACAGGTCAACAGATGTTTACAACTCCAGTCCTCATGATCTGAGTCAAGTTTCCAGTGGGGATCCATATTGGGGACAGCTTGCTGACCAGTAGGGAATTTGTCCCTTTCCTCAGCTGTCATTCTATCATTTACTTGACTAAGATACCAGGTATCTCCAAACTCTTGGGCTGCAGCTAAAGCCACATTCTTTTCATTAAAGGCCAGGGTTTGCTCTAACAATAGCATGATATCTCTCCAAGTGAGATCGAAGGTTTGCCCTAGACCCTGTAGAACATCTGTGTACCTATCAGGATCATCTGAAAACTTCCCCAGGTCTGCCCTTATCTGCTTTAAATCAGAGAGGGAAAAAGGGACATGTACCTGGGTTGGGCCGAATTCCCTTCCCCCTACAGCTTGAAGGGGACATAACTGATAGCCCGGGGTTTTTTTGTGGTCCTTTGGAGATTTCTTTGCTTATTTCCTTCTGGGCTGGGGAGATTAGAGGAGGCTTATCATTAATAGGAAGGGGAGCTGTAGGGAGGCTAGGATATGGGGGTAGGCTGAAAGTTCCTCCTGTGGGATGTAAATTGCAAGCTTTGCATAGTTGTGTATTCTCCTTCAATGAAAAGAAGCTTGGACCTAAGGTATTTCACTCCATTTGCCTTCCATCTTACAGAAAAGGTCAAGCTGCAGGATAGTATTGTAATTTATACTTCCCTTGGGTGGCCATTTTTCCCCATCAGAGAGAGAATATTGGGCCAGGCTGGAGTGCAGAAAACAATGAGCCACCTCTTTT
This sequence comes from Chlorocebus sabaeus, assembly GCF_047675955.1. Taxonomy (NCBI): domain Eukaryota; kingdom Metazoa; phylum Chordata; class Mammalia; order Primates; family Cercopithecidae; genus Chlorocebus; species Chlorocebus sabaeus. The sequence goes on along the minus strand of NC_132904.1, from coordinate 82,260,276 downwards.
TCAGGGTTTGTGGGTCAAATTGGTCCCAATGGCTTAGGACGCATTTCAAGGGTGAGCCTGTTGATTCCTGAGTGTTTCCCATCTGAAGGACAAAACCACCCATGGTTTTGGTTTGTTTCTCCCCTTGCCCAAGAACCCACAACAGTCCTTGGATGGTGCTGATCGGCATAGTTGCACTCACCAATGCAGCATCAGAAACACTAGTTTTACTCCTAGACCACAAGGAGGACTGAGGAAGGTCAGATTTAGTGGCCCTTACTGACACATTCTCGAAAACCTGCACCCTTGCCTGTCCTCTTAGACCACAAATAGGACTGAGAAAAAATGGATTTATTGGCCTTTACCGATACATTCTCGAAAACCTGTTAGAGTCCTAAGCATTCTTCTGTTAGTATTGGGACTTCACCCCGTCATATAAAGATGTTATGCCCCAAAAATGAAGTGGAGGGCCATACCCTGAAGGAGGGGAGGAATCTCCAGAGTTGGAAGAGTGTTGCCTTTTTTCTTCACTTATATCAATAGGAAGGATATAATTTCTGAGGCTCCCCATATCCTAGCTTCAGGAATAGCTTTTTTTAGGCCTGCTTGTCTGAGGAGGGATCCTAAAATTCCAGATAGTCCCACCTATGATGGGGCTTTGGGCAAAAATTATGTCTTTCTGATTGGTGAGCTCAGGTGCAAAAGAAGGTAACAGAGTCCCGGAGTTTATACTAGAAATCATTCTTATTTACTTTTTTCCTTATTATACTAGGAATCATTCCTAGAAAATCATTCTTTTCTAGGAGAAACTAGAAAAGCACCAGAGAGAGTGAGTGGTTTTATAAGCAGGACTAGCCTCAGAGAAGAGAGGCAAGAGGAAGTTTTTCTGGTAGGTGTTACAACCCAGGGGGCAAGGGTCAGGGTAGATGGGCAAGCCTCGCTTGGGCGACATGCCTTTGAGAGTTCCGGTCATGGCTGCAGGGTCAACAAACTTGTCATTGGGACCCCAGAGCTGAATGGCTTTCCTCTCTGTCAACCCTTGGCTCAGCCCAGTAGTACAGGAAAAACGGAAGCTGGTGCCAGGCAAACCAATGCTCCCAACTCCGAAGAGTCGGGGATTGTTAGAGAGTCCTTTCCCAGAAAGCCTGACACCCGTGTCCTTAGTCCAGCAGCTGTGCTAGTCACTTTTAACTGGCCAACAGGTGCCTGGTATTTAGCCCCCGAATTCTAAGGAAAAAGAGGACAGAATAGCAAGTGAAAGGGGTCTGATGGTACTCACCGCTTGGCTATAGGTGATAGTCTCACTGCTTGGTGATAGGCAATGGTCCCTTCATGGTCACCAAAATGTGTCCAGAATTGGTGGGTTCTTTGTCTCGCTGACTTCAAGAATGAAGCTGCGGACCCTCACGGTGAGTGTTACAGTTCTTAAAGATGGTGTGTCTGGAGTTTGTTCCTTCTGATGTTCAGACATGTCTGGAGTTTCTTCCTTCTGGTGGGTTCGTGGTCTCACTGACTTCAGGAGTGAAGCTGCAGATCTTCATGCTGAGTGTTACAACTCATAAAGGTGATGTGGACCCAAAGAGTGAGCAGCAGCAAAGAGCAAAAGAACAAAGCTTCTACAGTGTGAAAGGGGACCTGAGTGGGTTGCTGCTGCTGGCTCAGGGGGCCTGCTTTTATTCCCTTGTTTGGCTCCACCCACATCCTGCTGATTGGTCCATTTTATAGAGAGCTGCTTATTCCATTTTACAGAGTGCTGATTGGTCTGTTTTACAGAGTACTGATTGGTCTGTTTTTACTAGGTGCTGATTGGTGCGTTTACAAACCTTTAGCCAGACACAGAGCACTGATTGGTGCATTTACAATCCTTTAGCTAGACACAGAGCACCAATTGGTGCATTTACAGTCCTTTAGTTAGACAGAAAAGTTCTCCAAGTCCCCACCTGATGCAGAAGCCCAGCCAGCTTCACCTCTCACTTTCATTTTCTAGTCATAATGTCTAATAAGTAATGATAAAATTGTGATCATTCAATTTTGAATATATATATTTTTAAAATATGAAAAAAGTCTGATTGTTATTGCTTGTTTTAATGGATACATATCATACTACTTTTAATCTTTCTAAATCTAAAAAATGGTCATGTTCCCCTTCAGTTAAAAATCTTCCATGGCTTGTCATTCTACCCTTGGGTATAAGGCCAAATTTGTTAACATTGTACGTATAGCATCAACTTAATTCTCTGCTCTGGTACCTGGTACCTTATGATACCTTTTTTTTTTTTTTTTTTTTTTTTGAGATAGAGTCTCTGTCTGTCAGCCAGGGTGGAGTGCAGCAGCACGATCTCAGCTCACTGCAACCTTCACCTCCCTCAGCCTCCCAAGTAGCTGGGATTACAGTCGCCCACTACCATGCCCAGCTAATTTTTGTATTTTTAGTAGAGACAGGGTTTCACCATGTTGGTCAGGCTGGTCTCGAACTCCTGACCTCAGACGATCCACCCACCTTGGCCTCCTGAAGTGCTGGTATTACAGGCGTAGGCCACCACTCCCGGCCATGATAGCATTCTTATGCTCTGTTTTAATCTTTCACTTTGTTGAAATTTCATAGTTAATTATCTTTATTTTGAGACTAAAATCTCTGTGAGGGTAGACTATTGCCTATTTTGTTCAGTACTGTGTTCCCAGTGTCTGGACTGTAGTAAGATAGTCAATAAATACTTGATTAATGGCTGAAATAACCTTTTCCTCTGTCTACCAGACTTATAAATGTAGGACCATTTTTATTTATATGTTACAAATACAAATTCAAATTAAAAGAATAAATGTGAAAATTTGTGATTCAACATTTAACCCTAGATTCTAAAATTCAGTGATACGATTTATGTCTGATTGGTCAAGTTTTATTTTATTTTTTCCACAAAAATATGCTCAACTCCATTTCTGGAGGATTAAGGGTGGTATTGTGGAGAGAGCACTATATTTGGAATCAAAAGCTTTTGGATTAAGCTCCAAATCTGTTATTTAGTAGCTCGGTGATTTTGGACAAGCCACTCTGAATTTCAGTGTCATATAAAATAGGTATGACTTCTCAGTGGTGAGAATCAGATAAGATAATGCACTTAAAAGTTCTTTTTAAACTGTAAATATGTTGAATAGATTTATGTAAAATAATTTCACTATTCTAAATGCTTTACTTTCCAAGATTTGCCCATTAAATTCACCTTTTCTCTATTATACTTTGATATGTGTTTTCCTAATTATACCACTGTATGTTCTGTAATTCTTCATTTTTTAAGCCATGGCAAATGATTTTATGTATCATCCTTTTCTTTTTTCTAAAAGTTCATTTGTTAGCACTATTGACAATCACTGTTTCAAACTTAAATTACCTGTCCCAAATTATTTATAACTTTCTGGTGATGTTATTCTTAAACTATGTACAATAGAGTTGCACCTTAATTAACAGACACATGATTACCTACAGTTCTAAATATGTAACATTCACTATCCCTTGGTTGCATATTTCATGCAAAAATTTCTTATTTTAAAAAGTGATTCTCCCTGCCCCCGCATTTCCTCCTGTGCCTGTAATCCAAATTTAGTTTTTGTTGTTGTTGTTGTTTTTTGTAGACTCAGGAGTCATATGAAGGTAGAGTTTAATGAAGAAAACAGGAGAATTGAGGCAATTTAGGTGAAAAATTCTCCACTTGGTTATTTGAACATCAATTAAAATATGAATCTTGGCTTGCTTGGATAATTATCTCAACTTTTCACTTTATTCAATTTATGGAGATTAGGTTAGGGATTTTTAATTTGTATGAAAAGATCCTTACCGTTTGTTTCATTTGTTTAGTTTGTCATTTTTAGATTACTTTCAAAGTTTCATTAACCAGAAATAAGGATTTGAGTACAGAGAGTTGAAGGGCATAATAGAATTGACTCCAGGTGATGATCATTCTCAATAATCAAAAGAAGCATAAAAGGGCAGCCACGATTCCAGCCTTAGATGCTGTTGTGTGAAAGCCTAACTTGTCTAATAGAGACTTGATTATATACGACCTTTTAAAAATATTTTAGTGTTTTGTTTTATATGTCAAATTTTTATCCTACGGAGATGAGAGGCATAGTAAGGTCTGCTGGTTTAGAAAACGTCTACCTGTTTTGAATCAATACAGTATTTTCCCTTTATAGTTACTGAATAAATATATGTTAAATGAGTGAAATTCCCCTTACTTGCCTAATTATATTTGTAGATGTGTTTGGGGGAATATTGTTAATACATTTTTGAGAATTGCTCTTCATTTTACTTATTTACTTAGAGACAGGGTTCTTTCTCTCTCTCTCTCTTTCTTTCTTTCTTCCTTTCCTTTCTCCTTTCCCTTCCCTTCCCTTCCCTTTTCCCTTCCCTTTTCCCTTCCCTTTTCCCTTCCCTTTTCCCTTCCCTTTTCCCTTCCCTTCTCCCTTCCCTTCTCCCTTCCCTTCTCCCTTCCCTTCTCCCTTCCCTTCTCCCTTCCCTTCTCCCTTCCCTTCTCCCTTCCCTTCTCCCTTCCCTTCTCCCTTCCCTTCTCCCTTCCCTTCTCCCTTCCCTTCTCCCTTCCCTTCTCCCTTCCCTTCTCCCTTCCCTTCTCCCTTCCCTTCTCCCTTCCCTTCTCCCTTCCCTTCTCCCTTCCCTTCTCCCTTCCCTTCTCCCTTCCCTTCTCCCTTCCCTTCTCCCTTCCCTTCTCCCTTCCCTTCTCCCTTCCCTTCTCCCTTCCCTTCTCCCTTCCCTTCTCCCTTCCCTTTTCCCTTCCCTTTTCCCTTTCCTTTTTCCTTTCCTTTCCTTTCCTTTCCTTTCCTTTCCTTTCCTTTCCTTTCGACAGGGTTTCACTCTGTAGCCCACGCTGGAGTGCAGTAGCAGGATCGTGGCCCACTGAAGCCTCGAACTCCTGGTCTTAAATGATCCTCCCATCTCAGCCTTCTGAGTAGCTGGGAGTGCAGACATGCACCACCACACCTGGCTAATTTTAAAATTTTGTTGTAGAGAAAGGGTTTTGCTGTGTTGCCCAGGCTGGTCTCAAACTCCTGGCCTCAAGCAATCCTTCCACCTCGGCCATCCACAGTGCTGGAATTATAGGCGTGAGCCACCATGCCTGGCCAAGAATTGCCCTTTAGAAGAATAAACGACTAAAGTTATACCTACAACAATGCCACAGAAGCTAAAAAAAAAAAAAAAAAAAAAAAAGGCTTTAGTTATAATTGTATTAAAAAAAAGAGAAAAGAAAAAGGTACTCAGCACTTAGTAGATTTTCCAAAAAATGTCAGCAGACTTTAATGAGGAAATAAAAAAGACTAAAGCTTTGGGCACTAGAGGTAATCACATGATTACAGACCACAGATACATATAAGTATAATTATTGTATTGTTGATCACCTACAATGGTAAGTAGTGTAACTATTTATATTTGTAAATAGTGGGTAGGGATGGGTTAGAGAGTGAGCCACTGTTATTTCAGGGAAACTGCTGATTGTTTAATTATTGACAAAATGGGGATTAAAATATTTGTCCTTGATTCAGAGTTGTTAAAAACATGCAAGTAAAGTGTGAAATCATTTTTAAAAATTAAAGTTTATACAAATATATTGGCATACATTTATATCACCATTCTTTGTTAACATAAATTGGAGTGAGCTCTCTGTTCATCCACATTTATTTCTATATTTCTAACCTTACTAGATAGAAGAGAGGTAGTTACACAGTGTCCTCCTCCATCTCTTATTGCCCGATTGAAATTCTCATTTCTTTCAAGGGGATAAACTTGAAGTTTGCTATGTTATATAGGAGTATTATGGAAGGCCTTACTGCTAAGATGATATATAAGCAGAGATATAACAGAAGTGAAGGAGCAAGCTTTATGGATACCTGAGAGAAGAGTGTTATAGGCAGAATCACAAGTATAGAGGCCATGATTTGGAGAATTTTTGGTATGTTTGAGCAGAGATACTGTGGTTGGAGTAGATTGAGCAAGAGGAGAGGTCTAAGAGCTGAAGCCAGAGAGGTGGGCCTTTGCTCTGAGTGGGATGGGGAGACACTTGAGGGTTTGAGTTGAGGAATGACATAATCTAGTTGATGACTTGAAAGGATATTTTTGGGTATTGTGTTTAGAAAAGACTGTAGGCCAGCCTGGGCAACATAGTGAGACCTCATCTCTACAAAAAAATCAAAAATCAAAAAATGATTCGGGAGGATCACTTGAGCCTGGGAAGTTGATGCTGAAATGCACAGTGATTGCACCACTGCACTCCCATCTGGGTGACAGAGAGAGACCCTGCTTAAAAAAAAAACCAAAAAACAAAACAAACAGACAAACAAAGAAAAAAAAAAAGGAGAAAAGACTATAGGAGGGCAAAGGTGACAGTATGTAAACTAGTAGAACATTATTGCAGTAATGTAGGGGATAGATGATGAGTTGTGCCAGCGTGGTGGCACTGGAGGTAGGGAGAAGTGATGGGGTTCTGCATATAATTTGATGTGGGAGCCCATAGGATTTACTGATGAATAGATGTAGAGAATTAGAGAAAAGAATGAATGCTGACTTCAGGAATTTGGGCCTGAATAATTAGAAGGATGAAAGATGGAGATACATTGGAGGAGAAGCAGATTGAGGGTGGTTGGTAAGATCTGGAGTTCAGTTTGACAAGTGAAGTTTGAGATGCTTATTAGACATCCAAATGGAAACATTGAGCATTCAGTTGGATATGAGTCTGGAATTCAGGGGAAAGTTCCGAGCTACAGATATAAATTTGGAAGTCTTGAGGGTGCTGATAATATTTAAAGCTAGGGAATTAGGTAAGATTATCAAGGAGACTGGGTAAGATTACCCAGTGAGTAAGATTAAAGAAAAGAAGTCTTACTATGTTTAGAGGTACCCTAAACATCCTAAACCCTCATTGAGAAATTAGGGAAAACTAATAAATGTGATTGAGAAAGGGCATCCATCAAGTAGGAAGACAATCTGGGAGAGAGTGCTGCCTTGGAAATAATGGTGTGCTGGAGATGGCTCATATCAGCTTCCAAGAGCTGATCATTAAATTCTCAGCAAATTTGCAAGAAAATACAGCCATTTAAAAAATGTTGAGGCCGACACGGTGGCTCAGACATGTAATCCCAGCACTTTGGGAGGCTGGGGCGAGTGGATTACAAGGCCAAGAGATCAAGACCATCCTGACCAACGTGGTGAAACCCTGTCTGTACTAAAAATACACAAATTAGCTGGGCATGGTGACATGCACTTGTAGTCTCAGCTACTCAGGAGGCTGAGGCAGGAGAATTGCTTGAACCTGGGGGTAGAGGTTGCAGTGAGCAGAGATTGCGCCATTGCACTCCAGCCTGGGCAACAGAGCGAGACTCCATCTCAAAAAAAAAAAAAAAAAAAAAAAAGTTAAATGCAACCATTTAAAAATCATGCATAAACTGTGGGCCAGGCAGGCATGGTGGCTCATGCCTGTAATCCCAGCACTTTGGGAGGTCAAGGCAGGAGGATTACTTGAGGTCAGGAGTTCAAGACTAACTTGGGCAACGTAGGGAAACCCCATCTCTAACAAAAATAATTACACATAAACTTACATAAATTATATTAAAAAGTAATAAATACTCAACAGTCATCAATTCTTAATTATTTTTCATTTTGATACCATCTCTGCTCTTGAGTTATTTACATTGATTGTATCTGTGCGGTGGATAAGCTACATAATGGTATGCTGCTGTGCATCTGTTTCCCAGATCTGTGTTCAGAGACATCATGTTGGTAGCTTGAAATTGGCCATGGTGGGAATATTTAGACTTTGGAAATTGCAAATGCTACAAATTTGAGTTTGATTTATTGTTTTGCTGATAAGAAAGTGATAAAGTAAATGTTAATAATTTAAGCAGAAGTTAAAAGCATTTTGTGCCATTGCTGTTACTTTGAGATTAGTACAGAAATTGAGGAAATATTTGTCCACTATTCAAAAATTATTATCGATTCAGCAAATAACATAATTGATAGAGTGAGGTTTTCACAAAAACCATCTTTGTTGTTTTATTTTCATTTTATTAATTAACATGGCAACATAAACCACATTTATGTTGGAACTATTCATCAGTTACAACCCTAAGTTGGCTATGAATATAATAATTTGGTAAAAACCAATAAAAATATTATTGAGAATCAACGGACTAATGGAATTTACAATTAAAGATTGTATATCTTGTTATTATTTGTAGACTGGTTGCTATACATCCTTGTGTCAGTAAAATTATAACAAACTCATGTGCATGTAGGTGCACATGTTTTCTTTTTTATCTGAACTCGTTTTTAAATATTTACCAGCACACCTCTGTGTGGAAACCTAGTGAAAAAAGTGTTTTCAAGAGTGTAACAGTATCAAATGATGCTTATGGACCAGATGAGATGATTGATAATTGACCACTGGATTTAGTAATGATGGGATGATTGAGTGTAAAAGAAAACAATTGATAATGGAAAAATTGCCTTGAGTAAGCAAGAGAGGATAGATTCCAGTGCTCAAGTAGAGGAGTTGACCTTAGAAACACAAATTCTTTATTCATAGTAATAAGGGAAGGCAGACTCTGTGGGTACAGTTACAGGTAAGTCAGTAGATGTTATATTAGGAGCTTGTGGAATCTGCCTTCTGATTTTCCATGTAATAGGAAGTAATACCATCAGCTGAGAATGACCATGAGGAAGAAGAGTTGGAAGGTTCAAGAGAAAGGAGGAAATATAAAATAAATATAAGCTATTGTTATTATAATTGGTATTTAGGCTTTTTTTGAAAGTGGTAGATTGGAAGGGAAGGAGGGCTTTTAAAATTCAAAGACAATTATCACCTAAACACAAAGTTTGTATAACTCTAGTGACTTTTTCAAGGATGTTTTGTCTTGTGAAGGATGAAGACATTATTCAAGAAGTCATAAAATAAGATATGGATTAAGACTGCCAACAAATTCATATAGGCAAAATGGTTTAGAAGAAGAGGAGATAGTGATTAATTTTAACCATCAGAGATGGCTTTATGGAAGAGAGAACATTTGAGTTAGATCTAATTGAAGAGAAAGTAGGTGTTCAGTTGACTTGCTTGATTATTTTTTGTGTGCTAGGGATTGTGCATATATTGTCTAATTTAATCGTAATACCTGTGAGGAAACTGAAGCTCAGCGAGGTTAAGGAACTTGTTAAAGGTCACACACAGCTAGTAAGTAAGATCTGGGTCATACCCAGATTTACCTGACAAGAACCCCTTTTCAAGATAGCACACTGATTCTAGGGGGTATATACAGTGGTATAGGGGAAGATATACCAGCACAGGGAACAGTAGGAGAAAAGGAAAGTACAGAGGTGAGAAAAAGTAGAGAGAGAGAGAGAGAAAGAGAGAGGTGGGGTAGAGAGAAAGTATGCACATGTGTACATGTGTGTATGTGTGTGGGTGTCTGTGCATGCATGTGTGTAGAGAAAAATGGAAGGGAAAAGTGAATAATCCAGTATGACTTAGGCACTGTATGCGTGTTTGGAGAGTGTGGACTATATATGGGAAGTAAGGCTGAAAATATTTGATCATGGGAGGGAGGCCTCAAAGTTCATGTTAAGGAAGTTGGATATTATTTTGCAGGAAGTCATTAATTTTAAGGTAAGTGTCTCTGACAAGAGAGAATTATATCTAACCTGAACATTGTGGCCAGGATTGAATTCTTTGTGTTGTTTTACAGTTAGAGATTCTTTTGGAAGACAGGACTATAGAAATAAAACTGGATTGTTGAAATTGGCCATTCAGTATAATTATTAATTTCATATGGTAGTTTATAGAAATTATGATTATCTTATTAAGTTATTTCATGTCATTAAGTTAGGAACACAATTATAGAATAGTTTAATGTTAGCTTTCTATTTTGCTAAGACCATAAAATATAATAATAATATCATGTTTTTCAGATACTGACCGAGCTTTATCATTACTGGAAGAATACTGCAAAAAATTAAGGAAACCAGAGGAGCAGTTGTTGAAAAATGCAGTTAAAAAGGTGATGGGTATCTTTAAGAGCAGCTTATTCCAAGCTTTGCTAGGTATGTATTATGATAATTATTAATCATTTTAATGGTCAGAATTGGGCTTGATAGTTTGAATAATGTGGTCAAAGAACCTGATGTTAACCAAGTTTCAAACTGGGATAATTTTCTTTAATACAGGAATGGAAGAATTTTTTTTTTTCCTTTTTCTTATATAAGGTTAACCTAGAAAGGAATTGTTTGAAAATATAAATAAAAAGACGTTATTGAAAGACATAAATATTGAAAGAATGTTTTGTATGGGAAGAAAAGTTTACACAGAAGAAAACCATGAGTAGTTCGTTATAAAACATTGAGGACAAATATGCTAGAGAAGGAAGCTGTCTTCCTCCAGAGAAGGAATTGTGTAACATAACAATGATGGTTCACATTCTACTCAGAATCAAAGCTATACTTTTACTCCCTTCTTAAAACAAAAATAAAAGCATCTTTTCATCTTTCTTGCTTGTCTTAGGAAAGTTTATGATACAGAATTGAAAAGTTTATTGATGAAAATCTCAATGCTTTGGAATTCTTACCAATTTGTCATGAAGCTTACCATATAATGTTTAATCTTATGTTTATTCTATTTGTTAAAGATTGTAAAGAACATTAAGGATATGGTTTATTTATATATGTTTTTATACATACATCTCATATTTATGGAAATAGCTTTTAATTCTTTTTTCATATTTTAGGAAGTAAAATAAATTAGCAAAATATATAAATAAACAAATACTTTTCCCAAAAAAACAACCAACTAACGAAACAATGAAAAACCCACTCAATTATACAATATATTTTACTGGATTTAAATGAATAACTGATTTTAAATAATTTTAAAGAAATAACTGAGTCTGTTAGATATTTTCATTGCTTTTTCATGCTGGTTATTATTGATGAAAAATCCAAAAATAGGAACTTACAAGGCTTAATTATGAAAATACTTTGTTTTTATTATAAATATATGTACTTTTTGATAAAAACTCCAACTTTATAGTTTGAATGTAATTTAAAAAATTATTCAATTTTGAAAATTTGAAAATCAGTCTATTGAATAAAAATAGAAGTATAAAGCTTTATAGGATTATTTTGCCCGTGGATTAACTTTTAAAAACTATTTTATTGTGGCTAGCAAGAATTAATGACACAACTGTAATCATCTTAGCTGGTATTAAATAAAAACAATTCTAAATGGAGTCTTACAGAATTTGAATAAACCTTATATTCATTAAAGATAATATTTTTGAGAACATTTTTAAACATCAAATTTTCAACTAAAATGAATAGTGTTATTTATTAATAGTTGATAATTAGTAAAATGTCATTAACTAAATGGCAGTGTATCTTAACAGATTTGTATGATGTGTTTACTTAAGACTGGCTAAGTCTGTTGAGAGTTTGAATTTTTGAGAACTTGATTTAGAAAGGGTATTGTTGGATACTTTAGATAGCTCTACTATATTTTGAATATTATAATCATTTGATAATGTAACACCATTACCTAGGGAATACAAAGACAAATGAGTGACAAAGAATTGTATTTTGCCATTGTTTTAAGTGAATGATAAATATCTTGGCTTAAAGCCAATAGTGTAGTTTGAATTTCTCTAGTAAAATTAGAGGCAACAATAATCCGTAAAAAGCTGTTATGTAAGTAATCCCAGTGCCCAGCTTTGAATGGATAGATTTACTTCAGCTGGTCTTTAGAAGTCATTTTAGGATAAACCAGAATGCAAACAATAGAGCAACATTATACAACAAAACATAATTTTCTATTGAATTAAATGTGGGCACCTATGTACTGATTAGTAATCTGTTATTATTGAATGTTTGAGTGGTCTCACTGTGCGTTTTCTTTAAGGACACAAAAGAAGAAAAGCCATGTAGACTTGTGCATCCTAGAGAAGATGTATATCTTTGTAAAGGATAGGTAGGGAGTCATTGAAATATAGGGCATTGTTATGGTCTATAATTTGCATTCTGTTTGAACCAACTCCACCACCCCACCCTACCCTTTTTTTTTTTCTGTTACAAGTAATGGAAGACAGTGGTTTCACCCATTGTTCTGGCCAATACATAGCCAACACATTGAAATAGTACCTTGCGCGACTCTCATTAGCTGTAGAAATAGAAGGGAATCATAATGTAGAAAACACAAATGGATAATAAAATACTATTACTGCAGAACATGCTGTAATATTTACATGTGACAAGGAAACCAGTCCCTCTCTCTACAGATGAAAATCATCGCTCTATTTTATTTTATTTTTTAAATTTATTTTTGAGATGGAGTCTCGCTCTGTCACCCAGGCTGGAGTGCAGTGGTGCGATCTCGGCTCCCTGCAGCCTCTGCGTCCTGGGTTCAAGCAATTCTCCTTCCTCAGCCTCCCGAGTAGCTGGGATTACAGGTGCGTGCTGCCACACCTGGCTAATTTTTTTGTATTTTTAGTAGAGAGGGGGTTTCACCATGCTGACCAGGATGGTCTTGATTTCCTGACCTCATGATCCACCCACCTGGGCCTCCCAAAGTGCTGGGATTACATGCATGAACCAAACGCGCCTGGCCTTTATTTTTCAATTCTTAGTAGAGATAGGGTCTCTCTATGTTTCCCAGGCTGGTCTTGAACTCCTGGGCTCAAGTGATCCTCCCATCTCAACCTCCCAAAGTATTTGGATTACAGGCTTGAGCCACTGCCCCCAGCTGAAAAGCATCACCATAAAATGAATAATGTCTTCCTTTTGTGGTCCTTCATCATATGCTTAAAAAAATACTAGCATGTTTTAGATGGTATATTCTTTGAGGAATTCTGTGTACATAACTGTCACTGGTATTACAGTGTAAAAGAATTTTATAAATGAGTTCTGTGATAACATAACTTTGATTATAAAAGTAACATTCATTAATTTTTGATATTTTTAAAAATAAAGTAAAATCATATAAAATTCAATGGTTAGATACATTGCTTTTATGGTAAGTAACAAGATACCTGATAAGCATGGAGAATGATGAACTGTTTGATTAATTTTCTTCCTCCTTTCTTCTAGAGTCCCTGTATTATTTGTTTTGATTTTTTATTTGCCAGTAACTGAAAGTGGAAAAAATCACTTTAAGTTTTTGAAAGACAGTAGTTGGTGTTCGTTAGTGTACGCATAGCAAATGCAAAAAATAAAAAAAACCTGAAACAGCAATATGCTAGATGCTGCACATTTAGATGCTAGGCTTAGAGTGACATCTTGTGGTAATACTAAGGAAACATTTATCCAAATGAATAAAATTTTAAGATGATTATAGCATCAACACTTTCCAGAATTTGAAAATAAGGGAATTGGAATTCATAATATTTTATGATTAATTTATGTCTCTTTGTTTAGAATAGCTAAATGAGATAATAATAATCAGTGTTCATTAATGTACCAAAACAAAACAAACCTAAAATGGCAATATGCTAGAAGCTGCACATTTAGATGGAATTGGAATTCTGTGATATTTTACAAATTAATTTAGAATATGTAAATCTCTTTTATTTAGAATATATAAAACGTTAAGATTTTCAAGCCACTTTTATTAGGTTATTTATTCTTCAGTTCTTCAGTTAGGTGATAAAGAAGCAAGATGAATTATTATTATTATTATTTTTTTGAGACAGAGTCTGACTCTGTCGCCCAGGCTGGAGTGCAGTGGTGCGATATTGGCTCACTGAAAATTCTGCCTCCTGGGTTCAAGCGATTTTCCTGCCTCAGCCTCCTGAGTAGCTGGGATTACAGGGGCACACCACCACTCCTGGCTACTTTTTTTATTTTTAGTAGAGATGGGGTGTCACCATGTTGGTCACACTGGTCTCAAACTCCTGACTTCATGATCTGCCTGCCTTGACTTCCCAAAGTGCTGGGATTACAGACGTACACCGCCGCGCCTGGTTTTGAATCATTTTTTAAAATTATTTTTGTAATTCTAAATTGACTTTTAATTTTTAAAGAACTATATTACCACCATACTTGTTTTTGAAGACTTTAAATAAATAATATTATGGGTTAGTTAAATTTTAGATATGTAACACAAATGTTCTTTGTAGCTTATTGAAAATTATGTGTTATTCTTTAGTCATTACTTATAAAGTATGGAAATAACTATAGATATATTTCACAGATTTCAACCCTTCTAAAATATTAGGCTTGTTTATCTAACTTATTGCCTTATATTTCTTCCCATTGTGTGAGGGGGAATTTTTGGGAGAGGAATTAGAGGGAAATTAGAGGAGAACAAGCAGTAAATGATACTTTTAAAAAACTCTACCAGTGGCAAAATCTTAGAAAAGGGCTTATCTTATTTTATGGAGGCTGTTAAACCTTACATGTTAGACTTTGTGTTAGAATAGAGTACATTTCATTTCCATAAATCTTAACAGAGAACCTTGTGGATTTTTGAGATTACTAGCAATAGGGGTGATACAGCAGATATGTTACATACTGGGATTTATCATCTCTTTGTTGAAGCCTTCTAACACATTCCTACTTGCTGGCAGCTTTAACTAACCCTTTCATTGTGTCTCATAGCATTTTGTTCATATTACTAAAAAGCATTTACCACATTGCCTTATGGTAAATTTAATACATTTCTGCCCCTTTCTATACACCCATAATGTGGACCTTTAATAATTATAATAAACTTTTAATAAATTTTTATTCATTTATCAACACTTCTTTTAAAAATGCCAGTTATGTGTTGGACATTGTGCTATGCAATAGGGATACAACAGTAAGTTATAAAGGACAGTCAATACCCTTATGGACAAGTAAGGGAAAAGAGAAATTAAACACAGAATTAATTATTATTCAATTATAAAGATGGTAAGGTTTATAAAAGAAATATGTATAAAAGTTTGAGTAAAAAAAAAAACCCTACATATTTTCCTAATAGTAATTCTAATGTAATAATTTTATTTCAAAATAACATCTCTTTGAAAATATCATGGCTGTTTTGGTCTTCATTATTAATTATAATGTATATTTTTTGCCATCTGATCATAAGGAAGTGAAGGATTATTTAAATAGCAAGTGTGAAGGCCCTTACAGTTGTTGTGTGAATTTGGAGCAACTTGGCTGTATTTATTATTCTTTTTGTTTATTTATATCTTTTTTTGTTAACCCATTTAAAGACTAATGGTGGAACAACTGGGCTGTAATCTTCAAAAACAGAGGTTCTCAAGATGTGGTTCTTGGACTGCAGCACTAGTTGCCTGTGAACTTGGTTAGAATTGCAAATTCTTGGTTCTCACCCTAGACCTACTGACTGAATAAGAAACTCTAGAAGTAGGGCTCAGCAAATGGTACTTTACTAATCCTTCCAGGTGATTCTGAGGCATGTTAAAATTTGAGAACATATGTTCTAAATGGTTAGGTATTTGGCCATTCAAGGAAAGCAATATGTTAACAGTGTGTGAATATTATTACTAAACTTGGGAGAATATGACAGTGGCATTTTTTCCCTTCTTGTGTTTTATAAGATTTGATTTAATCTTTAACAACTATAATAAGCTATTATCATTCTGGGACTTATCTTGAGTACTTTGTAATCCATAAACTCACAATTATCATTATGGCATCCAATTTTCTTTTTAAAAATACGGTAGCATATGTTTTTATTTTTAATTTTCTTTTTATTCTCTCTCTCTCTTTCTCTCTTTCCTTTTCTTTCTTTTCCCTTTCTTCTCTTTCTTTCTTTCTTTCTTTCTTTCTTTCTTTCTTTCTTTCTTTCTTTCTTTCTTTCTTTCTCTTTCTTTCTTTCTTTCTTTCTCTCTCTCTCTCTCTCTCTTCTTTCTTTCTTTCTTTCTTTCTTTCTTTCTTTCTTTCTTTCTTTCTTTCTTTCTTTCTTTCTTTTTTTCTTTCTCTCCCTCCCTCCCTCCCTCCCTCCCTCCCTCTCTCTCTCTCTCTCTCCTTCTTTCTTTCTTTCTTTCTTTCTTTCTTTCTTTCTTTCTTTCTTTCTTTCTTTCTTTCTTTCTTTCTTTCTTTCTTTCTTTCTTTCTTTCTTTCTTTCTTTTCTCCCTCCCTCCCTCACTTCCTCCCTTGCTTCGTCTCTCTTCCTTTCTCTCCTTCTCTTTCTCCTTCCCTCTCTCCTTCTCTCTCTCCTTCCTTCCCTTCCCTTTCCTCCCTCCCTCCCTCCCTCCCTCCCTCCCTCCCTCCCTCCCTTCCTTCCTTCCTTCCTTCCTTCCTTCCTTCCTTCCTTCCTTCCTTCCTTCCTTCCTTTTCTTTCTTTTCTTTCTTTCTTTTGACAGTCTTGTCTGTTGCCCAGCCTGGAATGCAGTGGTGCATTCTTGGCTCACTGCAACCTCTGCTTTCTGGGCTCAAGTAATCCTCCCACCTCAGCCTCCCTGGTACCTGGGACTACTGATGTGCACAATCATGCCTGGCTAATTTTTGTATTTTTTTGTGGAAAGGAGACTTCACCATGTTGCCCAGGCTGGTGTTGAACTCCTGGGCTCAAGTGATCCTCCCACCTTGGCATTCCAAAGTGCTGGGGTTACAGGCATGAGGCACCACACCTGGCCTTACAATAGAATATCTAAAACATTTAAGAGATTTTTTTTTTCTCTTTGGATAATTAATGATAGTTTCTATTTATGTTACAAGATAGTTTCTACTTATGTTACAATAATTATTCTATGGATAGAATTCTATGTTACAATAAGTATCTCTGTGGATAAAGCTACATTGATATGTTGTTACTGGTCATGTGAGAGAGGCATTTACTAGGTAATACTTGCTGCCACTCACAACCTCAAAGCATGTGGTTCAGGTGAAACAAACAAATTACATATTATGAATCTTTAAATAAGTCTTGACTGTTCAAAACAGTGAATGTGAAATTCTTAGTTGCTAAGGTCTATTATGTTTCTACTTATTTTTTTTGCGATACTTATTTAAATAAAGAGTACAAGTGTTTTAGTTATTGCAATTGAGTAATAATAATTATCAAAGTATTTATGAAGTGTTTACCTATTTACATAGACTTATGCAGATGGATGCTATTAAGACCAAATGCCTACACTTAGGGAGTTTAAGGTCAATTAAGAAAGTAATATTTATGTACATGAAAAAAAGTACAACACATCATACAGTGGAGGACTAAATTTTGCGGGCTAGTCCAAAGTGATATGAGGAGAAGCATGGGCTTACTGTACATTGGTGTTGCTAGGGAAGGTTTTATATAAAATATAAACTTCAGCTGAGCCTTGTCACTAATAGGATTTGCATTAGAAAAGAGAGTAGAGAAGGATGTTTTCACCATCTATTCACACATTCATTCATTCACAAGATATTTATTGAACACTTTGCCAAACACTATGATACACACTGGGAAGACAAGCATTAAACAAAATTTCATAAGTAGTTTATATACAAAGAAGAAGTAGAGTTTCTAGCTCTGTCGCCCAGGCTGGAGTGCAGTGACTCAATCTTTTGCTCACTGCAACCTCCACCTCCCATTCAGGCGATTCTTCTGCCTCTGCCTCCTGAGTAACTGGGACTCCAGGCGTGTGCCACCACGCCCAGCTAATTTTTGTATATTTTTTAGTAGAGATGAGGTTTCACCACATTGACCAGACTGATCTTGAACTCCTGAGCTCGTGATTCACCCGCCTCAGGCTCCCAAAGCGCTGGGATTAAAGGCGTGAGTGACCGCGCCTGGCCGACAGCTTTCTTAAGGAAGTGACATTTTGAAGTGTTGGAAATTATACACATAGATATGTGTTCAAAGGAGAGTGAGGAAATGGATCTGCCTGGAACAGGGATTCAAAATGTCCTTGATATTTATACTTTTAAAATGTCATCTAAAGAGTTGTATAGGGCATCCGGTTAGACATAAGTCTCTTTCAAGGACTTGAAAAACATGAGTGGTGAGCATAAAATGTGGCGCAAACAATTGTTATAATTCCCTTTGTTAAACTGCCATATACTGAGTGTGATTAGTTGTGTGTTTCATGTCAGGCAGGATCAAATATTTCTTAAGTTAAATTAGATGCTTTGGGTTGGATGCCATCAAGAGGGTTGGATATTATTCTGGACTCTGACTCTGGACTTTTATATTTACTGTAAGATTTATGTCACCAGATGGCACCATTTAACTAAATTTATGTGCTTTAGATGAGTGTAAGGCTAGTTGTTTCTAAATGAAGGATGCTATTATTTGTGCTGTAGCTAATATAAGAAAAAAATCATTTATTTTGAGGGCATATGAGACTTCCCTATATAGTGAGATAGTGAAACCCCAAAGCTTTTGTTGGGAGCGTGAAACGATCTAGTGATTTCTGTTAAGTACATAATAAATGAAAATGTGGTGATGATCACTATAAGTAATATGTGGTAGCTGACAAAAAAGCAATAGGCTTTCTCATCTAGGTTTTCTTATAGCGAAAAAACTAGTAGTATTGTTATTATAGCCTTGAATTTAACTTTTTGTTGTTGAACTGCTTTCAGCGAATTTATATATATATATATATATATGAATATAAAAAAATTCTAAAATATTATTTTAGGAATAAGCCCTTTTGAGATGTCCTGAAATAGCATAGTAATATCTAAAAAAAATTGTCAATATAGAATATGTTTTATGGAACTGTGGAACTAATAAAGTTAACAGAATGTGTTATAGACATTATTTCTTAGTATAAACATGCATCCCAAGGAAATGAGTATTTATTACTTGATCAAAAACTTCTTAATATTTTCTACCTTTAAGCAGAATGAATCACGTCCTCCCTTGTGTTTCTATGGTGTTTGTTTATATTTCTGGCACACCACTTATTATATTGTACCATTGTTTATTGATTACATGTTGGTCTGCCTCAGCAGACTGTGAGCTTCTTGAATGCAGGGACCAGTCCTAATTCAGCCAAATCTGGCGTGGGATGAACAGTTCTTTATTAAATTTCTTTCATTTGAAAAAATACATTTGATTTCCCACTATCAAAGAGATACCACATTAGGCTCTGGGGTTTTAGTGGTGAGAGAGATGTATACTTTATTTTCACATAGCTCATTGTCTACTACATTAAACAAATAAGATATTAAATAAGTATAATTGCGATGAATCCTTTGAAATAAATGGTTATTTGGATTAAACAGATAAAATCATAAGAAGTTTCTTGAGCTGGTCAAATTCATATTATTATACTATATTAAAAAATGTTTAGATACTATGTAAAAGTAATTGTGATTTTTATAGTAATTTTGACTGGGCACAAACTCTCTTGAGCAGAATGTGGGGGCAAGCTGCAGAAAGGAGAGGAGGAGTCATGGAGGACAATGTGGGCAGATGGGGAGGGGTGTGACCTGAAAGCCCTGCTTGCTTTCTCAGCTGGGAAACTTATAACCTGGGGCTAGGTCTGAGTCCCCTGTGCAGGCTGCCTGGAGATAAACTCAGTGGTGTTAGATGGGATTGAGATCAGCCTCACCAACTGGGTGAGAGCTGGGTGGGGCCTATGGCTACTGGCTTTACTCCACTTTCCTGGTGGCAGAGGCAGGCATAATCCCCTTTGGAATTTAACCCCACTGGCCCGAAAACCACCCCTCCCACCCCCCCACAGTGGCTGCAGCAAGCCCACCCAAGGAGAGTCTGAGCTCAGATCTGCCTAACCCTGCCCTGACTTGATAGTATTTCTCTATACCCAGTAGTGGATCATGAAAGACATAAACTCTTGGGAGCTTTATGACCCTGCCCATTACTTGAGAAACCTGAATACTTATCTTGGTCAACTTAGGGCAAGCTTATATCCCCCCTCTTCTATCACAGCTGGTGCTTTCTTGAAAGCACCACCTTCTGGCTGTAGTCTGACCAACTCAGGACATTGCAGCAACTCAATGATGGAATAACCTTGCCCCAAGGAAGACGAAAACAACAGCTAATTCCACGTACCCTGCAACATCCTGGCTAACCAGTGGTCCTGAATCTGTCTACATGACAACTTCACTGCTAGCATAACCAGCATTTGAGAAAGCCAGCACACTAAACATATCTACAATCAAGGACTCTTACAGAGTCTATTTCACTCCCCTGCCACCTCCAACAGAGCAGGCGCTGGTATCCACAGCTGGGAGACCTGAAGATTTGCAGACATTCCCCAGCACCAGCTCAGAGCCTTGTAGCCCTACTGGGTGGCTAGACTCAGAAGAGTAATAACAGTCACTGCAGTCTGGCTTATAGCAAGCCTCATCCCTAGGGGAAGGGGGAGTGTACCACATCAAGGGACCACCCCATGGGGCAAAAGAATCTAAATAGCAGTCCTTGAGTTCCAGATTTTTCTGCTGAAATAGTCTACCCAAATGAGAAGGAATCAGAAAATATGACAAGATGAGGTTTTACAACACCCCTAACAGACCACTCTAGCTCCTCAGCAATGGATTCAAATCAATAATTAAAAAAAAAAATCTCTGAATTGCCAGATAAAGAATTTAGAAGGTTGATAATTAAGCTACTCAAGGAGATACCAGAGAAAGGGGAAAACCAACTTAAATAAATTTAAAAAACAATACAGGATATGGATGAAAAGTACTCCAGAGAAATAGATATCATAAAGAAAAAACAATCACAACTTCTGGAAGTGAAAGACATGCTTAGAGAAATATAAAATGCACCAGAAAGTTTCAACAATAATATTGAACGAGTAGGAAAAAGAATGTCAGAGCTTGAAGACAAGGCTTTCAAAGTAACCTAATCCAACAAAGACAAAGAAAAAAAATTTGAACAAAGCCTCCAAGAAATTTGTGATTATATTAACCAAACCTAAGAATAATTGGTATTCCTGAGAAAGACGAAAAATCTAAAAGTTTGGAAAGCATACTCGAGGAAACCTTACCTGGCCTCACCAGAGATCTAAACATCCAAATTCAAGAAGCTCAAAAAACACCTGGTAAATTCATCACAAAAAGATCATCACCCAGTCACATAGTCATCAGGTTATATAAAGTCAAGAACAAAGGAAAGAATCTCAAGAGCTGTGAGGCAAAAGCATCAGGTAACCTATAAAGGAAAACCTATCAGATTAATAGCAGATTTCTCAGCAGAAACCCTATAAGCCAGAAGGGACTGGGGTCCTATCCTTAGCCTCCTCAAACACAGTAAATTTCAGCCAAGAATTTTGTATCCAGCAAAACTGAGCTTTATAAATGAAGGAGAGATAAGGTCATTTTTTCAGACAAATTGTTGAGAGAATTCATCACTACCAAGTCAGCACCACAAGAAATGCTAAAAGGAGATCTAAATCCTGAAACAAAATCTTGAAAACACCAAAATAGAACCTCCTTAAAGCATAAATCTTACAGGGCCTATTAAACACTAACACAAAGAAAAACCCCAAGATGTTCAGGCAACAACTAGCATGATTAATAAAACAGTACCTCACATCTCAGTACTAATGTTGAACGTAAATGACCTAAATGCTCCATTTAAAAAGTACAGAATGGCAGAATGGATAAAAATCTACCCACCAAGTATCTGCTCTCTTCAAGAGACTCATCTAATGCATAAGAACTCACTTAAGGTAATGGCGTGGAAAAAGATACCCTATGAAAATGGAAACCAAAAGTGAGCAGGAGTAGCTATTCTGATATCAGACAAAACAGACTTTAAAACAACAGTTGAAAAAGACAAAGACATTATGTAATGATAAAAGGATCCATCCAACAAGAAAATATCATAATCCTAGATATATATGCACCTAACATTGGAGCGCCCATATTTATAAAACAATTATTACTAGACCTAAGAAATGAGATAGATGGCAACACAGCAATAGTGGGGGACTTCAATACTCCACCAACAACACTAGAGAAGTCATCAAGACAGAAAGTCAACAAGGAAACAATGGACTTAAACTATACCCAGAACAAATGAACTTAACAAATATTTACAGAACATTCTACCCCAAAACTGCAGAATATACATTCTACTCATCAGCACATGGAACATTCTCCAAGATAGACCATAGGATAGGCCACAAAACAAGTCTCAATATTAATTTAAGAAAATCAAAACTTTATCAAGTACCCTCTCAGACCACACTGAAATAAAACAGGAAATTAACTCCAAAAGGAACCCTCAAAACTATACAAATACATGGAAATTTAAGAATCTGCTCCTGAATAATCTTTGGGTCAACAGTGAAATCAAGATGAAAATTAAAAAATTCTTTGAACTGAACAATAGTAGTGATACAGCTTATCAAAACCTCTGGGACACAGCAAAAGCAGTGCTAAGAAGAAAGTTCAGAGCATTAAATGCTTACATCAAAAAGTCTGAAAGAGCATAAGTAGGCAATCTAAGGTCACACCCGAAGGAACTAGAGAAACAAAGAAAAACCAACCCAAACCTAACAGAAAAAAGAAGTAACAAAGATCAGAGCAGAACTAAATGAAATCAAAACAAAAAAATACAAAAGATAAATGAAACAAAAAGCTGGTTATATGAAAGATAAACAAAATTGATAGACTGTGAGACTAACCAAGAAAAGAGAGAAGATCTAAATGAACTCAATTATAAATGAAATGGGAGCTATTACAACTGATACCACGGAAACACAAAAGATCATTCAAGACTATTACGAACACCATTATGTGGACAAACTAGAAAATGTAGAGGAGATGGATAAATTCCAAGAAATATATACAACCCTTCTAGATTAAATCAGGAATAAATAGA
Source organism: Chlorocebus sabaeus (assembly GCF_047675955.1). Taxonomy (NCBI): domain Eukaryota; kingdom Metazoa; phylum Chordata; class Mammalia; order Primates; family Cercopithecidae; genus Chlorocebus; species Chlorocebus sabaeus. Next base: position 82,237,528 of record NC_132904.1, on the reverse strand, counting down.
AACTCTGAATACACCAATAACAAGTAGCGAGACTGAAAGGGTAATTAAAAATTTACCAACAAAAAAAGTCCAGAACCAAATGGACTCACAGCTGAATTCTATCAGATATTCAAAGAATTGGTACCAGTCCTATTGACACTATTCCAAAAGATAGAGAAAGAGGGAATCCTCCTAAATCATTCTGTGAAGCCAGTATCACCCTAATACCAAAACCCAGAAAGTACATAACAAAAAAAGAAAACTACAGACCAATATCCCTGATGAAAATAGATGCAAAAATCCTCAACAAAATACTAGCTAACAACATCCAAGAGCATATCAAATGGATCATACACCATAATCAAGTGGTTTTCATACCAGGGATACAGGGATGGTTTAACATCCAAAAGTCAATAAATATGATACAGGCTGGGTGTGGCGGCTCACGCCTGTAATCCCAGCACTTTGAGAGGCTGAGATGGGTAGATCATGAGGTCAAGAGTTCAAGACCAACCTGATCAACATGGTGAAACCCTGTCACTACAAAAAACATATACAAAAGATTAGCCAGGCATGGTGGTACACACCTGTAGTCCCAGCTACTCCAGAGGCTGAGGCAGGAGAATAGCTTGAACCTGGGAGGTGGAGGTTGCAGTGAGCCAAGATCATGCCACTGCACTCCAGCCTGGGAGACAGGCTGGACTCTGTCTTAGGACTCTGTCGAGATTCTGTCTTAGAAAAAAAAAAAACTGTGATATATCACATAAACAGAATTAGAAACAAAAATCACATGATCATCTCAACAGATGGAGAAAAAGCATTTGACAAAATCCAGCACTCCTTTATGATTAAAACTCTCAGCAAAATCAGCACAGGAGGGACATACCTTAAGGTAATAAAAACCATGTATGACAAATCAACAGCAAACATTATACTGAATGGGGAAAAGTTGAAAACCCTCCCCTTGAGAACTAAAACAAGACAAGGATGCCCATTTCCACCACTTCTAGTCAACATAGTATTGGAAGTCCTACTCAGAGCAATCAGACAAGAGAAAAAAGAAAGGACATCCAAATTGGAATTTAAAAGTTAGGTAGGCTTTATGTAGACCAATGGAACAGAATAGAGAACACAGAAATAAAGCCAAATACAGTCAACTGACCTTCGACAAAGCAAACAACAACATAAAGTGGGGAAAGGACACCCTATTCAACAAATGGTTCTGGGATAATTGGCAAGCCACATGCAGGAGAATGAAACTGGATCCTCATCTCTCATTGCATATAAAAATCAACTCAAGATGGATCAAAGACTTCAATCTAATACCTGAAACCATAAAAATTCTAGAAGATGATGTTGGAAAAACCCTTCTAGACATTGGCTTAGGCAAAGACCTCATGACCAAGAACCCAAAAGCAAATGCAACAAAAACAAAGAAAAATAGATGGAACTTAATTAAACTAAAAAGCTTCTGTAGAGCAAAATAAATAATCAGCAGGGTAAACAGACAACCCACAGAATGGGAGAAAATCTTTGCAATCTATACACTTGACAAAGGACTAATATCCGGAATCTACAAGGAATGCAAAAGAAATCAGCAAGAAGAAAACAAGTAATCCCATCAAAAGGTGGGCTAAGGGTATGAATAGATAATTCTCATAAGAAGATATAGAAGAGACCAACAAACATATGAAAAAATGCTCAACATCAGTAATGATCAGGGAAATGCAAATCAAAACCACAATAAGATACCACCTTACTACTGCAAGAATGGCCATATTTAAAAAATAACAGATGTTGGCATGGATATGTGAAAAGGTAACAGTTTTACACTGCTGGTGGGGATGTAGACTAGTACAATCATTATGGAAAATAGTAATGAAGATTCCTTAAAGAACTAAAAGTATAACTACCATTTGATCCAGCAATCCCACTACTGGTTATCTACCCAGAGGAAAAGATGTCATTATATGAAAAAGACACTTGCACATGCATGTCTGTAGCAGCACAATTTATAACTGCAAAACTGTGAACCAGCCTAAATGCCCATCAACCAACGAGTGGATAAAGAAAATGTGATATATATATACACACACACGTACACATATACACATACATATACATATATACGTATATATGTATATGTATACGTATACATATATACACATACATATATGTATACGTATACATATATATGTATATATACATATATACATACACATATACATACATATATATGTATATGTGTATGTGTGTGTATCATTTTATATATCTATATCATTTTATATATGTATCATTTTATACACACACACACACACACACCCCCACCATGGAATACTACAAAGCCATGAAAGGAATGAAATAATGGCATTCACAGTAACCTGGATGGGGTTGGAATCATTATTCTAAGTGAAGTAACTCAGGAATGGAAAACCAAACATTGTATGCAGAGGCATCAAGAGGGCAATGGGTGAGAGATAAAAGACTACACATTGGGTACAGTGTACCCAAGTACACTGCTTAGGTGATGGGTGCACCAAAATCTTAGAAATCACCACTGAATTACTTTTCCATTCAGTAAACCCCACCTGTTTCCCCAAAACTATTGAAAGAAAAATAAAAATTAAAATTAGAAAAAAAAATAAACTGGATTAGATGGTTACTTTTGCCAATTAACCAGGGGTTGAGAGCTCGTGAAGCATCTAGAAAAATCATAAACACATTAAAAAAACACATTATCTTTGCAGGTATGTGGTGTGACGTAAACATTTGTGACCCCACTTTACTGAGACATGTAGATCTCAGTGCTGTTTTTCACCTTTATACTCCTTTCCAATTTGGTATCGAGTGTTGATTAAAAGGACCAACCAAAAGAAAGAGCGTGGAAGAAAAAGTATCCCATGAGTATCTCATAGGCTTCTCCTTTATGCTATTAGTTCTGGCTCCTAGCAAAAGATAGAAGAGATAGAGAATGAGGAGCATTCATCTACAAGCACCAGTCCTAAGAGTTTCTTAAGGAAACATTTCACTTTTACATCAGAAAGTGTTCTCTGCTCAGAAACCACAGAACTTCTTAGACTGTGTTAGGAATTCCAAACATTTCAATAATAACCTACAGACATACCATATAGAATATATTTCAGGCCAGGCATGGTGGTTCACACCTCTAATCTGAGCACTTTGAGAGGCTGAGGTGGGAGGATCACTTGAGGCCAGGAGTTTAAGACCAGCGTGGGTAACATTGTGACACCCTGTCTCAACAACAACAACAACAACAACAAGCTGGTCATGGTGGTGCATGCGTGTTGTTCTAACTTCTTGGGAGGCTGAGGTGGGAGGATTCCTTAAGCCTGGGAGGTTGAGGCTGCAGCAAGCTCTGATCACACCACTGCACTCCAGCCTGCGCAACAGAGTGAGACCCTGTTTAAAAACAAACAAAACAAAACATACACACACACACACACATATATATATACACACACAAATACACACACACACACACATATCTATATATATATATAAGTTCCCTGGTTTCTAGTTCTTTATTCCCCAGGTTCTAGCTGATATTCAGTTTCTAGTTTGCTGTCAAAACAATAAGCCTTCACAAAATCATAAGGTTAGAACTCTCTTTGCAGGAATATATATTTGCAAATCGAATCATCAAATGTACATAGAGCCAGCGAACTCCAGAGTATGCCAGTCCTTACAAAATGCCTTGATCATGAGTCCCTAAAAGTTTAAAACTCACAGAAACAAATTATACTGCATATTAAATGCTTTCAGCAAAGCCTTGAGTTTTGAAAAAAAGTTTTTCAAAAATAATTTCCAAAATAAGCCTTGTGCTTCAGAAATAGTTGCTGCACGAGTTTTTTTTTTTTTTTTTTTTTTTTTTTGTGGAAATGGAATTTTGCCATGTTGCCCAGACTGGCCTCGAACTACTGACCTCAAGCGATCCACCTGCCTCGGCCTCCCAAAGTACTGGGATTACAGGAATAAGCCACCGTGCCTGGCCTGGACCACTAATATTCTACATGATTTTGTACTCTCAAATTTGTATTATCATCATTATTTTGTCTTTGTGGATAATGTAGTTTTTGGATTTGTTCCTTGATCACCTATCCAGTAATAATTTCTTCCTCCACAGCATCTTAGCCACCCACTCTTATGTTTTAGGCTATATCTTAATATTATTAATAGGCTCTAACATCTCACTTTTAAATATCCCACTCTCTGACCACCACTTATCACCTCCTCTTATTGACCCAGTTCATTTCTGTACTTCCCATATCAGTAATTGTTTGATCCCACAACTACTATTAAATCATTGACTCTACACATTTTCATGCTTGTTAGCTACTGTAAGTCTTCATGTCCTCCCTCACCAAATTTAGAATACACGGTTCATTACTGTGATTACTCAATTTGCATGCATCTTCAATTTCTTTGTTTTTCTCTTCACTGGGGGGCAAAAATCAGCCTCTGGATCAACCTGTGTCTGTCTCCTCCGTGTGTACATCAAGGCAGACAAATATAGCTGAAGAAATACTGTTAACTGTTTTCACTTTAAATTTATGACCAAACGCCTATTATACTTCCTCAGACAGTCCACTTTCTTGTTCTCCCAGTGAACATTTTCAAAGCTGCTTTCTCCTCAAATGCAATATACCTCACCTTCTTCAACATTACCTGCTGACCTTTCTTCTTATTTTATTGAGACAATAAAAACAAACAAGAGAGAACTTTCTCATCTTCTCACCACTTAATCTACCAACTTACCTATATCTGCATCCATATATTGTGCCTTCCCTTTTATTAAAGTGAACAAACTCTCTCCTCTTATCTGTCAAATCCTCCACTTGGTTAGAGTATCAGTCATAGTCCTAGCAGGTAAGAGAAGGCCTTCTCTTTATTTGTTTTATTTATTTATTTATTTATTTTGAGACAGAGTCTCACTCTGTTGCCAGGCTGGAGTGCAGTGGCATGATCTCAGCTCACTGCAATCGCCACCTCCCAGGTTCAAGCAATTCTCCTGCCTCAGCCTTCCGAGGAGCTAGGACTACAGGTGCATGCTACCACGCCCAGCTACTTTTTTTTTTTTTTTTTTTTTTTTTGTATTTTAGTAGAGATGGGGTTTCACCATGTTGCTCAGGCTGGTCTTAAACTCCTGATCTCAGGCAATCCACCCGTCTCAGGCCTCCCAAACTGCTAGGATTACAGGCGTGAGCCACTGTGCCCGGCCAGAGAAGGCTTTCTCAAAGAGATTTAAGTGAAAGATCTATTACAAAGGTATGAGCAGAGTTAAGAGGGCCAACTAGGGATGGAAGCACTGGGGAACTAGGAACAGCGAGACTGCTTAAGGAGCATGGAGAGTGAGCTGTTATTGTAACACAGTATGGTATTATTGAAGGGGCTGCCTGACAGAAGCTATGGCTTTAGGAAGAGGAACTAAAGCCACTGCTAAATCAGTGCTAAAAGAGGAATAAGCCACTAAATCAGGGCCCAGTAGGAAGAGAGCTGGGGGAATGAACATCCCAACCCCGATTTCTTCTCTTCCCTGATTTCCTGCTGGTGCCTCCCATTAGTGGACCCCAATTGGAAGCTAGAGGATAAGGGAGTTAGATGATACAGTCTGTTGAGGTCAGCCTCCTGGGGCACAGAACAGGATGGATAATGGAAGAAACATAATCTGTCAGGACAAATGGAGAAGATCCATGGCAGGTTATGTCCCGACTTCTCCTCATTTACTCAAGGAATATTATTCTTCCTCTATTTGAAATCAATTTTTATTTTCCTATTTAATTATTTCATTAGCACACAAACATCTTCTGCTAAACAGTTTGGTGTAAGGGTTAAGAGCATAGATTCTGGAGCCAGATTGCCTGGGTTTATGTTCTGGGTTTGTGTTCTAGCTCCTCTGCCACTTGCAAGTTGTATGATTTTAGGAAAGTTTTATAGCCATTCTGTGCCCCAGTTTCACTTTCTGTAAAATGGGGATGATAATAAAAGTATTCACCTTATATGATTGCTGTCAGGAAAAATAAATTAATATGTGTATTGCATTTCTCACAGTGCCTAGCACATAGTAAATGCGCAATAAGTGTTTGCTACTATTGTCATCTTTAAAATCCATTCCCTTCATCTATCATCTCCCTTTACCTTGTCTTCTGTTGTCCTCTGACTTCTGTTTGAGTTTGGCCAATGGAAGGTACTAGTGGGTGATTAGTGAGTGGGAGGAAAGAGACGTTGGGATCTTTCTTCTCCTGGCTGCTTTCTGGGCCATGATTTGGCTGTGAATGCATTCTTCTACATAAAACCACAGTTCTTGTCATGTGGCCCTGTATTAGTCTGTTTTTACACTGCTGATAAAGACATACCTGAGACCAGGAAGAAAAAAAGGTTTAATGGACCTACAGTGCCATGTGGCTGGGGAGTCTCACAATTATGGCGGAAGGCAAGGAGGAGCAAGTCACATCCTACGTGGATGGTAGCAGGCAAAGAGAGAGAGCTTGTGCAGGGGAACTCCTCTTTATAAAACCATCAGATCTTGTGAGACTTATTTACTATCATGAGAACAGCATGAGAAAGACCCAACCCCATGATTCAATTACCTCCCACTAGGTCCCTCCCACAATATGTGGGAATTGTGGGAGTTACAATTCAAGATGAGATTTGGGTGGGGACATGGCCAAACCATATCAGGCTTCTCTCCCATTTCTATGAACCCCTTCACAGCAATGTATACAAAGTTCTTTATGGCTGGGCACAGTGGCTCATGCCTGTAATCCCAGCACTTTGGGAGGCTGAGGTGGGTGGATTGCTTGAACTCAGGAGGCAGAGGTTACAGTGAGCTGAGACTGCACAATTGCACTTCAGCCTGGGCAACAAAGTGAGACTCTGTCTCAAAAAAATTGTTGTTTATACTCACAGTTCATGCCTTTTCATCTCCTATTTTCTCCTGCAGCTACCCTATGTTATGTTTTTGTGTCCTTCACTCTCCACCCAAAGTATAAGTAAGCTTGTACATACTTATCAAGGTTATAGAGACCTCCATGTTTCAAATTTCACTGTTGAATTCTTATTTTCAGGAGCATTTGGCATACCTTATTGTGTCCACCTTCTTGTACATACCACTTTGTTCACTTTTTTCTTCTAACCTAAATGTAGGAGCACCTTAGACTAAGTCCTCAGGTCTCTATTTTTTTTTTTTTTAAATTTAACTTTTATTTTGATTTCAAGGGTATATGTGCATGTTTGTAAGATATGTAAACTTGTATCATGGGAGTTTGTTTTACAGATTATTTCATCACCTATGTATTAAGCCTAGTACCCATTAGTTATTTTTCCTTGTTCTCTCCCTCCTCCCACCCTTCACCCTTCGAAAGGCCCCATTGTGTGTTATTCCCTCTATGTATCCATGTGTTCTCATCATTTAGCTCCCACTTATAACTGAGAACATGCAATATTTGGTTTTCTGTTCCTGCATTAGTTTGCTAAAGGTTGGCCTCTAGTGCTCCATCCATGTTCCTGCAAAGGACATAATCACGTTTTTTTTTTTTTTTTTAATGGCTGTGTAGTATTCCATGGTGTATATATACCACATTTTCTTTATCCAGTCTATCATCTATGGGCATTTAGGTTGATTCCATATCTTTGCTATTGTGAATAGTGTTATAATGAACATGCACATGCATGTATCTTTATAATAGAACAATGTATATTCTTTTGGGTATATACCCAGTAATGAGATTGCTAGGTCAAATGGAATTTCTGTCTTTATGTCCTTGAGGAATTGCCGCACTGTCTTCCTTGATGGTTAACTAATTTACACTCCCACTAACAGTGTATAAGCATTCGTTTTTCTCTGCAACCTTGCTAGTATCTGTTATTTTAACACTTTTTAGTAATAGCCATTCTGACTGGTGTGAGATGGTATCTCATTGTAGTTTTGATTTGCATTTCTCTAACGATCAGTTACACTGAGGCTTTTTTTTATATGATTGCTGACCACATGTATGTTTTCTTTTGAAAGGTGCCTGTTCATGTCCTTTGCCCACCTTTTAATGTTTTTTTTTTTTTTTTTGTGAATTTGTTTAAGTTCCTTATAGCTGCTGAGTATTAGACTTTTGTTAGATGCATAGTTTGCAAAAACTTTCTCCCATTGTGTAAGTTGTCTTGTTCACTCTGTTGAGAGTTTCCTTTGCTGTGTAGAAGCTCTCTAGTTTAATTAGATCCCACTTGTCAATTTTTGCTTTTGTTGCAATTGCTTTTGGCATCTTCATCATGAATTATTTGCCCGTTCCTATGTCCAGAATAGCATTGCCTAGGTTGTCTTCCAGGGTTTTTATAATTTTGGGTTTAACATCTAAGTTTATAGTCCATCTTGAGTTAATTTTTGTATATGGTATAAGTAGGGGGTTCAGTTTTAGTCTTCTGCATATGGCTAGCCAGTTATCCCAGCACTGTTTGTTGATTAGGGAATCCCTTCCCCATTGCTTGTTTTTGTCAGGTTTGTCAAAGATCAGATTGTGGTAGGTGTGTGCCCTTATTGCTGGGTTCTCTATTCTGTTCCACTTGTCTATGTGTATGTTTTTATACCAGTACCATGCTATTTGGTTACTCAAGTCAGGTAGCATGATGCCTCCAGTTTTGTTCTTTTTGGTTAGGGTTGCCTTGGCTATTTGGGCTTTTTATTGGTTCTATATGAACTTTAAAGTAGTTTTGTCTAGTTCTGTGAAAAGTGCCAGTGGTAGTCTAATAGGAATACCACTGAATGTATAAGTTGCTTTGGGTAGTATGGCCATTCTTATGATATTGATTCTTCCTATCCATGAGCATGAGCATGGAACGTTTTTCTATTTGTTTATGTAATCTCTGATTTCCTTGCCTCGTTTTTTAAAAAGTCTATATTCTCTACTTAGGTAGGTTCATTCAATCCCATGGTTTTAAATATCTATTGGCTGATGACTCCCAAATTTATATCTGTATCCCTGACTTGTATCCTGTATATATACTATTGTCTATTTAGCATCTTCCACTTGGTTGTCTATCGAGCATTCTGAAACTTATCATGTCCAAAACTGGACTCTTAATTCCTCCCTTTGCTCACACTCAACTTGCTTTTCTCCTAATCTTCACTATCTCAATAAATGTCATCATCATTTATCCAGTTTACTCACACCCAGAACACAGGCACCATCATTGATTTTTCTCTTATTTTTTTTTTTTTTTTTGCACCCCAATCCAATCTATTTGTAAATCTTGTTGGCAAAATTTCCAGTTAAGTCCAGAATCCTACCATTTCTTACCATCTCCATCATGCCATACTGTCCTAAGCCACTGTAGTCTCTTATCTGGTCTACTGCAGTAGTCTCTTATCTGGTCTACTGCAGTAGCCTCTTAACTGTATCCATTTGTTTTCACTCTTATGCCAGTCTATTCTCTGCATAGCATACAAAGTGATATTTTAAAGCAAAAGTTAGTTTACCTCAGTATTTTAAAAGTCTTTCACTGGCTTCCTATCACTTTCTAAGCAAAATCAAAGTCCTTATTACCCTAAGGCCTTACATAATCTGAGTCCTAGCTATTTCTCCCACCTCTTCTACTAACACGCCCCCCATTGCCTACTCCTCTCCAATCATGTTGGACTTGAACTTTACCTTGAATAAACTTTCTGCTTCAGAACATTTGTACATGCTGTCTCTGCTGTGTGGAATTCTTTGCCCATTTTCTTACGAGTTGATGTGCCTGCTCAATTGCCATCTCAAGCCTTTCCTTATTTCCATCTAAAATAGCCACCCTTCTCCCATTACTCCTTTCTCTGTTATTCTAGATAATTTTTATTTATTGTATTTATCAACATATATATTTATGTTTATTTGTGTTATTTGTGATGTGTTCCCTCCCAACTGTAATGCCATCTTCTTGAAGGAAAGAACTTGGTTGTCTTGTTCACTCTTTTAATCCTAACACTTAGCAGAGTTCATGAACTATAACATAAGATTATATAATTAGGTGAATGAGGGAAAAGCTAATTTCCTACTGATTGTTGACTTTTAAATTTTGACAAGCTAAGTATATTAACAGTTGTTTTGTTTTTGCTTTTTCTTTTAAATCAAAGTTATTAGTTTCTTTGTGAAAAGTACTATGTTCAAAAAAATCCATTTAAAAAGGATCTTTGGGTTTACAAAAGTTTAGAGTCAATTCAGTAGAAATTTTACATTCTTTCCAGGGTCTTTGTGCCAAGAACTCAGAGGATCAGATAATGTGATTTATGAGGTCAGGAAAGTACATTAGGTTAATTATGCTATTGCTTGCTAGACAATCTCTTGTAGTTTGCTGGTATTCAACAATCAAAACAACATCATTTAAAATTGGTAGACCTATTAAAGTATGCAAATTTTACTTGTTTACATGTTCTGTTCCTTTTTGAGGTTACTGCTGATAATATAAAAATACGATATTTGCAATACTATGAAAATTTGACAGAATAAAAATATGGATCTCTGTTAATAATATGACTTAGCTTCTAGTGTTTAATCTAGAAGACTTCTCAGATATGTTTTTTTCTTACATATTTGAACTTTTTCCTTTAGAATTCTTGAGTGAATCTCAGCTCTCTCAATAAATGTGAAACTACCATTGAAAAAGTATTCTTATTGAGGCAATTATTTATTATATTTTTCTAAGCTTTTCTTTTTAATTTGTTTGTTAATAGAACAGATATTTATGGAGCACCTATAGTGTGCCAAATGCTGTTCTAGATGTTAAAGTCAGACAGATATTCCTGCTCTTATGGAATTTATAGTTACATGGTAGATATCAGCAATATATAAATGTATAGTATGGAGAAAAATAGGGCCAGGAAGGACTATCTGAAGCACCATGAAGTGGGAGAAAAGTTGCTGTTTTAAATAGAGTAGTTATTAAAGTCCTATTTAGAAGACATTTGAGTAAAGACTTGAGGGAGCTGAGAGAGTGAGTAGTATGGTTATCTGCAAAGGAGAGAGAAAAAGCAAATGCAAAGGTAGTAGTATGCTTAGATCATTCCAGGAATACCAGGAACACACTGTGATGTACTTGGTCACTGTTTTTTGTTTTTGTTTTTGTTTTTGTTTTTTTTTTTTTGAGACAGGATCTCACTCTGTCATGCAGACTGGAGTGCAGTGGTGCAATCACGGCTTGTTGCAGTCTCTACCTCCTGGGCTCAAGCAATCCTCCCATGTGGCTGGAACCACAGGTGCACACCACCATGCCTGGATAATTTTTAATTTTTTCTTAGAGATGGGGTCTCCCTATGTTTCCCAGGCTAGTCTCCAACTCTCAGGCTCAAGTGATCCTCCTGCCTCAGCCTCCCAAAGTGTTGGGATTACATGTGTGAGCAACTGTACCTGACCTCAATCAGTCTTGACTGAGAGACAGTAGTAGGAAATGCTTAGTTTTGGTGGGAAGATAGATTATGGAATTTCTTGGCCATTATAACGATTTTTTTTTTTTTTTTTTTTTTTTTTTTTTTTTTGGTGAATGAGGTAGGAATCCAGATTTTGAGAATAATAATAATAGGATCTGACTTATGTTTAAAATGATCATCTCTGCATTATATATTGAGAATTGACTGAGAGGATGCAAGGGAGAAAATGGAGGAGAAGAGTTGGGAGTTTTCTGTAACATTCCAGGTGAGAAATAGTTGCAGTTTAGATTAGGGTATGGCAAAAGTGGGAGTAGTGAGAGTGGCTAGATTCTAGATTTTGAAGATAAGGCCTGTATTAGTCTGTTTTGTGTTGCTATAAAGGAATACCTGAAACTGGGTAATTTATAAAGAAAAGAGGTTTATTTGGCTCACGGTTCTGCAGACTGTGCAAGCCTGGCACTCGCATCTGCTTAGCTTCTGGTGAGGCCACAGGAAGCTTTTAGTCATGGCAGATGGAAAGAGGAGCTGGCATGTCACATGTTGAGAGAGGGAGCAAAAGAGAGAAGGGGTGGGTCCCAGACTCTTTTTAACAATCAGATCTTGCAGTAACTCATTACCACAGGAAGGGCACCAAGCCATTCATGAAGGATTCATCCCCATGACGCAAACATCTTCCATTAGGCCCTACCTCCCACATTGGGGATCACATATCCATATGAGGTTTGGTGGAGACAAATATCCAAACTATATCTGAGCCAAGGAGTTTGCTAATGGATTGGGTGGTAGGTATAAGAAAAGTAGAAGAGTCAAGGAGGAGTCTTTTTCTTTTTTTTTTCACCTGAGCAGCTAGAGTTATGGCCTTCTTATTTTCAGAGATGGAGAAGCGTAGAAAAGCAGCATATTTGAGGGGTAGGGTAGAAAATCAGGATATATACTAAGTAAGTAGTTTGATATAGAAATTTGGGGTACCAGGGAGATATCAAGGTTAGAAACTTAAATTTGGGAGAAAAGTCAGAGTATCAGTGCTTTTAAAACCATGATATTTGAAGGAGAAGAGGTCATGAAATGTGCAATAATATGAAAATTTTTATTATTCTCTGAAGCTTGATAATATTCATAATTGAGGTAGTTAACATTATTTTCTTGCCAAATTTTATGCAAAATAGTTTCATTAAAATTTTATTTTGAAACCAGCTAGTTGAAAATAGCACTGCTTTTTTTTTTTATCAGCTTTTACCTTTTTTAAATTAAAAAATTAATCTCCCAATTTCTTGAAAATGTCAATTTCTAGGTAAGAAATGTAGTCTAACTGACTTGAGCTCTAATTTCTGTAAATAGTAGCAGTATGTGATTCAATTTCAAATTTAAAAGAGGTCATGTTATTCAAGCATTTTTAAGGATCTACATGATTTATTAACACACATGAATTTAGCTTTTGAGTCTTCTGGAATTGATTTAGCAAGATCATTGCTAATGTGTTAGAGATTAGGGCTAGAAGTAGATGACTCTTGAAATTGTCAGAGTTCTTGACTGTAAATAGCAGACTGAATCTATGTAATTTAAATAAAAAAGGGACTTATTGGATTTATTGGGGGAATATAAGATAGTTGGCAGGAACTGCAGAAGGGCTGGAGATCAGACTCAGAAAATAGGAACCAAGAAACACAAAGCACAGTCAAGATTTCTCCACAGAAAGAGTGGGATACTGGCACGCTGGTACTTTACTATCACCAGTGGCTACTGGCCACTACACTACTGGACTCTGACTGATTAACACTTGTCATAGTGCCTTACACTCTTGATTCTACTATAGTCACCATGAATTATTTTTGACCATCCCAGTACTCCTAATTCACTCTGTGGAGGGTAAACGTCCTTGCTTGTTTAATAAATATGTAAATATAGCACTTTACCTGGAAAAATAACTGAAGTTTTCTTGTAAAAATAGGTGCCATAAATGTTGTAGCTTGTGAGTTATTGTGAAGTGGTGGAAGGAGGGTTGTATTAGGCCATTCTTGCATTGCTATAAACAAATACCAGAGACTGGGTAATTTATAATGAAAGATATTTAATTGGTTTATGGTTCTTCAGTCTGTACAAGTAAGACACCTACATAGTTCAGCTTTCAGAGAGGCTTCAGGGAGCTTTTACTCATGGCTGAAGGTGAAACGGGGCCAGGCATGTCACATGGCGAAAGCTGGATCAAGAGAGAGTGTTGGGGAAGGGAGATGCCACACACTTTTAAATGATCAGGTCTTGTGTGAACTCAGAGTGAGAGCTCACTTATCACCAAGGGAATGGCCCAGGTCATTCATGAGGGATCTGCCCCCATGATCCAAATGCCTTCCAGCAGTCCCTACCTCCAACATTGAGGATTACAATTTAACATGAGCTTTGGGCAGGACATCCAAACTATATCAAAGGTTATTTGAAATCAGACAGAAACTTTTAATAGCAGATGTAGATGAATGTGTCCCTAACACATGCAGTGAACTTAGGAAGCTAGTAGATGTTTGAGTTGTGTGCGTGTGTGAATTTTGCATATTTCTCACTTACTTGGTTCAAATGGGTGCAGTTTCCTGCATTCATCTCATGTTTCTTACAGAGAAAATTGTGGGTGGCTTTCCCAGAAGGAAATCTTGAATAGGGACTTGAATGGGATAAAACTTCTTGGTATGCAAAGAAAGATGAATGCACAGGGGACAAGGAGGAAAACATAGATATTTGGGAAAAATAAGGGAAGGAAATAAAACAAACTGTAACAAGCAAAACATGTGGGAATTTTTTGAAGAAATAAAAATCAAATACATTTTGAGTTCCCAGAAAGCAAATTTTGTGATTCTTTTTCTCACTGTGTGTCTGGCATACATCCAATAATAATTTTCATTGAGTGCCATCTGCAAGGTCTTGTTGTAGGCTCCTTATGTAAACTATTGATAATTCTTGCAACAACAATGTTCAATAGTTATTATAATTTTCCATGTGATGAAAACTATAAATCGCTAGATCTCAGAAGCTCAATGAACCCTAAATATAGAAATATTATGAAAACCTACAGCTGGAAAAATGGCAGAGTAAGGACTTTTAAAAGTTCATCCCTCCATAAAAGCCAATAAAAAACTGGCCAAAACTTTCAGAATTAACTTTTTCAGCACTTTGGAAATTAACCAAAAGCTTATAGCGATTAGAAGAGCACTTTGTCAAGAGAAAGAAGCTGAATCTCTGTAAGGACAGTGAGTTTTATGGATTAAAAAAAACTTACTCTGGTCCTGTCTTATGTTTGCCAGAACAGCATTACCACTGGAAATAAAAACCTGCATTTCTGCTACAAGTATATCTATTAAATCAGATAAATATGTATGGTAACTTCTTGAAAGACCAGCTCAAAAGATTTACCTTTATCTCACCTAACTCAGAACTTACCCAGTACTAAAGTAGTAAACCCAGTACTGGTACATTAGTCAAAAGTATTTATAAGCAAATATTTTAGTTGCTTTCATTGGATGCAATAGATAACAGTTCAGGTGAGCAAGAGGCTAACTAAAATTCTTGGGAAGAAGCTGGGTAATAAGATACTTTGGGGATAAAGGCTTTGAAAAGTTCTGACATTTTCTTATGAAATTGGGAGACCAAATGCATGTGTATGGATGACTGTGCACATGCCCAGGAAACCTGAGTAAGTTTAATCTGAGCAAAGTTCAAAGTCCCTGTTGGCTGACTTTGAGCCTCTGCAGAATCAGAATATGAAGGCTAAGGCAGAGTTGTAACTGCTTGCATGAGTGTTGAAGGTGTATCCTAGCATACACAAGAGTTCTTCTACAAAGACAGGAGGATTTTTGGTTTCTAATGATTAAGGAAATCTTTGTCTAATCATCAACTGATCACTAAGCAAAGGAAAAAGAAACTTCAGAGGCCCACATGACAAAGAATACAAAAACCTTTACAAAATTAGTTCAAAAAAGATTACTAAACAAATAAACAAAAACAACTGAACATCCTGAAACAACAAATCCTAGGGAAGGGTGAGAAAATCTCATTTCACAAGTTGCCACATTATATTTTAAGTGACCAATTTTAAACAAAAATTTATAAGACATGCAAAGAAACAAGAAAGCATGGCCCATGCACACACACAGAAGAAAAAACAATCAATATAAACTGTCCTTAGGTAGCCTAGAGATTGGATTAACTAGGCAAAGATTTTAAATGGTTGTTTTAAATATGTCCAAAGACTAAATCGAACCATGTTAAAAAAACTAAAGAAAACCATGAGAGCAATATTTCACAAAATAAAGAATATTAATAAGAATATTAAAAATTATAAAAAGTCAAACAGGAATTCTGGTTTGAAAAGTACAGTAATTGAAAGATTTACTGAAGAGGCTCAACAGCACATTTGAACAGGTAGGAGAAAAAAATTCAGTGAATGGAAGAAAAGTCAATTGAGATTATGCAATTTGAGGAACAGAGAGGAAACAAATGAAAAAAGTGAACAGTGCTATAGAGATCTGTGAGACGCCATTAAGTGTACCAACATACACATAATGGAAGTATCAAGAGAGGAGAGAAAGAGAGAAATGGAAATTTGAAGTATTTGAAGAAAGAAATTTGAAGTATTTGAAGTATTTGAAGAAATAATAATTGAAAACTTCTGAAATTTGATGCAAACCATTAACCTACACATCCAGGAAGCTCAACATACCCCAAATAGAGTAAACTCAAAGAGATCCACACACCATAATCAAACTGATAAAAGCCAAAGCCAAAGAGAATTTTAAAAGAAGCAAGAGAGAAGCAACTCATTAGTATAAGGGAGTCTAATAGGATTAACCACTGATTTCTCATTAGAAATAGTGACACCAAACAACACTGTAAACCAAGTGGACCTAACAGACATCTATAGAACAATCCACCAATAACAGCAGATTGCATATTTTTCTCAAGTGCGTATGGAATAGTCTTGAGGATAGACCATAGATTATACCACAAAATAAGTCTCAATGAATTTTTTTTCAGATCTTCCAAATGTTGACATATTTCATTATATAATATCAGATAACCACATTTATTAATATCATCCATCTCATATATAGGAAAGCTATCAAGCTTACAGTGGGTGATACAAGTTTTTCAAAATTCATTTTTTTAAAAAACATTTTAACTTTCATTTTAGATACAGGAGGCACGTATGTAGGTTTGTTACATGACTATGTTGTACCAGGTAGTGAGAATAGGAACTACTAGGTAGTTTTTCAACCCATGCCCCACTTCGTGCCTCCCCCTCTTCCCTCTGGTAGTTTGCAGTGCCTGTTGTCCCTTTGTTTATGTCCATCTGTGCTCAATGTTCAGCTCCCACTTGTAAGTGAGTACATGCAGTATTTGGTTTTCTGTGTCTGAGTTAATTTGCTTAGGATGATGGTCTCCAGCTCCATCTATGTTGCTGCAAAGGACATGATTTTATTATTTTTTAATGGCTGCGTAGTTCTCCGTTGTGTGTATATACCACATTTTCTTTATCCAATCAACCATTAATGGGCATCTAGGTTGATTCCATGTCTTTGTTATTGTGAGTGTGTGGTGATGAGCGTGAGTGCATGTATCTTTTTGGTATAATGATCTATTTTCCTTTGGGTATATACCCAGTAATGGGATTGTTGGGCCAAATGTGCTTCTGAGTTCTTTGAGAAATCTCCAAAGTGCTTTCCACAGTGGCTGAACTAATTTACCAACAGTGTATAAGCTTTCCCACCAACAGCATATAAGCTTCCCCTTTTCTCTGCAGCTTCACCAACATCTGTTGTTTTTTGACTTTTTAGTAATAGTCATTCTGATTCATGTAAGATGGTAGCTCATTGTGGTTTTAATTTCCATTTCTCTGAGGATTAATCATAATGAGCATTTTTTCACATGTTTGAAAGGCCGAAATCATACAAAGTATGGTCTTCAACCACAATGAAATGAAATAGAAAATCAATAACGGAAGGAAATGTGGAAAAATCACAAATATGTTGAAATTAAACAATACCCTTTTAAATTACCAGTGTTTTAAAGAAGAATTTACAAGTGAAATTAGAAAATACTTTAAGATGAATAAAGAAAAAACAGAACAACATACCAAACTTACGCAGTTAAAGCAGTGCTCAGAGGGAAACATATAGCTATAAATACTTACATTAAGAAAGAAGAGGCCAGGTGTGGTGGCTCATGCCTATAATTCCAGCACTTTGAGAAGCTGAGGAGGGCGAATCACCTGAGGTTAGGATTTCGAGGCCAGCGTGGCCAACATGGTGAAACCTCATCTCTACTCAAAATACTAAAATTAACTGGGGGTGGTGGTGGGTGCCTGTAATCCCAGCTACTCAGGAGGCTGAGGCAGAAGAATTGCTCAAACCTGGGAGGTGGAGGTTGCAGTGAGCTGAGATCACCATTGCACTTGAGCCTGGGTGACAGAGCGAGACTCCATCTCAAAATACAAACAAACAAACAAGCAAACAAACAAAAAAGAAAGAAGAATGATCTCAAATCAATGACCCAATCTTCCACCTTACAAACTAGAAAAAGAAGAATGAACTAAACCCAAGGCAAACAGGGAAGGAAATAATAATGATTAGAGTGGTGATAAACAGAACAGAAAATGGAAATGCAACAGAGAAAATCAATGAAACCAAAACTGTTTTTTCAAAGTGATCAACAAAATTGACAAACTTTTAACTAGACTATAAAAAAAAGAGAGATGATTCAAATAACTAAAATCAGGATTGGAAGTGTGAACTTTACACTGATCTTACAGAAATAAAAAGGATTATAAGAAAATACTATAAGCAATTGTATGCCAAACAAATTAGACAACGTAGTTGAAATGGGCAAATTTTTAGAAACACATAATTTGCCAAAACTGAATAAATAAAAAAGAAATATTTGGATAGACTGATAACAAGTAAAGATATTGAATTAATAATGAAAAAAACCTCCAACCACAAAAAGCCCAGCACCAGATGGCTTCAATGGTGAATTCTACCGAATGTTTAAAGAATTAGAGCAATCTTTCTCAAATTATTCCAAAAAATTGAGGAGGGGAGAATACTGTCTAATTAATTCTATGAGGTTCATATTACTCTGATACCAAAGCCAAACACAGTAAACATGGCGAATCCCTGTCTCTATTAAATACAAAAAGATTAGCCAGGCATGGTGGTGCATGCCTGTAATCCAAGCTACTTGGAAGGCTGAGAGAGGAGAATCACTTGTACCTGGGAGGCAGAAGTTTCATTGAGCCAAGATTGTGCCATTGCACTCCAGCCTGGGCGACAAAAGCAAAACACTAAAAATCTAAAAAATAAAAACAAAAAAAACTAGGAGCACATTAAAAGAATTTACACTATGACGGATTGAGATTTATTCCAAGAATGCAAAGATGGTTTTAAATGTGAAAACCAATGAATATAATATACTATATTTATAAAATGAATTTAAAAGTTTAAATGATTGTCTCAATCAGAAAAAGCATTTGACAAAATCTAACATACTTTCATAATACATACACTCAAAAAACTAGGACTAAAAAGAAACTTCCTCAGCCTGCAAAAGGGAATCTATAAAAAACCCACAGTTAACCTCACACTTAATAGTGAGAGATGGAAAGCTTTCCTCCTAAGATTGATAATAAGATGAGGATGTTTGCTCTTGACACTCCTATTAAACATTATACTGGAAATTCTAGCTAGGGAAAAATAGGAAAATTCTTTCCAAAAAAAATTAGAAAGGAAGGAGTAAAAATATATTCCCAGATTACATGATCTTGTGTTTAGAAGACTCTAAATAATCTACAAAAAAAATGAGTAGAGCTAATAAACAAGCTCAGAAAGATTATAGAATACAAAAGCAATGCACAAAAGCTAGTTTTACATCAGTCATGAGCAATCCAAAATTGTTCATTTACAATAGCATCAAAAAGAATAGAATACTTAGGAATAAATTTAACCAGGGAAGTGTAAGACTAAAACTCTAAAACTTTGCTCAAATAAATGAAAAAGGCCTAAATGAATAGGCATTTTATGTTACTGGGTTGGAAGACTTAATATGGTTAAGATGGTAATACTTCCTATATTGATATACAGATTCAATAAATCCCTGTCAAAATACCAATAGCTGTTTTTGCAGAAGTGAAAAAGCTGATTTTAAAATTCATACGAAATTATGAGGGGGTCTCAAGTAGCTAAAACAATCTTGAAAAGAAAGAACAAATTTGGAGCACTCACACTTCCTAATTTCAAAAGTTATTACAAGGCTATAGTAATCAAGACAGTGTGGCACTAGCATAAAGATAGACACATAAATCAATGGAATATAATTGAGAGTCCAGAAATAAAATCATACATCTGTGGTCACTTGATTTTCAACAACAATGCCAGGGCCCATTCAAAGGGGAAAGAAAAGTGTTTTCAATAAATGGTGCCAGGACATATAGCTAGCTCTGTGAAAAATAATGAATTTGGGTCCCTGCTCCACATTATATAACAAAATTAACTCTAAGCGGATTAGAGACCTAAATGTAAGAGCTAAAACTGTAAACTCTTAGAAGGAAACATAGATACAGATCTTTGCAATGGACCGAATGTTAGCATATCCCACAAAATTCACATTTTAAAATCCTAACCCCCGAAGTGATGGTATTAGGAGGTGGGGCCTCTGAGAGTTAATTAGGCCATGAGGACAGACTCCTCGTGAATGGGACCACGGGGACTCTCTTGCCCTCTTTCTGCCGTATGAATATGTAATGAGAAGTCAGCATCTGCAACCCTAAAGAGGGCTTTCATCAGAACCTGACCATGCTGGTACTCTGATCTCAGATTTCCAACCTCCAGAACTTTGAGAAATAAATGTTTGTTGTTTAAGCCACCCAGTCTATGGCATTCTGTTGTAGCAGCCCAGATTGACTAAGACAATCTTTATGACTTTGGATAAGGCAATGATTTCTTGACTATGACACCAAAAACACAAGCAGGAAAAGAAAGAAGAGATAAATTGGACTTCAGCATTTGTGCTTCAAAGGGAAGTTAAAAGACAGCCCACACAATGGGAGAAAATGCTTGCAAATCGTGCATCTGATAAGGGTCTAGTATTCAGAATATGTAAAGAATTCTATGGATTAACATAAAAAAAACAACCCAATTAAAAACTGGCAAATTTTTGAAAAGACATTTTTCCTAAAAAGATATACAAATGACCAATAGGCACATGGAAAGATGTCCAACATCATTAGTCATTAGGGAAATGTGAATCGGAAGCACAAAGTGATATCACTTCACACCCACTTGGATGGCTATGATAAAAACAAGTGGAAAATAATAATTGTTGGCAAGCATGGTAAAAATTGAAACCCTGATACATTGCTGGAGGGAATGTAAAATGTAACTGCTGTGAAAAACTATGTGGCAGTTTCTCAAAAAATTAAATATAGAGTTACCACATGATCCAGTAATTCTACTTTATGGTATATACCCAAGAGAATTGAAAATATATATTTACACAAAGATGCGTAAACTAATGTTCATAGCAGCAATATTCATAGTAGCTAAAAAGTGGAAAAAACCCAAATGTCCATCAACTGATGAATGAAGAAAATGTGGTATATTCACAGTGGAGTACTATTTGGCTATAAAAAGGAATGAAGTGCTGATACATGCTACAATATGGCTAAAACTTGAAAACATTATGCTAAGTGAAAGAACCAGTCACTAAATGCCACTCACATTTTGTATGATTTCAACTGAAATGTCTACTGTAGGCAAATCTATAGAGACAGAAAGTAGATTAGTGTTTGCCAGAGGCTAAGGGTGCAGGGGGATGGAGAGTGAGTGCTTAATGAGTATGGGGTTGATAAAAATGTTCTGGGATTTGGAATTACATAGTGGTAACGGTTGCTCAATATTGTGAATATACTAAAAATCACAAAATTGTATACTTTAAAATGATTAAAATGATGAATTTCATTTTATATGAGTTTTATCTCAACCCCTCTACCCACAGCTTACATTTATACTTAATCATGAAATATTGAATGCTTTTCCCCTAAGACAAGGATAACCACTCTCATCACTTCTCATCACTGGCTAGAGAACCTAGCCAGTGTAGTAAGGGAAGAAAAAGAAATAAAAAGCATACAGATTGTAAAGAAAGAGGTAAAACTGTTTAATGCATAGCTCACATAATTAGTTTTGTAGAAAATCCTATGGAATCTACAAAAATGCTCATAAAACTTGTGAGTTTAGAACCATCACAAGATACAAGATCAATATGTAGAAATCAATTGTTTTATATACTAGTGATAACAAAAATTAAAATAAAAAATACAGTACAATTTACCACACATCAAAATATGAAATATTTAGGGATAGATTTAACAAAATCAAGACCTATTCACTGAAAACTATAAAACTTTGCTATCAGAAGAATAAGACCTGAATAAATAGAAAGATATTTTTTGTTCATTGCTTGGAAAATTCAATATTGTTAAGATGCTAGTTCTCCCCAAATTGCTCTATAAATTCTATGCAATCTCAACCAAAATCTCTGCTTTTTAAAAAATTGACAAATTGATTCCTAAATTTCTATAAATGCCAAAAGCCTAGAATAATGAAAGCAGTTTTGTAAAAGAAGTTGGACAAGTACAAATTTTGAGACTTATTATAAAACTAAAATAATCCAGAAAATGTGATATTGACATAGGATACATATATAGATCAATGGAACAGGGTAGAGAGACCAAAAATAGATTCTGTGTATAGGGTGAATTGATTTTTGACAAAAGTGGCAAAATACTTTAATGGGGAAGATGGTAGTCTTTTCAACAAGTGATGCTAGAACATTGAGTTCTAGCACTAGTAGAACTAGAATGTGAAAAAAGTGAACTTTGGGCATATCATGTTGAAAAATAACTCAAAATGGATCACAGACCTAAGCACAAGAACTGAAAATATAAAACCTCCAGAAGAAAACATAGGAGAAAATTCTTGCAACCACGGAATGAGCAAAGATTTTTCAGGGCCCCCAATACATGAAAAAAAGGAAAGAGGAAAAAATGAACCTTATCAAAGTTAAAAACGTCTGCCTTTTAAAAGACACCATCAAGAAAATGAAAAGGGAAGCCAGAGAGTGGGAGGAAATATTTGTTATGCATACATGTGACAAATGACTTGTATTATAAAGAAGTCTTACAACTGTAGAATAAGAAGACAAACCACCTAATAATGGAAAAAGTGTTTTGAAAACAAGATATTCTAATGGCAAGTAAGCACTTACAATGTGTTCACCATCTTTAGACATTAAGAAAATGCAAATTAAAGCCACAGTGAGATACTACTAGACAAATTTAGATAGCTTAAAATTTAAAAAGCTTATACGAAATGTTGGCAGGAACTCATACATTTCTGGTGGGAATGTAGAATGGTACAACCACTTTGAAACAGTTTGGTAGTTTTTAAAAAAGTTAAACTTATTTATTTTAACCTACCATTCTACTTGCATATATTTACCTAAAGGAAATGAAAATATTTGATCACACAAAGCATTGTATAAGAATGTTTGTAGCAGCATTATTTGTAGTAGCCCCAGACTGAATCCCAAATATCCATGGGTAGGTGAACAGATAAACCAGTTTTGGTATATCCATATAATGGAATATTATCCAACAATAAAAAGGAATGAAATACATTAAACTATACAACATGCAACAACATAAATCAATCTCAAAGACATGATGCTGAACAAAATGAGCCAGATATGAAAGAGTACATACTATATGATTCCATTTATATGAAATTCTACTTAAAAGTCTAGTATGTCTTGACAGAAAGCAGACAGTGGTTGCCTAAGGTTTGGAGTCCAGGGGTGGGAGGACAGATGGGCTGGGAAGTGGCACAAAGGAGCTTTTTTTTTTTTTTTTTTTTTAATCCATTCATTTACTAATGGACATTTGGGGTCCAGTTTGAGGCTGCTATGAAAAAGCTATAAATATTTCTGTGCAACTCTTGGAGTTATGGAAATGCTCTATATCTTGATGGTTGTGTTAGTTACATGAGTGTAGACATTTGTCAAAATGCATCAAACTGTAAACCTAAAATGGAAGCATCTTATTTTATGTAAATTATACCTCAATAAAATTGATTTTAAAAATCCCACCGTGGCTAAAGGAGGTAAAGCTGCTTGCTCAAGTTTACATAGCTAGTAAGCGAGAGAGAATGGGATAAATTCATACCTATCTGATTGCATGTCTATCTTCTTTCCATTATGGCCTACAGCCTTTTAATACCCACAACAGGTGCTCAATTAATATTGAATTGAGTATAAATGTGACCAAAGGAATTAAAGGCTTTAAAGGTGAGCCAAGAAATATATATTTAATCCTGAAGGTATTATACATTGGAAGAACTGGAGAAATAACTTAGGTACTCCCTTCTCTATGTTTGCATTGTGTCTTGAGCTTAATGCTATCATTTTAAAATCACATTTTAATTTTTAAAATTATATACGACCAGACTGCCACGTCTTTAAAGAAAGGAGCTTCCTCTAATTCACCATTTATCTCTAGCTCTGACTGGCACATAAAAGGGCTCAGAAAATGGGAATGAATGAATGAATGAATGAATGGGAAGTCCATGATTGGGCTTTAGGGAATACTTATTGTTTGATAAAAGGCATGAGACAAGGCCATTTTTGAATTGGAGAAAAGCAATTCTGAAATAAACAGTAGAAGAGCAGGCTGTGAGCATGGTATAGTGAAAACATGAGCTTCTGGATTAGGTCCTGGCTTTGCCACTTATTAACTGTGTGATTTGGGGCAATTCACTTTACCTCTCAGAAGTCTGTAGTTTTTAATATGCAAATTGAAGATACTAGTACTTTAAGGAGTTGGTTTTGAGGATAAATGAAATGAAATAAAATATATACATGAAGAGTGTAGCATATCTTCTGGCTAAAACCGAATGGTCAGTACAAATGGTAAACATTTTCCTTCTCTCATTTTCTCTTCTCACTGATAGCCAAGGAATTCTTAGCTTTAAATTAAATAACAATTTAAAATGTGTTCTTTTCAGATTTACAAGGACTCTAGGGTGAAAGTAGTTCTAAGTAATATAAAAGTTGCCTGGATCAACTTTATTTTCACCTGCTGCTCATGACTCTTACACTTTACTCCAAAAGTGACAGCAGAATTAACTCCAGCACAGGTGGGCATTCTTGCTTTGTAACTAGAAACCTACAGTGACATTTTCTGGGGGTACAGCTCCTTTTTCAAGCAAAGGTACAGTATTGCTTTTTTGAAAGGTAGAAAACATAGTTCTGTGGTTAAGTATATTGGCCACTAATTCAACTTGCAGATAAGTAATTTACTGGCTGTGTAACCTTGTGCTTTTACTCAATTTCTCTGAACCTCACTTTCTGGATCTGTAAAATGGAGCGAACAATGAATATATAAAAAGATTTATGTAAGGATTAAATGTTAAATGTGAATGGTTAGCATAGTAATGGCATATTATAAGTGCTCAAATTGTTGCCATAAACATCATTATTAAATTATTTAAGAGAGAAATGTCATTGAGAAGACTTACAGATCTAAGAGAACGGTACCAGTTTATGATTAGAACAGCTGCAAGATTTATAGCATAATGAAGTTAGTATACAATGTCTTCTATCTCCGTAGAACCATGTTTGCTAAAACTTCTTATGAGGTTGATTTGACGAGTCTTCTTTTATGCTTTATCTATTCAAATAATTGGTTATTGCCAAATATGTTTCTTGCCTTCATTATAATACGACTTTAGAGTTTTAAGTGCTAATGCGAGGGAAATTTTGAAAACTGGTGAACAGTTGCTTAAGCCTTAATTTGAAAATTATAAATTATAAATATAGTTTCCCTTTTGTAATATTGGCAGGAATTGCAGGGTTTTGGAAAATATTTTTGTCGTTTACTCTCAGTTAAAGTAAAGAAAATGAAAGTTTACACAGCTTTTTTCTTGTTCTGTCATCTAGACTGGAGTACATTGGCATGATCATAGCTCATTGCAACCTTGAACTCCTAGGCTCAAGGGATCCTCCTGCCTCAACCACCATGCCTGGCTAATCATATTTATTTATTTATTTATTTTGTATAAATGGAGTCTCACTATGTTTTTCAGGCTGATCTGAAACTCTTGCCCTTAAGTGATCCTCTTACCTTGGCCTCCCAAACTGCTGGGATTACAGGCGTGAGCCACCATACCTGGCCTTACATAGCTCACAGCATTTATTTTTATTCCATTTTTTTGACATAGGATGTTACTCTGTCATCCAGGCTGGAGTGCAATGGAATGATCACAGCTCACTGCATCCTTGACCTCTCAGGCTCAAGCAATCCTCCCACCTCAACTCCCTGAATAACTGGCATTACAGGCACACACCACCACATCTGGCTAATTTTTAAATTTTTTGTAGAGACGATATCTCACTATGTTGCCTGGGCTAGTCTCAAACTCCTGGGCTCAAACAATCCTCCTGCCTCAGCCTCCCAAAGTGCTGGGATTACAGGCATGAGCCACTGTGCCTGGCCAGCTCACAGCACTTTTAAAAAGATTTATAGAGGATTAATTTACATATTATAAATTTTATCCATTATAAGTGTACCATTCAATAATTTTTAGTAAATTTATAAAGCTGTGAAACTATCACCACAATCTAGTTTTAGAACATTCCCATCATAATGAAAAGATCCTCAGTTCCAGCCCCAGCCCAAAACTGATTTGCTTTCTGTCTGTATAAATTTGCCCTTTCTGGACATTTCATATAAGTTGAATCTTATAATATGTTATCTTTCATGTCTAGTTTCTTTCACTTACCATAATGTTTTTGAGGTTCATCCATGTTGTAGCCTGTATCAGTAGTTCATTCCTTTTTATTGCTGAATAATATTCCATAATACACATATATCACGTTTAAAAGAGTTCATTTCCCCAGTTGGTGGATAATTGGGTTGTTTCCAGTTTTTAAATATGTAAACTCTTGCTGTAAACATTTGTATAAATGTCCTGGTTTAGACAGGTGTGTTCTTTTGTCTTTGGTAGATTCCTAGATGTGAAATTGCTAGGTTATATGGTAAGTTTGTGTTTAACTTTTTCAAGAACTGCCAAATTATTTTTCATAATGGCAGTGTCATTTTCTATTTCCATTAGCAATGTATGGCGTAGTTTCTCCATATCCTTGCAAACACTTGGTATTGTCTGTCTTTCTAATTCTAGATATTCTAGGGGATGAGTAGTGGTATCTTATTGTGGTTTTAATTTATTTATAAGAAATAATTGGTTTTCTCATAGCTTGTGTTACTACTAGTTCATAACATCCTATCAATAATTTTATCCTTTATTTTCTTGAGTGTTCTGCTTCATTCCACTTTCGATATTAGGATTTGGGGCTGATTAACACACTTTACACCAGGGATATTTATCTATGTATCTATCATCTATCTATCTATCTGTCTAGCTAGCTAGCTGGCTAGCTGTCATCTAACTAATCACCATCTATCTGCGTGTGTGTGTATTTTAGATTTTGAGATTTAAGATACCTTGCTTTTTTGTTGTTGGTTTTCTACATGAACAGCAACTTCAGTGCTTAAATTTTTTTTACATGTTATTTACCTGTCTTAAATAATTTGCCCAAATTTTGAATTTCTATTATATCAAACTTACTTTTCTTGAGAATTTTTTTTTGGTTAACAAAAGTCTTCTATTAGATGTTAATATTTACAAATATTTAATATATTTAATTATTTAAGAAGAGCACATATACAAATTAACGGGTTTGAAGTGAGATGTTGTTTTCACTTTGCTTTCTGATCTGGTGAAGAGACCTAGCAATAATGGAAGCCATGTGGCCGGGTGTGGTGGCTCACGCCTGTAATCCCAGCACTTTGGAAGGCCGAGGCAAGTGGATCACGAGGTCAAGAGATCGACACAGGGAGGCAGAGCAAGATGGCCGAATAGGAACAGCTCCAGTCTCCAACTCCCAGTGCGAGTGACACAGAAGACCAGTGATTTCTGCATTTTCAACTGAGGTACTGGGTTCATCTCACTAGGGAGTGCTGGACAATAGGTGCTGGTCAGCGGCTGCAGCCCGACCAGCGAGAGCTGAAGCAGGGTGAGACATCGCCTCACCTGGGAAGCGCAAGGGGGAAGGGAATCCCTTTTCCTAGCCAGGGGAACTGAGACACACAACACCTGGAAAATTGGGTAACTCCCACCCCAATACTGCGCTTTAAGCAAACATGCACACCAGGAGATTGTATCCCACACCTGGCCGGGAGGGTCCCACGCCCACCCACGGAGCCTCCCTCATTGCTAGCACAGCACTCTGAGATCTAACCGCCAGGCAGCAGTGAGGCTGGGGGAGGGGCGCCCGCCATTGCTGAGGCTTAAGTAGGTAAACAAAGCCGCTGGGAAGCTCGAACTGGGTGGAGCTCACAGCAGCTCAAGGAAACCTGCCAGTCTCTGTAGACTCCACCTCTGGGGACAGGGCACAACTAAACAACAACAAAAGCAGCAGAAACCTCTGCAGACGCAAACGACTCTGTCTGACAGCGTTGAAGAGAGCAGTGGATCTCCCAACACGGAGGTTGAGATCTGAGAAGGGACAGACTGCCTGTTCAAGTGGGTCCCTGACCCCTGAGTAGCCTAACTGGGAGACATCCCCCACTAGGGGCAGTCTGACACCCCACACCTCACAGGGTGGAGTACACCCCTGAGAGGAAGCTTCCAAAGCAAGAATCAGACAGGTACACTCGCTGTTCAGCAATATTCTATCTTCTGCAGCCTCTGCTGCTGATACCCAGGCAAACAGGGTCTGGAGTGGACCTCAAGCAATCTCCAACAGACCTACAGCTGAGGGTCCTGACTGTTAGAAGGAAAACTATCAAACAGAAAGGACACCTACACCAAAACCCCATCAGTACGTCACCATCATCAAAGACCAGAGGCAGATAAAACCACAAATATGGGGAAAAAGTAGGGCAGAAAAGCTGGAAATTCAAAAAATAAGAGCATATCTCTCCCGGCAAAGGAGCGCAGCTCATCGCCAGCAACGGATCAAAGCTGGACGGAGAATGACTTTGATGAGATGAGAGAAGGTGGTTTCAGTACATCAAACTTCTCAGAGCTAAAGGAGGAATTACGTACCCAGCACAAAGAAACTAAAAATCTTGAAAAAAAAGTGGAAGAATTGATAGCTAGAGTAATTAAGGCAGAGAAGGTCATAAACGAAATGAAAGAGATGAAAACCATGACACGAGAAATACGTGACAAATGCACAAGCTTCAGTAACCGACTCAATCAACTGGAAGAAAGAGTATCAGCGATTGAGGATCAAATGAATGAAATGAAGCGAGAGGAGAAACCAAAAGAAAAAAGAAGAAAAAGAAATGAACAAAGCCTGCAAGAAGTACGGGATTATGTAAAAAGACCAAATCTACGTCTGATTGGGGTGCCTGAAAGTGAGGGGGAAAATGGAACCAAGTTGGAAAACACTCTTCAGGATATCATCCAGGAGAACTTCCCCAACCTAGTAGGGCAGGCCAACATTCAAATTCAGGAAATACAGAGAACGCCACAAAGATACTCCTCGAGAAGAGCAACTCCAAGACACATAATTGCCAGATTCACCAAAGTTGAAATGAAGGAAAAAATCTTAAGGGCAGCCAGAGAGAAAAGTCGGGTTACCTACAAAGGGAAGCCCATCAGACTAACAGCAGATCTCTCAGCAGAAACTCTACAAGCCAGAAGAGAGTGGGGGCCAATATTCAACATTCTTAAAGAAAAGAATTTTAAACCCAGAATTTCATATCCAGCCAAACTAAGTTTCATAAGTGAAGGAGAAATAAAATCCTTTACAGATAAGCAAATGCTTAGAGATTTTGTCACCACTAGGCCTGCCTTACAAGAGACCCTGAAGGAAGCACTAAACATGGAAAGGAACAACCGGTACCAGCCATTGCAAAAACATGCCAAAATGTAAAGACCATCGAGGCTAGGAAGAAACTGCATCAACTAATGAGCAAAATAACCAGTTAATATCATAATGGCAGGATCAAGTTCACACATAACAATATTAACCTTAAATGTAAATGGACTAAATGCTCCAATTAAAAGACACAGACTGGCAAACTGGATAAAGAGTCAAGACCCATCAGTCTGCTGTATTCAGGAGACCCATCTCACATGCAGAGACATACATAGGCTCAAAATAAAGGGATGGAGGAAGATTTACCAAGCAAATGGAGAACAAAAAAAAGCAGGGATTGCAATACTAGTCTCTGATAACATAGACTTTAAACCATCAAAGATCAACAGAGACAAAGAAGGCCATTACATAATGGTAAAGGGATAAATTCAACAGGAAGAGCTAACTATCCTAAATATATATGCACCCAATACAGGAGCACCCAGATTCATAAAGCAAGTCCTTAGAGACTTACAAAGAGACTTAGACTCCCATACAATAATAATGGGAGACTTCAACACTCCACTGTCAACATTAGACAGATCAACGAGACAGAAAGTTAACAAGGATATCCAGGAGTTGAACTCATCTCTGCAGCAAGCACACCTAATAGACATCTATAGAACTCTCCACCCCAAATCAACAGAATATACATTCTTCTCAGCACCACATCGCAATTATTCCAAAATTGGCCACATAATTGGAAGTGAAGCACTCCTCAGCAAATGTACAAGAACAGAAATTATAACAAACTGTCTCTCAGACCACAGTGCAATCAAACTAGAACTCAGGATTAAGAAACTCAATCAAGACCACTCAACTACATGGAAACTGAACAACCTGCTCCTGAATGACTATTGGGTACATAACGAAATGAAGGCAGAAATAAAGATGTTCTTTGAAACCAATGAGAACAAAGAAACAACATACCAGAATCTCTGGGACACATTTAAAGCAGTGTGTAGAGGGAAATTTATAGCACTAAATGCCCACAAGAGAAAGCAGGACAGATCCAAAATTGACACTCTAACATCACAATTCAAAGAACTAGAGAAGCAAGAGCAAACACATTCGAAAGCTAGCAGAAGGCAAGAAATAACTAAGATCAGAGCAGAACTGAAGGAGATAGAGACACAAAAATCCCTCCAAAAAATTAATGAATCCAGGAGTTGGTTTTTTGAAAAGATCAACAAAATTGACAGACCACTAGCAAGACTAATAAAGAAGAAAATAGAGAAGAATCAAATAGACACAATAAAAAATGATAAAGGGGATATCACCACCGACCCCACAGAAATACAAACTACCATCAGAGAATACTATAAACACCTCTATGCAAATAAACTAGAAAATCTAGAAGAAATGGATAATTTCCTGGACACTTACACTCTTCCAAGACTAAACCAGGAAGAAGTTGAATCCCTGAATAGACCAATAGCAGGCTCTGAAATTGAGGCAATAATTAATAGCCTACCAACGAAAAAAAGTCCAGGACCAGATGGATCACAGCTGAATTGTCCCAGACGTACAAGGAGGAGCTGGTACCATTCCTTCTGAAACTATTCCAATCAATAGAAGAAGAGGGAATCCTCCCTAACTCATTTTATGAGGCCAACATCATCCTGATACCAAAGCCTGGCAGAGACACAACAAAAAAAGAGAATTTTAGACCAATATCCCTGATGAACATCGATGCAAAAATCCTCAATAAAATACTGGCAAACCGGATTCAACAGCACATCAAAAAGCTTATCCACCATGATCAAGCGGGCTTCATCCCTGGGATGCAAGGCTGGTTCAACATTCGCAAATCAATAAACATAATCCAGCATATAAACAGAACCAAAGACAAGAACCACTTGATTGTCTCAATAGATGCAGAAAAGGCTTTTGACAAAATTCAACAGCCCTTCATGCTAAAAACGCTCAATAAATTCGGTATCGATGGAACGTACCTCAAAAGAATGAGAGCTATTTATGACAAACCCACAGCCAATATCATACTGAATGGGCAAAAACTGGAAGAATTCCCTTTGAAAACTGGCACAAGACAGGGATGCCCTCTCTCACCACTCCTATTCAACATAGTGTTGGAAGTTCTGGCTATGGCAATCAGGCAAGAGAAAGAAATCAAGGGTATTCAGTTAGGAAAAAAAGAAGTCAAATTATCCCTGTTTGCAGATGACATGATTGTATATTTAGAGAACCCCATTGTCTCAGCCCAAAATCTTAAGCTGATAAGCAACTTCAGCAAAGTCTCAGGATACAAAATAAATGTGCAAAAATCACAAGCATTCTTATACACCAGTAACAGACAAACAGAGAGCCAAATCATGAGTGAACTTCCATTCACAATTGCTTCAAAGAGAATAAAATATCTAGGAATCCAACTTACAAGCGATGTAAAGGACCTCCTCAAGGAGAACTACAAACCACTGCTCAGTGAAATCAAAGAGGACACAAACAAATGGAAGAACATACCATGCTCATGGATAGGAAGAATCAATATCGTGAAAATGGCCATACTGCCCAAGGTTATTTATAGATTCAATGCCATCCCCATCAAGCTACCAATGAGCTTCTTCACAGAATTGGAAAAAACTGCTTTAAAGTTCCTATGGAACCAAAAAAGAGCCTGCATCTCCAAGACAATCCTAAGTCAGAAGAACAAAGCTGGAGGCATCACGCTACCTGACTTCAAACTATACTACAAGGCTACAGTAACCAAAACAGCATGGTACTGGTACCAAAACAGAGATATAGACCAATGGAACAGAACAGAGTCCTCAGAAATAATACCACACATCTACAGCCATCTGATCTTTGACAAACCTGAGAGAAACAAGAAATGGGGAAAGGATTCCCTATTTAATAAATGGTGCTGGGAAAATTGGCTAGCCATAAGTAGAAAGCTGAAACTGTATCCTTTCCTTACTCCTTATATGAAAATTAATTCAAGATGGATTAGAGACTTAAATGTTAGACCTAATACTATAAAAATCCTAGAAGAAAACCTAGGTAGTACCATTCAGGACATAGGCATGGGCAAAGACTTCATGTCTAAAACACCAAAAGCAACGGCAGCAAAAGCCAGAATTGACAAATGGGATCTCATTAAACTAAAGAGCTTCTGCACAGCAAAAGAAACTACCATCAGAGTGAACAGGCAACCTACAGAATGGGAGAAAATTTTTGCAATCTACTCATCTGACAAAGGGCTAATATCCAGAACCTACAAAGAACTCAAACAAATTTACAAGAAAAAAACAAACAGCCCCATCAAAAAGTGGGCA
Organism: Chlorocebus sabaeus; assembly: GCF_047675955.1. Classification (NCBI taxonomy): domain Eukaryota; kingdom Metazoa; phylum Chordata; class Mammalia; order Primates; family Cercopithecidae; genus Chlorocebus; species Chlorocebus sabaeus. Next base: position 82,204,831 of record NC_132904.1, on the reverse strand, counting down.
AAGGATATGAACAGACATTTCTCAAAAGAAGACATTCATACAGCCAACAGACACATGAAAAAATGCTCATCATCACTGGCCATCAGAGAATTGCAAATCAAAACCACAATGAGATACCATCTCACACCAGTTAGAATGGCGATCATTAAAAAGTCAGGAAACAACAGGTGCTGCAGAGGACGTGGAGAAATAGGAGCACTTTTACACTGTTAGTGGGATTGTAAACTAGTTCAACCATTATGGAAAACAGTATGACGATTCCTCAAAGATCTAGAACCAGAAGTACCATATGACCCAGCCATCCCATTACTGGGTATATACCCAAAGGATTCTAAATCATGCTGCTATAAAGACACATGCACCCGTATGTTTATTGCGGCACTATTCACTATAGCAAAGACTTGGAATCAACCCAAATGTCCATCAGTGACAGACTGGATTAAGAAAATGTGGCACATATACACCATGAAATACTATGCAGCCATAAAAAAGGATGAGTTTGTGTCCTTTGTAGGGACATGGATGCAGCTGGAAACCATCATTCTTAGCAAACTATCACAAGAACAGAAAACCAAACATCACATGTTCTCACTCATAGGTGGGAACTGAACAATGAGATCACTTGGACTCGGGCAGGGGAACATCACACACCAGGGCCTATCATGGGGAGGGGGGAGAGGGGAGGGATTGCATTGGGAGTTATACCTGATGTAAATGACGAGTTGATGGGTGCTGACAAGTTGATGGGTGCAGCACACCAACATCACACAAGTATACATATGTAACAAACCTGCACATTATGCACATGTACCCTAGAACTTAAAGTATAATTTAAAAAAAAAAAAAAAAAAGAGATCGAGAGAATCCTGGCCAACATGGTGAAACCCCATCTCTATTAAAAATATAAAAATTAGCTGGGTGTGGTGGCGGGCACCTGTAGTCTCAGCTACTCAGGAGGCTGAGACAGGAGAATCACTTGAACCCAGGAAGCAGAGGTTGCAGTGAGCCGAGATCATGCCATTGCACTCCAGCCTGGGCAACAGAGTGAGACGCTGACTCAAAAATAAATAAATAAATGAAAAATAATGGAATCCATATGTTATGTGAACTCAATGGATTCTTTTTGGAACCCTATATTCCATTTTGACAATTCATTTCATGATATCACCACTATATATTTCTAAATTGAATTTCAGGGCTTCTCACAGCTTGCATGCTGTAGGTGTTTCTTCCCTTTAGTTCTGCACTTTAGTTTTAGCTTCTTGTTTAAAAAAAATTTTCAATTTGTATTTTAGATTCAGGTGGTACATATGCAGGTTTGTTACCTGAGTATATTGTGTGATGCTGAGGTGTGAGGTATGATGGATCCTGTCACCCAGGAATTGAGCATAGTATCCAATAGTTAGTTTTCAACCCTTGCCCTACCCCTTACCTCCTTACAGTAGTCTCTAATGTCTATTGTGGCCATCTTTATGCCCATGAGTATCCAATATTCAGCTTCCATGTGTAAGTGAGAACATGGGGTATTTGGTTTTCTGCTCCTGTATTAATTTGCTTAGGATAATGGCCTTCAGCTCCATCCATGTTACTGCAAAGGACATGATTTCTTTCTTTTTCATGGCTGCATAGTATTCCATGGTGTATATATACCACATTGTCTTTATCCAGTCCACTATTGATGGGCATCTATGTTGATTCTGTGTCTTTGCTATTTTAAATAGCTCTGCAATGAGCATATGAATGCAGGTATCTTTTTGGTATAACAATTTATTTTCTTTTGGATATATACTCAGTAATGGGATTGCTGGGTCGAATGGTGGTTCTGTTTTAAGATCTTTGAGAAATCTCCAAACTGCTAAACTAATTTGCACCGTAAACAGTGTATAAGCATTCCCTTTTCTCCACAGCCTTGCCAACATCTATTGCTTTTTGACATTTTAAAAATAGCCATTCTGACTAGTGTGAGATAGCATCCCATTGTGGTTTTGATTTGCATTTCTCTGATCATTAGTGATATTGAGCATGTTTCATATGTTTGTTGGCCACTTGTATGTCTTCTTTTGAGAAGTGCCTGTTCATGTCTTTGTCTGTTTCTTAATGGGATTATTGGTTTTTTGTTTGTTGAATTAAGTTCCTTACAGATTCAGGATATTAAACCTTTGTTGGATGCATAGTTTGTGAATATTTTCTCCCATTCTGTAAGTTGTCTGTTTACTCTGTTGGTAGTTTCTTTTGCTGTGCAGAAGCTCTTTAGTCTAATTAGGTCCCTCTTGTCTATTTTTGTTTTTGTTGCAATTACTTTTGAGGACTTAGTCATAAATTCTTACACAAGGCCAATGATTAAAATGGTGTTTCCTCAGTTTTCTTTTAGGATTTTTATCCAATTTGAGGTCTTACATTTAAATCTTTAATTCATCTTTAGTTAATTTTTGTGTATGGTGAAAGGTAGGGGTCTATGTTCATTCTTCTGCATATAGCTAGCCAGCTATGCCGGCACTATTTATTGAATAGGAAGCCCTTTCTCCATTGCTTGTTTTTGCTGACTTTGTCAAAGATCAGATGGCTGTAGGTGTGTGGCTTTATTTCTGAGTTCTCTATTCTGTTCCAGTAGTCTATGTGTCTGTTCTTAAACCATTAACATGGTGTTTTGGTACTGTAGCTTTACGGTATAGTCTGAGGTCGGGTAATGTGATGCCTCTGGCGTTGTTCTTTTTGTTTAGGATTCCATTGGCTGTTCAGACTCTTTTTTGGTTCTGTATGAATTTTAGGATAGTTTTATCTAATTATATGAAAAATGATGTTGGTAGTTTGATGGGCATAGTATTGAATCTGTATATTTCTTTGGGCAGTATGGCCATTTTGACAATATTGATTTTTCCAGTTCATGAGCAGGAATGTTTTTCCGTTTATTTGTGCCATCTATAATTTTCTTCAGCAGTGTTTTGTAGTTTTCCTTGAAGAGATCTTTCACCACGTTGGTTAGATGTAGTCCTAGGTATTTTATTTATGTGTGTGTGGTTATTGTAAAGGGGACTGAGTTCTTGATTTGTTTCTCAGCTTGGTTATTATTATTACTATTCTCAGCATGGAAATGCTACTGATTTTTGTACATTGAATTTGTATCCTGAAACTTTCATGAAGTTGTTTATCAGTTCCAGGTGCTTCTTAGTAGAGTCTTTAGAGTTTTCTAGATATGGAATCATATAATCAGTGAAGAGAGATAATGACTTATTTTCCTATTTGGATGCCTTTTATTTCTTCCTCTTGCCTGATTGCTCTGGTTAGGACTTTCTCAAACTTACTTTTCAAGAGACAAATATCACAGAAATTTAATCATCTAATGACATATTTTTTTTCCATCTCTATATTTAGATAACTGGAAGAGAGAATGAACTTTGTAGTGAGGCTTTGATTGAAGTTAGTCTAAAGAAAAATTCTGTAGGCCCTACTGTGAGATGTGAGGCATTTTGCTATTACTGTCATTCTGATTACCTGGTGAACATAGGTGGGCTTAAAATATTTGTCCAATTCATTACATCTGCTGCCACATCTGTGCTTCGATTCCCTTAGGCTTTTGGATTTTAAGAAAATGATCTTAATAAGTACATTAGTTATATAAAAACTTATACAAACCTCTATTAATCTGAAGAAACACTTTACAGTCAAAAGGCTTTGTGATATATTTATAAAATTAAATTAATTTGTAAACACTAGAAGAATACATGCAAAATAATAGTTGACTTTATAAAGAAAAGGTTTGTTTGATATAATGCCTTTATGATAGTCTTGGGTATGTCCAAGGAAAGTTATCAATTATGAAGAAACCACAATATAATCCATTTAAAAGTAATTTTAATCAATTCTAGTGGCTTTCAAAGTTAGTTGCAGGGTCCTAGAGTCAGTGGGTGAGCATTAACAGAGGAGGGAGGGCACTAAACCATTGAGGTGCTTAAGCTTTCCATCCAAATTTCAAATGAAGTAGATTACATAATGAGATTTTATGTAACTGTAATAGTAAACACGGAATGAGTAGACTTCTTCTTTTTTTAATAATTAAATAAATAACTTTATTTATGATACTTCAGATTTTATAAATGCCAACTACATAGCAAAGTCTCATAAATTCTTTTTTTTTTTTTTTTTTTGAGACGGAGTCTGGCTCAGTCGCCCAGGCTGGAGTGCAGTGGCGCCATCTCGGCTCACTGCAAGCTCCGCCTCCCGGGTTCACGCCATTCTCCTGCCTCAGCCTCCCGGGCAGCCGGGACTACAGGCGCCCGCCACCTCGCCCGGCTAATTTTTTGCATTTTTAGTAGAGACGGGGTTTCACCATGTTAGCCAGGATGGTCTCGATCTCCTGACCTCGTGATCTGCCCGCCTCGGCCTCCCAAAGTGCTGGGATTACAGGCGTGAGCCACCGCGCCCGGCAAGCCTCATAAATTCTAAATGAGACACAACCACCAATCAAGGCCCTTTGAAAAATCAAAGATAATAAAGTGTCAGGGGAGAAAAGTTTTGTTCTCCCAACAGAGAATTTAATCAGTGAACTTACTTCCCTGATCCTTTAAGGTTCACAATGGGAAAACTTTTCTTTTAAGGGTACCCTGAATCGATGAACAATCAACTCATATTTAGAAAAATAAACTCCATAGTTAAGAAAAATATATCAAATGCCTTTCACACCCATAATGTAACAAAACTTTGACACCAGAATGAAAAACTTCTCAGTCTCTGTACCTAACCAGGTGTTAGTCCACCCATGAGCAAGTTCACCTGAATAACAGCATCTATATACCATGATGTAGCTGAGAACTACATGCTGATATCCTTTTATTCCCTGTAGCTTGGACTGAAGCCAATACTATGAATACCACAGTGAATTCCAATGGTGAAGAGCAGCAGTGTAGATGCTGGAAGTCAACAAGCCAGGTTGTAGTTCAGTAAGACAAGTCATGAATTTACAGAAATTAAGAAATTTTTAACTTGAAAATAATTCTGGTGGCTGGTTTAAAATCTGTCACTGTCCAGGGATGGTAACAGAAGACAGGTGCAGAGAGAGACAGATTCTGCCACATGCACCCTCAACAGTGAAACCATTGTCTAGATGTTTGGAAATGCTTAACAGATTTGGAATGAACAGATTTTCACAGAACATGGAACTCCTGGTACATTAGGCAGTAGTCCTTAAACTTTTGCCCATACATTGTGGAGCATTTACAAATGGAATTCTCTGGACAGTGAGCCCTCAGTGCCTTTTTATATGTGGCTTTTTGAATAGATCACATTAGAAACTGAGCAGTCCCTTTCCTCAGTTACCAGTGTCAATGCTGGTATGATGAGGAGCAGTGGGGGCACTGACAGACACTGGCAATTCGTTTCTTTTATCCTAGTGGAACTGAGATTTCACTTCTTTTCAGTAGAAAATATTAATCCAAGGGAAGAATTTTTTAAAAATGGAAACAATGACTGGTGTCTTAAATACGAGACTGTCATTCTTGATGTTTTTCCAGCAATACAATTAACCCCAGTGTACTTGTAATTTAAAAGGAAAAAAAGACAGTTTTACAGTGATCTCTATTTCAGATAATCTCAAACGTGCTGAAGTTGGTCCAATAGCATCTCAAAGAATCTATGGAAAACAGAATTTTCCTTAAATATCAACAGAGTTGAGGACGCAGAGTAGAAATCTATAGCACAGATTATCAGGAAAGAACTTGCAATTTCTCATTATGAGTGTAAAATAAGAGGACAAGAATTATTTTTATTCACAATCCAATCTGGTAGCTAAAAGAAAAGCAGTCTTTGGATGTAGAAACCTGGTTTTCTGAAGAGCCCAGCTGTAAGACCTGGTTTGTCATCAGACTTCAACACTATCACGGAAACACAGAAAACTCTGTTTTTGATTGGTTTACTTGCCTCCTAGGAGACAAAAGCAACTGAAAACTGTTTTGGTGTTTTTTAATTAAAAACAGAAAAATGTGTTAGAAAAGACAGTGCAGAAAAATTGTAGCTTCAGCTCAACCTGACCATGTCACAGAGTCCATCACTGTTAGCCTCACATTCATCCTGCTGGTCAGGCTAATTATCAAGACAGTCGACTTCTCCCTTGGACGTTTCCTTATTCCAGACCAGGGCATGAAACTGGTGGTTGTCAAGAGTCCCTGCAGATCTCCCATCAATGGAACGCATACAGCAGCAACAAGATGGTACAGATCCCAATAACACCCCCTAGGATGAGCGAGTCCCTACACTTCCTCAGGTTGATCCTCTTGATCAGGCTGTTTACAGCAGGAAAACGATTGGCCAAAGTGTTCATTTTGCTGTGAACTGACTTCAACATTCCTGTCTGTGAAGTCATATTTTCTTTTGTTGCCATAGCAATGCTTATTGTCTCTTCTATCAGACGATCTGAGTTTTGAAGGTGGTCATGTTCTTTCAAAAATAGCACAGTTCTTCTGCTGTTTACTCCAGTCCCACTTTTATATGATTCAATATCTTTTCGTACTGATCCCATGAGATTCTCGCTTTCCTGTATTGCCATAAAGTTTGCTTTGGTTTTATGGAATTCATGTGTATAATCCTGCAATATGTCTCTAAGACGCTGTAATGTATGCATCAGGGCCGCATTCAAGGAGGGGACACCTGCACTGTTGGTATATTCTATCATTTTATCGTTTACCCCTGTAAGCCTTGCCAAAAGTTGTTCAATCTCAATCGCTATTGTCTCAAACATTCTGTCTTGGCTTGATCCATTTAAAAGGGGTGTTGTATCAGAACTATACCTGTTGCATCTTCCATCTCGGGTACTGCTATGACTGTAACTTGTACATAGTTTGCTGAAGGAAACTAGTTTCTAGGTCAAGTTCATTTTCCAGTTGTCCAGCCTGTTTCCTGAGATCTTCCCAGTAATTGCTGGTTCCTGCCGCCATCTTTGTTGTCCAGCGTCAGCCGGGATGGAGTAGACTTCTTGTATTTGATTCCTAGAACATTGTATTAGATAACCATATAATGCCAGTTTCAACAATATCTCAACATAAATCTCATCTTTATGTTGTATAGGTGGAGGGAAAGCTTCCCTTCCACCCTCTATAAAGGTTTACTGAAATGACTGACAATAGATCAATAAAAAAAGGCTTACAAATTTATTTATGTATACATGAACATGAGAATCCCCACAGATGTAAAATTCAAAGAGGGGCCAGATGGTTGAGGCTCAAATACCTTCTTCCCAGGGCAGAAGAGAAATGGGAGGTGTAGACAATTGTGATGAAATAGTGAATAACTTTCAGGGGAAATAAATAAACCTAAAGGACACTTGCCTGGAGCAAAGTTTCTCTCATCTCTGAGGGAAGTGGCAGAAAAATGAGGGGCCTGTGAACAAAGGTTGTCTTATTATGCAGATAGAGTTCCCTAGATAATCTCTTGGAGTTACTCCATGGAACAGATGAAAAGTTTCTCTGGGTATGGTGGTGACTGTTAGTCTCTTCTCCAGTGGTTAATTTTTTTCTGGTTATTCAGTAAGACAATTGCTTATCTTTTGGAAAGAAGTTTCTTTCGTCAGACAAAATTCCAGAGACAGTCCCTCCTTGTACTTGTAGGTGGGTGGGAAAAAACAAAAGATGCTTAGAAAATTAGGCAGCTTCTAAGGCCTTCTGATTTCTTTTAATTAGGAGTGGTCAGTGTGCCAAAGCACTGTATGTTGGGGTATCATTCTCTGCACCTCAACAATGTGAAGGTCAAGGTTTTATAAAGTTATTGCATTGAGGTTACATGAGCTTTATAAAGAATTCTACTCCCTGTAACATTTTGTATAAGATAGGGGATCTCAGTTGTCTGAAGGTGTAGTAAAAGTTTTTTGTGAAACTATCTGTGCATGGTGTTTTTTTTTCTGTAGGTCAATTTTATTGCTTCTGATTCAATATCTTAAATGGTTATAGATCTATTTAAGTAGTATATTTAGTTTTAGTCAGTTTAAGTAAATTATGTAATTGCCTGATGGGTTCTTCTTGTCCACTGCGCAGACAAACCCAATGCACTTGAGACAGTGTTATTGTAGTAGAGTTTAATTATCATGAGGCAGCCAAGTGGGAGGACAGGAGTTATTACTCAACTCTATCTCCGCAAAGGCTTAGAGGTTAGGTTTTTCAAGGATACTTTGGTGGGCAGAGGGGCTAAGGAATGGGTGCCGCAGACTGGTTAAAAGTTAAATCATATGTGTGTGGAAAAATGATCCTTGTGCACTGTCAGCCTCTGGATGGGAGCCATGGGACTGGTTGAGTCATGATTCACAGGTCCAGGTGGAGTCAGTTGGTTGTCAGGATGCAAAAGTCTGAAAAAAAAATCTCAAAGACCAGCCTTAGGTTCTAAATAATGATGTTACCTATAGGAACAATTGGGGAAGTTGCAAATCTTGTGACCTCTGGTGCAATAAATGATCATAGAAAGTCAAACTGTGTCTACATCTTAGCAGAGTTCAGCTCCCGCCAGTCCTAATCTCGTGGGCTTTCGTTAGTTTTACAAAGAAGTTTTGGTCCTTGAGCAAGGAGAGGGTTAGTTTTAGGGAGGGACTGTTGTCTTCCTTCCTTCAAAGCCAAGCTATGAACTAAATTCTTCCCATGGTTAGCTTAGCCTATACTTAAGAATGAGTGAGGACAGCCAGCTTGTGAGGTTAGAATCAAATGGAGTCAGCTATGCTAGACTTCTTTCACTGTCACAATCTTTGCAAAGGCAATTTTAATTATATTTTTTCCAGGAACATGCCCAGTCTGTCTGTTTTCAAATTTCTTGGCTTAAGTTAGTTCATAATATTCTCTTACGGTTTTTAAATCTCTACTTGTAATTGTTTATTTTTCATTTTTAATATTATTTTATTTTCTCTAATATTTTTTATGTTCAATACTATCAGAATTTTGATGACAACTATTGTTTTCAAAGACCCATTTTTTTGTTAATTTGCTTTTTACTATTCTTTGATTTCTATTTTATTAAATATGATTCCCATTATTATTATTTTTTTCTTCTACTTTCTTTTATTTTACTCTATTGTGATTTTAAAGACTTCTTGAGTTGAGATCTTGAATAGAAGTTTTTAGTATTTTTTCTTCTCAAATACATACTTTTTGGCTATAACTTTTCCTGGTAAGTACTACTTTATCTGCAACCTACATATTTTTATATGTCATGCTGTTACTTTCTAAATATTGTATATATCCATATAAAATGGAAACTTAAACTATGAATATTTAGCAGTATAATTTTTATTAACATATTTTTTAGCAAGTAGAAGATGCTGAATGTAACGCAATTTTTATGTAGAAATTAAATGTAATTCTTAAATTGATTTTCTTTCTACTTTTGTTCTCCAATTTTATTGCTTTATATTCTGTACACTTATTCTTGGTGTTTAGTATTTGTTGAGAGATGAGTGTGATCTGTTATATAGATAATTTTATACATGTATAATGTGTACATGAAACGAATATTGATTATAAACATTGCATTTTATATTCCACTCCTTTGTATGTAATTTCTTCCACACATCATTTAGTCACTTTCAGTAAGAGTCTATTAATATCAGTTTTTCATCTGCAAATGTAGTTATTTTATTCTTCAATGCAGTTTAGCTGGAAGTCCTTCAAGTCCTTACTCAAAAGTTACCTTCTTCGTAAGTCTTAATTTTTAACTTATTTAAAATTACAACCTCTTGTAGCCTCAACTCCAACTGCTAGCAGCTCTTCACCCTCCTTACTGTACTCAACTTCAAAAAATAGCACTTATTGCCAGGTATGGTGGCTCGTGCCTATAATCCCAGCACTTGGGGAGGCTGAGGCGGGTGAATCACTTGAGGTAAGCAGTTCGACAGCAGCCTGGCCAACATGGTGAAACTCCATTTCTACCAAAAATACAGAAAGATTAGCCAGGCATGATGTTGCGTACCTCCAAAAAAAAAAAAAAAAAAAAAAAAAGCACTTATTATAGTCCAACATGATAATTTAAAAACTATTTTTATGTCTATTATTTATATATTTACATATGATATAAGCTTAATGAAGTTAGAAATTTTTGTCCCCTTTTTCATTAATGTGTCACAACATCTAAAACAGTGTTTGGCACATAAAAGGTACCTAATAAGTATTTATTGAATGAAAGAAAAAAGTGAATTTAGAATTCACATTTGTTTAATATTTGTTGTTTGCAGATATTATTCTATTCCTATCACCAGTATATAGGCTCCACTAAGGCAAGAATTTTTGTCTGTTTTGTTCACTGCTATATCCTCAGGAACTAAAACAGTGCCTGGCATTCAATAAATATTTGTGAATAAATTAAATTATAATTAGGGCATTCTCCATGTAATTGTTTTTCTGTTGCATTCAATGTATCATTTCTCTGAGGTTGCTTTTAGTATTTTATTTTTGTCTTTAATTATCTGAAGTTTCTCAATGATGTATCCAGTGTGGATTTCTTTTTATTTTTTTGTGTGAGATTTGTTTCTTGAATTTGATCATGTTTTTAATCATTTTGCGCAAATTCTTAGCTATTTTCTCTTCAATATTTTCTCTTTCCTATTCTATCTTGGAATGCCTATTTAAATAGACAGATGACTGTTTCTTATTCTATCCTCCTTAATCCTCATTCTCTCATTATATTTTCCATTTCTTTGTTGTATTGGATTTTGGGTAGTTTTCTTAAGTCCATCTTCCCATGTAATAATTTTTTCTTCAGCAATATCTAATTTGCTAATTAATCTATATGTTGAGATTTAAAAATGTTAATGCCTTTTTAGAAGTTCTATTTGTTTTATTTAAGTCACTATTTTTCATTGGAAGGTCTTTCAGTATAACTCTATTTCTTTTATTGTTTAAATAATATCAAGAATAATTATTAAAAAATATCAGATTGTTTTATTTTTCTAAACTTTTTTTTGGGAGAGTGCTGTTTTAACCATTTGTTGCGTCTACTGAAACTCCCTTTTGGTAAGTAAAAAGTCCTCAGATGATTTGTAAACTTCGTGAGTTAATTTTCAGCAGAAGTCTGGTTTTCCGTAACAGCCATATGTGTTATAGAAATATACCTAGAAATGAGTTTTGCGTTTATTTCTGTTGGGTATTCCAGTAGTTCTACTGTTCTGAGGCCAGTTTTTTTGTTAATATTTTGGTTTGAGATTCTTCTAGCACCATTCATGGTTGGTGTGAGATTGGAATTTTGATTTCTTACAGAAGGCTTCTCCTTTCTACTAACAGCACTCAGTAGAGAAGATGAACATTCTTGCTACTGCCTTGGGCTGGATGCTGAAGACCTTTTTTTTTTTTTTTTTTGAAGTCCCATTTCATGAATAGGAACCTTTCAGGTTCCAGTGAAAGGAGTTTTATTTTCAGATCCTGCCTTAGTTCCTGCTTACCATTAAAATTGTGATCTCAAGGCCTTAGAGGTATATGTATTTGGACCCGATACTCCCTTTTACCACTGAATTCTTAGCTTCTTGGCTTATTGTTATGACTTGAGTTACCTCAATTTTTCTTTTGCCTGAGGATTTCTACTTTTTTGTTTTTAGTTTTGATATGTACTTAGTATTTGTGGGCTATTTTTTATCCAGCATTCTGTTTATATTTGTAGTGGGATAAGATCTTCAGCTACTCAGTGTGACACATTGTTACTCTGGAAGCCTTGAATAGGAATACTCTTATTATTGAAACAAAAATTCAGAAAATAATTAAATTTATATGTGAACTTTGTATTATTTGCATACAGCGTCAGTACCATTTCAGCTAAACAACGTCATCTTTCTTATGAAATTAATGTTATTAATTTGAATGTCAATGTTTTTGTAGTTTTAAAATATATTTAATTTGTGAATTTATATTAATTTAACAGTTACAAAGGAACTATATGCATAATAGTTTAGATTTAATTTCATTAGTATGTATTTATATGGCATTAAAATATGAGTATTTAAAGCAACATTGGTACAATTATAATTATTTTTACATTAAAAACTCAAGTCTGAGAAAAACTGGGCTAATCATGACTAGAAAAAAATTATATTTTGAAAGTGATGGCCCCTACTTTGAACTCAGTTTTTTTTTTCTTGATGTTCACTGCTGATTATATATTCATATTTGGTCATCTTTTGGGGCAGCATAATGGCTTAACCATTATGCTTCTCATATTTCTACACCTAATACAAATTGACCTTTGAGGTATGTATACTATCTATTCAGCATATAGAGATGATGTTATCTGTCTCAAAAATGCTTCATAGGAATGGGCACTAATATATCGGAATCATTTGGGAAAGGTTTTTCAAAACACATATATCTGGTTTACTTCACTTCCTCCTTTACCTCCTATTTTGATAATGCTGTCAGGATTTTATCCTGAAATTAACAAGAAGTTACTGAAGATTTTGAGCAATATTGTGCCACTTCTATTTCCGTATTTTCTTTCTTGACTGTTAGACACAATTGTTTCTGAAAAGTCTTTCTTAAGATCTAGGTGGCTTAACTTGTTCCTTCTTTCCTTTAGAAATACGGCATTCAGTAACTAATGTTCATCATGCCTGAGGCCATGGCCTTAAATATGACAGGGAGTAGGGTCTAGAAAAAGTATTCTTAGTAATTACTGTAAAGATGAACTGTTCTTGAACTTGAGAGTTACCCAGAGAAAGCCTCATATCGTGTGGAATAGCAGGGATAGGATATGCCTTACCCAAACCAGCCAGTTGCCACTTTTGTTAGGGCAGATGTTTCCACTTTTGAAGTAAGATATTTCCCTGACCGCTTTGTGGGACTCCCAACAGGGGGTGCCTTCTTTACTCAACCTGCCTCTCTCAACTCCTTGTGGGAACTGGCGTGCATGAGCGCTTGAATCTGCCAGCCACTTCAGCACCAGCAGCACCAGAGGCTCCAGGGGATCAAACTCTACTCACTTGGACCAGCTGCATTCCACCCCTCGCAGGAGGGAGTGCGCAAGTGAGTGGGTGCAGGAACCAGAGTGAGCTCCTTTGGGCGCTGGCAGCGCAAACTCCATGCAGGCCCCGTGGCAGCATCCAGGTGGGGTGCCTGTACTCCTAAAGCCCCAGGGGATGTGATACAGTGCTCTTTTAGCTCCGCCATCCACTATGGCTTAGGTGTTAACAGCTCAGTGGGCCCTCCACCCTTTTGTGCGAGGCGGCTGTCCTCTGCCAGTGAGGGCGAAGGGCCAGTATGACATCCTTTTGTATCATACTTGTGGCTCCAGAGCTCTTGTCTGGCATCCAGGAGAAGTGAGGCCACATGAATGAATTGATTAGATCTTGTGCAGGAGAATTGGCGGCAAATCCATAGAGTAATGTGAAAGCAAGTTTACTAAAAAAGTAAGGGAATAAAAGAATGGCTACTCTATAGGCAGAGCAGTGGCATGGGCTGCTCAGCTGCTTATACTTATTGTTAATTTTTGATTGTATGCTAGACAAGGGATGAATTTTTCATGAGTTTTCCAGGAAAGGGGGGGGCAATTCCCAGAACTGAGGGTTCCTCTCCTTTTTAGACCATATAGAGTAACTTTCTGATGTTGCCATGGCATTTGTAAACTGTCATGGCTCTGGCAGAAGTGTCTTTTAACATGCTAATGCATCATAATTGGTGTATAACGAGCAGTGAATGAGGATCAGAGGTCACTTTCATCACCATCTTGATTTTGGTGGGTTTTGATCAGCTTCTTTATTGCAACTTGTTTTATCAGCAAAGTCTTTGTAACCTGTATCTTGTGCTGACCTATCTCATCCTGATAGAATGCCTAACCTCCTGGGAATGCAGCCCAGTAGGTCTCAGTCTTATTTTACCTAGCCCCTATACAAGATGGAGTTGCTCTGGCTCAAATGCCTCTGACGTTTTTATATTTTTGAATGGAAATGCTTTTTTTGCATACTTGTACAATGTACAATTGTATTGGGAAATATTTAGACATTATCGAAAAGTATAAAGAAAATAATCAACTGGCAAGACGGCCAAATAGGAACAGCTCAGTCTGCAGCTCCCAGCGAGATTGATGTGGAAGGCGGGTGATTTCTGCATTTCTAGCTGAGGTACCCAGTTCATCTCATTGGAACTGGTTTGACAGTGGATGCAGCCCAAGGAGGGAGAGCCAAAGCAGGTTGGAACATCACCTCACCCGGGAAGCACAAGGGGTCGGGGAACACCCTCCTCTAGCCAACGGAAGCCATTAGGGACTATACCATGCACACCAGTCCAGGTCCTGTGCTTTTCCCATGGTCTTCACAACCCGCAGAACAGGAGATTCACTCCAGTGCCCAAACCACCAGGGCTCTGCATTTCTGGCACAAAACTGGGTGGCTGTTTGGGCAGACTCTGAGCTAGCCACAGGAATTTTTTTTTCATACTCCAGTGGTGCTCAGAATGCCATCCAGACAGAACCGTTCACTCCCCTGGAAAGGGGGCTGAAGCCAGGGCACCAAGTGGTCTGGCTTGGCGGGTACCACCCCCATGGTGCCCAGCAAGCTAAGATCCACTGGCTTGAAATTCTTGCTGCTAGCACAGCAGTCTGAGCTCAACCTGGAACACTCGAGCTTGGTGGGAGGAGGGGCATCCACCATTGCTGAGGGTAGAATGGGCGGTTTTACCCTCACAGTGTAAACAAAGCCACTGGGAAGTTCAAACTGGGCAGAGCCCACTACAGCTCAGCAAGGCCACTGTAGCCAGACTGCCTCTCCAGATTCCCTCCTCTCTGGGCAAGGCATCTCTGAAAAACAGACAGCAGCCCCAGTCAGGGACTTATAGATAAGACCCCCACCTCCCAGGGACAGAGCACCTGGGGTAAGGGGCAGTTGGGGGCACAGCTTCAGCAGATTCAAACCACCCTGCCTGGCAGCTCTGAAGAGAGCAGTGGATCTCCCAGCACAGCGTTTGAGCTCTGATAAGGGACAGACTGCCTCCTCAAGTGGGTCCCTGACCCCCGCGTATCCTAACTGGGAGACACTTTCCAGTAGGGGCTGACAAGGCACTTCATACAGCAGAGCCCAGGCTGGCATCTGGTGGGTGCCCCTCTGGGACAAAACTTCCAGAGGAAGGAACAGGCAGCAATCTTTGCTGTTCTGCAGCCTCCACCAGTGATACCCAGGCAAACAGGGTCTGGAGTGGACCTCTAGGAAACCCCAGCAGACTTGCAGCAGAGGGACCTGTCAGAAGGAAAACTAACAAACAGAAAGGAATAGTATTAACATAAACAAAAAGGACGTCCACTCAGAGACCCCAGTCGAAGGTCACCAACTTCAAAGACCAAAGGTAGATAAATCCATGAAGATGGGGAGAAACCAGTGCAAAAAGGCTGAAAATTCTAAAAACCAGAATGCCTCTTCTCCTCCAAAGGATCACAACTCCTTGCCAGCAAAACAAAACTGGACAGAGAATGAGTTTGATGACTTGAGTGAAGTAGATTTCAGAAGGTGGGTAATAACAAACTCCTCCAAGCTAAAGAAGTACGTTCTAACCCAATGCAAGGAAGCTAAGAACCTTGAAGAAGGGTTAGATGAATTGCTAACTAGAAGAACCAGTTTAGAGAAGAACATAAATGGAGCTGAAAAACACAGCAGGAGAGCTTTATGAGGTACACACAAGTATCAATACCCGAACTGATCAAGCGGAAGAAAGGATATCAGTGACTGAAGAACAACTCAATGAAATAAAGTGAGAAGACAAGGTTAGAGAAAAAAAGAGTGAAAAGAAATGAGCAAAACTTCCAAGAAATCTGGGGCTATGTTAAGAGATCAAATCTATGTTTGATTGGTGTACCGGAAAGTGACAAGGAGAATGGAACCAAGTTGGAAAATACTCCTTAGGATATTATCCAGGAGAATTTCCCCAACCTAGCAAGGCAGGCCAACATTCAAATTCAGGAAATACAGAGAACACCACAAAGATACACCTTGAGAATAGCAACCCCAAGACACATGATTGTCAGATTCACATTGAAATGAAGGAAAAAATGTTAAGAGTAGCCAGAGAGAAAGGTCGGGTTACTCAAAAAGGGAAGCCCATAGACTAACAATGGATCTCTCGGCAGAAACCTTGCAATCCAGAAGAGAGTGGGGGCTGATATTCAACACTCAAATAATTTTCAACCCAGAATTTCATATCCAGCCAAAACTAAGCTTCATAAATGAAGGAGAAATAAAATCCTTTATAGACAAGCAAATGCTGAGAGATTTTGTCACCACCAGGCCTGCCTTACAAGAGCTCCTGAAGGAAGCACGAAACATGGAAAGGATCAACTGGTACCAGCCACTGCAAAAACATGCCAAATTGTAAAGACCATCGATGCTATGAATAAACTGCAACAACTAATGGGCAAAATAACCAGCTGGCATCATAATGGCAGGATCAAATTCACACATAACAATATTAATCTTAAATGTAAATGGACTAAATGCCCCAATTGAAAGACAGAGACAGGCAAATTGGATAAAGAGTCAAGACCCATTCATGTGATGTATTCAGGAAACCCATCCGACATGGAAAGACACACATAGGCTTAAAATAAAGGGATGCAGAAATGTTTACCAAACAAATCGAAAAAAAAAAAACAAAACAGCTGGGGTTACAATCCTAGTCTCTGATAAAACAGACTTAAGCCAACAAAGATCAAAAGAGACAAAGAAAGCCATTACATAATGGTAAAGGGATCAATTCAACAAGAAGAGCTAACTATCCTAAATATACATGTACTCAACACAGGAGTACCCAGATTCATAAAACAAGTTCTTAGAGACCTACAAAGAGACTTAGACTCCCACACAATAATAGTGGGAGACTTTAACACCCCACTGTCAATATCAGACATATCAACAAGACATAAAATTTACAAGGATATCCAGGACTTGAACTCAGCTCAGGACCAAGCAGACCTAATAGACATCTACAGAACTCTCCACCCCAAATCAACAGAATATACATTCTTCTCAGCACCACATTGCACTTATTCTAAAATTGACCACACAGTTGGAAGTAAAACACTCCTCAGCAAATGCAAAAGAATGGAAATCATAACGAACAGTCTCTCAGACCACAGTGCAATCAAATTAGAACTCAGGTTTAAGAAACTCACTCAAAACCACACAACTACATGGAAACTGAATAACCTGCTCCTGAATGACTACTGGGTAAATAATGAAATGAAGGCAGAAATAAAAATGGTCTTTGAAACCAATGAGAACAAAGACACAATGTACCAGAATCTCTGGGACACATTTAAAGCAGTGTGTAGAGGGAAATTTATAGCACTAAATGCCCACAAGAGAAAGCAGGAGAGATCTAAAATCAACACCCTAACCTCATATTTAAAAGAACTAGAGAAGCAAGAGCAAAGAAATTCAAAAGCTAGCAGAAGCCAGGAAATAACTAAGATCTGAGCAGAACTGCAGGAGATAAGAGAAACAAAAAAATCCTTCAAAAAATCAATGAATCTGGTTTTTTGAAAAGTTCAACAAAATAGACTACTACTCAGACTAATAAAGAAGAAAAGAGAGAAGAATCAAATAGATGCAATAAAAAATGATAAAGGGGATACACCATTGATCCCACAGAAATACAGACTGCCATCAGAGAATACTATAAACACCTCTACGCAAGTAAACTAGAAAATCTAGAAGAAATGGGTAAGTTCCTGGACAAATACATGCTCCCAAAACTAAACCCAGAAGAAGTTGAATCCCTGAATAGACCAATACAAGTTCTGAAATTGAGGTAGCAATTAATAGCCTACCAGCCAAAAAAAGTTCAGGACCACATGGATTCACAGCTGAATTCTATCAGAGGTACAAAGTGGAGCTGGTACCATTCCTTCTGAAACTATTCCAAACAATAGAAAAAGAGGAAATCCTCCCTAACTCATCTTATGAGGCCAGTATCATCCTAATGCCCAAACTTAGCAGAGACAACAAAAATAGAAACTTCAGGCCAATATCCCTGATGAACATTGATGCGAAAATCCTCAATAAAATACTGGCAAACTGAATCCAGCAGCACAATAAAAATCTTATCCACTATGATCAACTTGGCTTCATCCTGGGGATGCAAGGCTGGTTCAACATATGCAAATCAATACACGTAATCCATCACATAAACAGAACCAATGGCAAAAATCACATGATTATCTTAGTAGATGCAGAAAAGGCCTTCAACAAAATTCAGTAGCCCTTCGTGCTAAAAACTGTCAATAAACTAGGTATCGATGGAACATATCTCAAAGTAATAAGAACTATTTATGACAAACTCACAGCCCATATCATACTGAATGGGCAAAAGCTGGAAGCATTCCCTTTGAAAACCAGCAGAACACAAGGATGCCCTCTCTCACCACTCATATTCAACATAGTACTGGAAGTTCTGGTCAGGGCAATCAGGCAAGAGAAAGAAATAAAGGGTATTCAATTAGGAAAAGAGGAAGTCAAATTGTCTCTGTTTGCAGATGACATGATTGTGTATTTAGAAAACCCATCATCTCAGTCCAAAGTCTCCTTAAGCTGATAACCAACTTCAGCAAAGTCTCAGGATACAAAATCAATGTGCAAAAGTCACAAGCATTCCTATACACCAATAACAGAGAGCCAAATCATGAGTGAACTCTGATTCACAATTGCCCCAAAGAGAATAAAATACCTAGGAATCCAACTTACAAGAGATGTGAAAGACCTCTTCAAGAAGAACTACAAACCACTGCTCAAGGAAATAAGAGAGGACACAAACAAATGGAAAAATATTCCATGCTCATGGATTGGAAGAATCAATATTGTGAAAATGGCCATACTGCCCAAAGTAATTTATAGATTCAGTGCTATCCCTATCAAGCTACCATTGACTTTTTCCCCAGAACTGGAAAAAACTACTTTAAATTTCATGTGGAAGAAAAAAAGAGCCCACAAAGCCAAGACAATCCTAAGCAAAAAGAACAAAGCTGGTGGCATCGTGCTACCGTACTTCAAACTTTATTACAAGGCTACAGTAACCAAAACAGCATGATACTGGTACCAAAACAGATACATAGACCAATGGAACAGAATAGAGGCCTCAGAAATAACACCACACATCTACAACCATCTGATTTTTGACAAAGCTGACAAAAGCAAGCAATGGAGAAAAGATTCCCTATTTAATAAGTGGTGGGAAAACTGGCTAGCCATATGCGGAAAGCTGAAACTGGATCCCTTCCTTACACCTTATACAAAAATTAACTCAAGATGGATTAAAGACTTAAATGTAAGACCTAAAACCGTAAAAACACTAGAAGAAAACCTAGGCAATACCATTCATGACATAGGCATGGGCAAAGACTTCAAGACTGAAACACCAAAAGCAGTGGCAACAAAAGCCACAATTGACAAATGGGATCTAATTATACTAAAGAGTTTCTGTACAGCAAAAGAAACTATCATCAGACTGAACAGGCAACATACAGAATGGGAGGAGATTTTTGCAATCTATCCATCTGACAAAGGGCTGATATCCAGAATCTACAAAGAACTGAAATTTACAGGCAAAAATCAACCCCATCAAAAAGTGGATGAAGGATATGAACAGGCACTTCTCCAAAAAAGACATTTATGCAGACAACAAACATATGAAAAAAATCTCATCATCACTCGTCATTAGAGAAATGCAAATCAAAACCACAATGAGATACCATCTCATGCCAGTTAGAATGGTGATCATTAAAAAAGTCAGGAAACAATAGATGCTGGTGAGGATGTGGAGAAATAGAAATGCTTTTACATTGTTGGTGGGAGTGTAAATTAGTTCAACCATTGTGGAAGACAGTGTGGCGATTCCTTAAGGATCTAGAACTAGAAATACCATTTGACCCAACATTCCCATTAATGGGTATATAAATCATTCTACTATAAAGACACATGCACACATATGTTTATTGTGGCACTGAAATGTCCATTAATTATAGACTGGATAAGGAAAATATGGCACATATACACTGTGGAATACTATGCAGCCATAAAAAAGGATGAGTTAATATCCTTTGCAGGGACATGGATGAAGCTAGAAATGATCATTCTTAGCAAACTAACACAGGAACAGAAAACCAAACACTGCATGTTCTCACTCATAAGTCAGAGTTGAACAATGAGAATACATGGGCACAGGGAGGGGAACATCACACACCAGAGCCTGTCGGGGGATTGGGGGCCTAGGTGTGGGATAGCATTAGGAGAAATGCCTAATGTAGATGACAGGTTGATGGGTGCAGCAAACCCCCATGGCACATATATCCCTATGTAACAAAACTGCATGTTCTACACATGTATCCCAGAACATAAATTATAATTGAAAAAAAGAGAATCAATTTTGTATAGCTACACCTAGTAACAGTGTTACCTAGAAATAGTAACATTTTGATGTATATTCTTCCAAAATCATTTAAATCCACACATATATAAACACATATGACCACATATAACTTATCTGATTGATATATTTGACTATTTTCATTTGTTTTTAAATAAATGCCCTTGGGCGGGGACTGACTTTTACTTTTTGAAACATTAGTTCAGTGTTGCAAGTATTTACATTCACATTTTTGCCTATGAAATGTCATGTCAAATGATTATGCTATGACATAGGAACAGAGAATGAAGAATCATAGAATTATAGAATTTAAGATCTAAAAGAGACCTTTGAGAATATTAAAACTTTTAAAACCCAGAGCCAACAAGTCAGGATTCTTTCTATTGTTCATGTTGTCACATATTATGAAAACTTTAAAAGGGAAAAATGCTGATATTGAAGATATGGTATTTATTAATACTTTAAAAGATGAAGCCTTACTCCTAAATTTACTTCATAAACAAAATGTATTTTGTCCTGTTTTATCAAAGGATCTTCCATAATTCCCAGACTAATCAAATGCATAGGTACTTGTTTGCCAGTCAGTTTGTACACACATTTTTTGTCGGTCTTTGGGGGAGTTCTCCAACATAATATATTTCCAAGAGATTGCTTAACAGTGAAGGTGGTGCCCCATTTCTTTTGGTGTAATTTTTACTTAGGTTGAATTCACAAGTAAATTTAGAATTGTAACTAAAATCCCATTGAAGTTACCTAAAATGAGGAGGAAAGAAAAGAAAAATAAATGAGAACAAAGGACCAGCAGGGCAAAGAGTGTTACTGTTTTGTGAAGAATTCATTTCTCTTTCTCTGTGGGCACACAAATGTGGGTGGGTTTTCTCAGTTCTGGAGTTGTTGTAAATAAATTAGCCGTAAACCAGTCACAGATTTTTTTCCCCCTTAGTCTTCTAAATTACTTAAGGTGTCAAGCTGAGAAGTCTGTGGGGCTTTCAGCAATAGCACACTGTTTCATATTATGATTTTTTAAAAGCAGAGACAGAAGCAACCCAAATAATTCCATTTGCATTTGAATTAAATTCCTTGGGCATTTCCTCAATTTTGTTAGCAATTCAACAGGAAGCCTAGTATTACGAGATAGGGAATAATTACAAGAGAAAGGGAGGGAGAGGAGTAAAGAGGCACTGAATTCATGATGCAGAATTTGAAGTGTTTTTTTTAATAATTAGAAGGTGCTGTATCAAATTTTAATCCTTAGAAGTAATTTTCTATGACTTCAAATCTGTGTTTTTTTTGTGCTCTATGAATTGTTCCATAAACAATCAGCAAAAGTCAAATCAGTAGTAATTTTGTAAGCCATCTCAAAGGGTTTGGAGACATTTTCTAAGTCATTTATTGACCCAACTTCCATATAGGGTCCATTAGTATATATTATAATAATATACTATTATATATTATTATAATATATAGGTATATATTATAATTATATAATAGGTATATATTATATATATATATATGATAGTTTTTCAACTATTATAATTTGTATTGCAATGGGAGGAGTTTTCTTATCCTCCTCGCAGGGCATGCAACAGGAATGTAGCTCGCTTCTTTGGTGCCTGGCTGCTCAAACTCCGAGGGGGAGTGTGAAGATGGGCAGGTCATGGGGAGTTTTTGGGCTCTGACCCCACAGCAGAGTCTAGGATTGAGTGTTTATAGCTCCCAAACTCCCAGTGGGTGTGTGTTACAGTGTGTTAGTTTTGCTGTTTTGCTGTCTGTAGGCAGCTTGTGTTAATCAGCCCAATTAGAGCCTCTGCTTTATCACAAGGAGAGAGGGCTTTCTGTATCCTGAATTTTTGCCCTGTTGTACCAGAAAAATTGAATCACATGTGGGCTTGGAGGATGGCTGCAAGGTTTTATTGATTGGAGGTAGCTCTCAATGAGGTGAATGGGGAGGCCAGAGGGGGATGGAAGGGGATGGTGGTATTTCCCTGGAGTTGGGCTCCTCAGCGGCAGGAATCTCCTCTGACCACCCCTGACCAAATTCCACGTGGTTCCACCATTGATGGCCTGTGAGCATCTGCTGGTGTCTGTCAGTGTGCTCTTCTGATCCTCTGCTCCTCTCAATGTCCAGCTGCTTGTGTGTCTGCGCCTGCTAGGGTCTTGGGGTTTTTATGGAAACAGGATTGGGGGGTGTGGTGGGCCAGAGTGGTCTTGGAAAATGCAACATACGGGCACAAAAAGAAGAGTGGTTGTCCTCACTTATGTCCATGGGCACAGGCCCAAGG
Source organism: Chlorocebus sabaeus (assembly GCF_047675955.1). Classification (NCBI taxonomy): domain Eukaryota; kingdom Metazoa; phylum Chordata; class Mammalia; order Primates; family Cercopithecidae; genus Chlorocebus; species Chlorocebus sabaeus. Next base: position 82,182,204 of record NC_132904.1, on the reverse strand, counting down.
GTGGATCCCTCACCAGGGAACCCGGCCTTCTCTACCCAGCATTTCCCTTCCTGCACCCCCCTACCCTGCTTTGCCCCTTTATCAGCAGATTGTATCTAAAGCAGTATTGGAGTCAGGGAATGGGTTGTAGCAGTTTGAAAGGTGGGCCTATGGTCAGGGACTTCTCAGCTCAGCAGGAAATAGCAGAAGATAAGACAGCAGATGTTTTGGCACTTGCAAACTAGGAAGTTGTGACCTCTAGGATTGAGTATTCATTCCTTAAGGTGTGCCTGAAGCCCCAGCTGAAATGGCCTCCTGGTTCTATTTTAGGTGCCTTGACTAAACCATTTCCATTTTCCTTCATCAGCTTCAACCTATATTTCTTACCTTAACTCTTGTAACCCCTGTACTACAGACACATCAAACTCTTTAAATTTTTTTTTAATTTAACATTTTTGTGGGTACACAGTAGGTATATATATTTATGGGTTAAACTCTTTTCTAATGATGATTTTTTGAACCATTGAGATATAATTCACATAACAGAGTTACTCTTTTAAAGTGTACAATTTGGTGGTTTTTTAATATGTTCACAGAGTTGTGCAGCTATCATCAGTAACTAGCTCCAGAATATTTTCATAATCCCAAAAAGAAAGCTCATACCCATTAGCAGTAACTCTAATTCTTCCTCTCCCTAGTACCTGGAAAATATTATTATACTTTCTGTCATAGGGGAGGAAATGTTTCCTCAACTCTTCTAGAGTTCCTGGCTAGGTTTGAAATAAAACAGACAAAGTCAGATTAATGGGAGAAAAACATAACAATTCATTTAATCAAAGTTTTATGCAGCCCAGGACACTTCAGAAATAGATCCAAAGTCTCACGGGACAGCTGTCCATTTTTATACTTAGAGTAAATGGAGTGACAGCTGTTTTGTGTGTCAGGATGACTGAACAGTCTAAGGCACTGCATTCGGAAATGTGATAGGATAAAAAAAGGGAATGATCTAATGGTAATAGACTGAGTGGAGAAACCTAGCAAGGCCTGCCTGTTTAGATGCCTCTTGATCCATGTGTGGCATTCCTTCCTTTCAGGTATAGGGCAGGATGTCTTCTGGAATGAAGGTCTTAATGCTCTACTTTCAGACAAGGTGGATCTGAGAATGTCTTTTTAAAAAAAATGTGATTTGATTTTAAGTTCCGGGATACATGTGCAGGGCGTGCAGGTTTGTCACATAGGTAAATATGTGCCATGGTGGTTTGCTGCACCTATCAACCCATCACCTAGGTATTAAGCCTCACATGCATTAGCTATTTATCCTGATGTTCCTCCTTCCCCTGTCCCTTTCAACGTGCCCCAGTGCGCATTGTTTCCCTCCCTGTGTCCATGTGTTCTCATTGTTCAGCTCCCACTTATGAGTGAGAACATGCAGTATTTGGTTTTCTGTCCCTGTGTTAGTTTGCTGAGGATTATGGCTTCCAGCTCCATCCCTGTCCCTGTAAAGGACATGATCTTGTTCTTTTTTATGGCTGCATAGTATTCCATGGTGTATATGTACCACATTTTCTTTATCCAGTCTATCATTGATGGACATTTGGGTGGATTCCATGTCTTTGCTGTTGTGAAAAGTGCTGCAATGAACGTACGGATGTATGTATCTTTCTAATATAATTATTTATATTCCTTTGGGCATGTACCCAGTAATGCAATTGCTGGGTCAAATGGTATTTCTGGTTCTAGGTCTTTGAGGAATCGCCACACTGTCTTCCACAATGGTTGAACTAATTTACATTCCCATCAACAGTGTAAAAGCATTCCTATTTCTCCACAGCCTTGCCAGCATCTGTTGTTTCTTGACTTTTTTAGTAATTGGCAGATCAGAGAATGTCTTTACGGCCAGCTCTTACACAGAAAGGTTAGAGTAATGTTTCTAGGTTTTGTGACTGGCTTTGGGGGATAGGGTTCTAGTTCTAGTTTCTATGACCTACCTTAGAGGAGGAAAGAAGGAGAAAGAAGGGAAGGAGAAGAAGGTCAGAAAAAGTCTACTTCTGGTGTCCTGCCAAAGTGCTTCAATTTAAAGGATGCAACATGCCAAGGTACTGTACTTTGGGGATATTGTTTTCTAAGTCCTGACATTGTCTCTATGGATTTGCCTATTTTAAACTTTTTTTTTTTTTTTGAGACAGAGTCACATGCTGTTGCCAGGCTGGAGTTCAATGGTGTGGTCTCGGCTCACTGCACCCTCTGCCTCCCTGGCTCAAGTAACCCTCCCACCTAAGCCTCCCAAATAGCTGGACTACAGGTGTGTGCCACCTTGCCAGTCTAATTTTTATATTTTTTAGTAGAGATGGGGTTTCACCATGTTGCCCAGTTTGGTCTCTAACTCCTGAGATCAAGCCATCTGCCTGCCTTGGCCTCCCAAAGTGCTGGGATTACAGGCATGAGCCACCACACTTGGACTATTTTAAACATTTTATGTAAATGGAATCCTACATTATTATGTGACCTTTCATGACTAGCTTCTTTCACTTAATAATGTTTTCAAGCTTCTTCCATGTAGTACTTAATTCTTTTTTATTACTGGCCAATATTATGTTGTATGAATACATCATATTTTATTTATCCATTCATGAGTTGATTGATGGATATTTGGGTTATTCCCATATTTTGGCTATTTTGAATAATGCTGCTATGAGCATTTGTGTACAGGTTTTTGTGTGGGCATCTGTTTCCATTTTTCTTGGGCATATATCTAGGAGTGGAATTGCTGGTTTATATGGTAACTCTGTTTAACTTTTTGAGAACTGCCAAACTGTTTTTCAGTGTGGTTTCACTAATTTGCAATCCCATCAGCAGTACATGAGAATTCTACTTCCTCCACATTTAAACTTTTTAATTATGGAATTTAAAAAATATATCTTTTCATTCATTCAGTTTATACAACAGAAATTATTAAGAGCAAACTGCTATGCACTGATATTATTTTTATATATATGTATGTATTTATTTTGACCCCATCCAATGACCTATCAAATTGATATTCTTTATGGAAGTAAACATTATATGGTACTAGCAATACTGTAATATTTATAATACAATGTTTGATATTATTTTTTTCTTTTTTCTCTCCAAAGTCAGCTAAATACTCCACAGCACCACAATGCAAAACAAATAAAATTCCTTACCATGGTCTACAAATCTCCCTATGTTTTCCTTTCCTCTTCCTATAATACTTTGCTATGAGTCATAACCTTTTTCTAACCTGTACTCAAAAGCAAGTAAAACCTAATCATCAAAGAAATACAAGTCAAAACCACACTGAGATACCACATAACACCAGTCAGAATGACTATTATTAAAAAGTCAAATATTAACAGACGTTGGTGAGGTTGTGGAGAAAAGGGAACACTAATACACTGTTGGTGAAAATGTAAATCAGTTCGGCCCTTGTGGAAAGCAGTGTGAAGATTTCTCCAAGAACTGAAAATACAACAACCATCCAACCCAGCAATAACATTATTGCATATATACCCAAGGGAAAATAAGTTGTCTTACCAAAAAGACACCTGCACTCACATGTTTATTGCAGCACTATTCACAATAGCAAAGACATGGAGCCAAGCTAGATGCTCATCAATGATGGAATAGATAAAGGAAATGTGGTACATATACACAGATGGAATACTGATATTCAGCTATAATCATGTTCTTTGTGGCAACATGGATGCAGCTGGAGGCCATTATCCTAAGCAAATTATTGCAGAAACAGAAAACCAAATATCACATGTTCTTATTTATAAGTTAGAGCTAAATATTGGGTACACATTGACATAAAGATGGGAACAATAGACACTGGGGACTCCAAAAGTGGGGAGGTAAGGAGTGGGGCAAGGGCTGAAAAACTACCTGTTGGGTACTACATTCACTATATGGATTATGGGATTATTAGAAGCCCAAACTTCAGCATCATACAGTATACCCAGGTAAGAAACCTGCATATGTACCCCTAAATCTAAAATTAAAAAAAATTATATTTCATGCAGGAAATGAAATTAAAAAGAGCTTTTTTTAACATTAATATACATTTAATTTAATTTAATTTAATTTGAATTGCTTTCTAAAATACTGAGAGTAGGCCAGGCACAGCGTTTCACACCTTTAATGCTAGCACTTCAGGAGGCTGAGGTGGGTGAATCATGTGAGGCCAGAAGTTAGAGACATACAAAAATTAGCCAGGCATGGTGGTGCACGCCTGTAGTCCCAGCTACTGGGGAGGCTGAGGCAGGAGAATTGCTTGAACCTGGGAGGCGGAGACTGCAGTGAGCTGGGATAGCACCATTGCTCTCCAGCTTGGGCAACAGAATGAGACTCTGTCTCAAAAACAAACAAACAAACAAACGAATAAAGAAAAAACCAAAAACAGAGAGCAACGTTTTAGTGGACATTCATTGTTCTATTAAAATAAACCCAGAGTTTCTCTTAAATGGAATTTAAACATTTGTAAACAGCCTTCTTAGCTAATCTTATTCTTTAACTTTTTCTCTAAAGCTGTATAAACTTGTGGAGGCTTCTGATTAGCTCAGCTGCATTAATATTCCCTTCTCTCAGATATAGCACTGAACCTAAAGAATGTTTTCCGATTCACAATCCGGATAGATTCTTACAAGAGGTAGATCAAACAAATCAATAAGGGGGAAGAAATGCCTGCCACTGGGCGCTGTGGGATGTATATGTTTATATCTATATCTATCTATATCTATAATAAATTATTCTAACAAAAGGACACATGAACTTCCATGTTTATTGCAGCACCATTCACAATAGTAAAGACATGGAACCAACCTAAATGCCCATCAATGATGGATTTACACCCTGGAATACTATTCGACTATAAAAAAGAATTATATATAATATGTATGTCATATATATATTTCTATATATATATAGTGTGTGTATGTATTTTAAAAAGCAAGTAAAACCATAGGTGTACCCTAGCCAGTTGAAAAAAAATATCACAATAAAACACCTTAGGCAGCTGGGTGCGGTGGCTCATGCCTGTAATCCCAGAACTTTGGGAGGCTGAGGTGCGTGGATCGATTGAGGCCAGGAATTCGAGACTAGCCTGACCAACATGGTGAAACCTCTTCTCTACTAAAAATAGAAAAATTAGCCAGGTGTGGTGATGTACTCCTGTAATCCCAGCTACTTGGGAGGCTGAAGCAGGGGGAGGTTGCAGTGAGCCGAGATCACGCCATTGCACTTCAGCCTGAGTGACAGAGTGAGACTCTGTCTCAAAACAATACCACCACCACCACCACCACCACCACCTTAGGCATCTCTAATTTTGAGACACAAAATTTCTTTTCATGTATTCCAAGATAACCTGTTTCTAAAATGTATACTTTAACAAAATGCATTGATTTTCGTTTCATGGAATTTTTAACATAAGGAACAGGTGTGGGACATTAAAAAAAATAGCTTTGATTTCAGGACAATTTATTTACAATCCTTGCTGACAGAAATTAAAAACCAGGGTCAGTTATCTACTCAGAGCCTTTTCTGTGGACAAATCACTAGTATATAAGAGAATGCTTACCTTTTACTCTCTAAATTGGAAGAGTATTCTCTTCCAATGGAGCTATTAACAGACTAAGTTAAAATGAAAGGCTGTGACATATGACAGCACTGCCCATCCAAATATCACTGCACTGGAAATTATGATCTGTTCTATCTGTAGACCATACACACAGGTAACAATATCTGGTGTGCTCTGTGATACTCATGTAACTTAGCCAATACTTGATTCTGTTCAAAGGCATAGAAAAGGAATAACAACAAATGAATACATAGTATTTCTGAATCTGTATTTCTACAAGGAAGTATAGATGATAGCAGCAGGTGATCTGTGGCAGAATCACTAAACCTAAAGCCTTCCTGCTCCTCACATGGGACAAAGATGAGGGAAACTAGTCTTGGAAAATATCTTCCAGGAAGCTCTGCTAGAGCCATGTCCCTCTAGTTTTCTGCTGTCCTTGTCTGTTACTAGGTGCTTCCATCTCTGAATGAATAAATAATAATTAAAAGACATACTAAACATTAGTTTGCTTTTTAACATGTGCTTGTATTTCATACTTAAGGCCACTTTTTCTTTCATATATATTGACTAGTGTAGAGGACAATGTAAGTGAGAACCTAGAAAAGCAAGGGATTATGATATTGAAATATTTTTTCTTATTTCATATATACTATCCCTAAATATATTAAACAATTTTTTTCTTTATATTGGATCTCTCCTTGGATAATAATGGGTATAATACTATATGGTTAAATGCCTAGGTTTTGGATTTTGTTATCCTGGGTGTCTCAAAATTCCAGTTATGTGACTTTGAGAAAGTTGCTTAACATTTTTGTTCTTTAGTTTATTTGTCAATAAAATAGGGAACATATTAGCATCTTTCTCACAGGGTTATTGAGAGATTTATAATCTATTCAGATTGTTTAATATGTTGTTGTTATGAACTCCAGGGTAAGAAAGAAGCCTTCCTTTCTAATTTTATCTTGCAGCATGTGTCTCTCTCCACCCCTCCACCACTGTGTAACCTGATTCAGTCACAGGCTCAATTTATTGTATCATGCCTTCACAGGTGTCTACACCCACTTCTCTTCCTGTCAAAGATAGGCTCAGAGCTGGTCTCTTCCTCCCACTGGCACTTTTCCTTCTAGCCTTCTCAAGTTTTTTCATTGCTCTTTAAAAACTCGTGTCTTGTAGCAATGATCAGTCTACATTTTAAAATTCCATTGGTTTGTGAGGTCTTGGATGAGAGGCTCTAATTTTTCAGTGTGATTTATTTTTGAATGCCCTGAAGTGCTGGCACAAAGCGGATATAAAAAAATGTGTATCGAATTGAGTTAAATACTGGCTTCAGTGCCTGAGATTGTAGAAATTAGCAGTTATTCTTTTTTTTTTTTTTAAATTATACTTGATGTTCTAGGGTACATGTCCACAACGTGCAGATTTGTTACATATGTATACATGTGCCATGTTGGTGTGCTGCACCCATTAACTCGTCATTTACATTAGGTATATCTCCTAATGCTATCCCTCCCCTGCTTCCCACCCCACAACAGGACCCAGTGTGTGATGTTCCCTCTTCTTGTGTCCAAGTGATGTCATTGTTCAATTCTCACCTATGAGTGAGAACATGAGGTGTTTGGTTTTCTGTTCTTGCGATAGTTTGCTGAGAATGATGGTTTCCAGCTGCATCCATGTCCCTACAAAGGACACAAACTTATCATTTTTTATGGCTACATAGTATTCCATGGTGTATATGTGCCACATTTTCTTAATCCAGTCTGTCATTGATGGACATTTGGGTTGGTTCCAAGTCTTTGCTGCTGTGAATAGTGCCACAAGAAACATACGTGTGCATGTGTCTTTATAGCAGCATGATTTATAATCCTTTAGGAATATACCCAGTAATGGGATGGCTGGGTCAAGTGGTATTTCTAGTTCTAGATCCTTGAGGAATTGCCACACTGTCTTCCACAATGGCTGAACTAGTTTACAGTCCCACCAACAACGTAAAAGTGTTCCTATTTCTCCATATCCTCTCCAGCACCTGTTGTTTCCTGACTTTTTAATGATTGCCATTCTAACTGGTGTGAGATAGTATCTCATTGTGGTTTTGATTTGCATTTCTCTGATGGCCAGTGATGATGAGCATTTTTTCATGTGTCCATTGGCTGCATAAATGTCTTCTTTTGAGAAGTGTCTGTTCATATCCTTTGCCCACTATTTGATGGGGTTGTTTATTTTTTTCTTGTAAATTTGTTTGAGTTCTTTGTAGATTCTGGATATTAGCCCTTTGTCAGATGAGTAGATTGCAAAAATTTTCTCCCATTCTGTAGGTTGCCTGTTCACTCTGATGGTAGATTCTTTTGCTGTGCAGAAGCTCCTTAGTTTAATTAGATCCCATTTTTCAATTTTGACTTTTGTTGCCATTTGACTTTTGGTGTTTTAGACATGAAGTCCGTGCCCATGCCTATGTCCTGAATGGTATTGCCTAGGTTTTCTTCTAGGGTTTTTATGGTTTTAGGTCTAACATTTAAGTCTCCAATCTATCTTGAATTAATTTTTGTATAAGGAGTAAGGAAGGGATCCAGTTTCAGCTTTCTACTTATGGCTAGCCAGTTTTCCCAGCACCATTTATTCAATAGGGAATCCTTTCCCCATTTCTTGTTTTTGTCAGGTTTGTCAAAGATCAGATGGTTGTAGATGTGTGGTATTATTTCTGAGGGCTCTGCTCTGTTCCATTGGTCTATATCTCTGTTTTGGTACCAGTACCATGCTGTTTTGGTTACTGTAGCCTTGTAGTATAGTTTGAAGTCAGGTAGCGTGATGCCTCCAGCTTTGTTCTTTTGTCTTAGGATTGTCTTGGCAATGTGGGCTCTTTTTTGGTTCCATATGAACTTTAAGGTAGTTTTATTTTTCCAATTCTGTGAAGAAAGTCATTGGTAGCTTAATGGGGATGGCATTGCATCTCTAAATTACCTTGGGCAGTATGGCCATTTTCATGATATTGATTCTTCCTATCCAAGAGCATGAGATGTTCTGGCATTTGTTTGTGTCCTCTTTTATTTTGTTGAGCAGTGGCTTGGAGTTCTCCTTGAAGAGGTCCTTCACATCCCTTGTAAGTTGGATTCCTAGATATTTTATTCTCTTTGAAGCAGTTGTGAATGGGAGTTCATTCATGATTTGGCTCTCTGTTTGTCTGTTATTAGTGTATAAGAATGCTTGTAATTTTTTGCACATTGATTTTGTATCCTGAGACTGCTGAAGTTGCTTATCAACTTAAGGAGATTTTGGGTTGAGACGATGGGGTTTTCTAAATATACAATAATGTCATCTGCAAACAGGGACAATTTAACTTCTTCTTTTCCTAATTGAATCCCCTTTTTTTCTTTGTCTTGCCTGATTGCCCTGGCCCGAACTTCCAACACTATGTTGAATAGGAGTGGTGAGAGAGGGCATTCCTTTCTTGTGCCAGTTTTTAAGGGGAATGCTTCCAGTTTTTGCCCATTCAGTATGATATTGACTGTGAGTTTGTCATAAATAGCTCTTATTATTTTGAGATACGTTCAATCAATACCAAATTTATTGAGAGTTTTAGCATGAAGGGCTATTGAGTTTTGTCAAAGGCCTTTTCTGCATCTATTGAGATAATCACGTGGTTTTTGTCTTTGGTTCTGTTTATACGCTGGATTTTGTTTATTGATTTGCGTGTGTTGAACCAGCCTTGTATCCCAGGGATGAAGTCCACTTGATCATGGTGGATAAGCTTTTTGATGTGCTGCTGGATTCAGTTTGCCAGTATTTCATTGATGATTTTTACATTGATGTTCATCAGGGATATTGGTCTAAATTCTCTTTTTCTTTGTTGTGTCTCTGCCAGGCTTTGGTATCAGGGTGATGTTGGCCTCATAAAATGAGTTAGGGAGGATTCCCTCTTTTTCTATTGATTGGAATAGTTTCAGAAGGAATGGTACCAGCTCTTCCTTGTACTTCTGGTAGAATTCAGCTGTGAATCCATCTGGTCCTGGACTTTTTTTGGTTGGTAGGCTATTAGTTAATGCCTCAATTTCAGAGCCTGCTATTGGTCTATTCAGGGATTCAACTTCTTCCTGGTTTAGTCTTGGGAGAATGTATGTGTCCGGGAATTTATCCATTTCTTCTAGGTTTTCTAGTTTATTTGCGTAGAGGTGTTTATAGTATTCTCTGATGGTTGTTTGTATATCTGTGGGTTCGGTGGTAATATCACCTTTATCATTTTTTGTTGCATCTATTTGATTCTTCTCTCTTTTCTTCTTCATTAGTCTTGCTAGCAGTCTATGAATTTTGTTGAACTTTTCATAAAACCAGCTCCTGGGTTCACTGATTTTTTGAAGGGTTTTTTGTGTCTCTATCTCCTACAGTTCTGCTCTGATCTTAGTTATTTCTTGCCTTCTGCTAGCTTTTGAATGTGTTTGCTCTTGCTTCTCTAGTTCTTTTAATTGTGATGTTAGGGTGTCAGTTTTAGATCTTTCCAGCTTTCTCTTGTGGTCATTTAGTGTTATAAATTTCCCTCTACACAGTGCTTTAAATGTGTCCCAGAGATCTGGAAAGTTGTATCTTTGTTCTCATTGGTTTCAAAGAACATCTTTATTTCTGCCTTCATTTCGTTATGTATCCAGTAGTCATTCAGGAGCAGGTTGTTCAGTTTCCATGTAGTTGAGTGGTATTGATTGAGTTACTTAGTCCTGAGTTCTAGTTTGATTGCACTGTGGTCTGAGAGACAGTTTGGTATAATTTCTGTTCTTTTACATTTGCTGAGGAGTGTTTCACTTCCAACTTTGTGGTCAATTTTGGAATAAGTGTGATATGGTGCTGAGAAGAATGTATATTCTGTTGATTTGGGGTGGAGAGTTCTGTAGATGTCTATTAGGTCCACTTGGTGTAGAATTGAGTTCAATCCCTGGATATCCTTGTTAACTTTCTGTCTCATTGATCTGTCTAAAGTTGACAGTGGGGTGTTAAACTCTCCTTTTATTATTGTGTTGGAGTCTAAGTCTCTTTGTAATTCTCTCAGGACTTGCGTTATGAATCTGGGTGCTCCTGTATTGGGTGCATGTATATTTAGGATAGTTGGCTCTTCTTGTTGAATTGATCCCTTTAACATTATGTAATGGCCTTCTTTGTCTCTTTTGATCTTTGTTGGTTTAAAGTCTAGCATTGCAACCCCTGCCTTTTTTTGTTTTCTATGTGCTTGGTAGATCTTCCTCCATCCCTTTATTTTGAACCTATGTGTGTCTCTGCATGTGAGACGGGTTTCCTGAATACAGCAAACAGATGGGTCTTGACTCTTTATCCAATTTGCCAGTCTCCGTCTTTTAATGGGACCATTTAGTTCATTTACATTTAAGGTTAATATTGTTATGTGTGAACTTGATTCTGTCATTATGATGTTAGCTGGTTATTTTGCTTATTAGTTGGTGTACTTTCTTCCTAGCATCGATGGTCTTCACATATTGGCATATGTTTACAATGGCTGGTACTAGTTGTTCTTTTCCATGTTTAGAGCTTCCTTCAGGAGCTCTTGTAGGGCAGGCCTGGTGGTGACAAAATCGCTCAGCATTTGCTTGTCTGTAAGGGATTTTATTTCCCCTTCACTTATGAAACTTAGTTTGACTGGATATGAAATTCTGGATTGAAAATTTTTTTCTTTAAGAGTGTTGAATACTGGCACCCACTCTCTTCTTGCTTGTAGAGTTTCTGCTGAGAGATCTGCTGTTAGTCTGATGGGCTTCCCTTTGTGGGTAACCCAACCTTTGTCTCTGGCAGCCCTTAACGTTTTTTCCTTCATTTCAACTTTGATGAATCTGACAATTATGTGTCTTGGAGTTGGTCTTCTTGATGAGTATCTTTGTGGCATTCTCTGTATTTCCTGAATTTGAATGTTGGCCTACCTTGCTAGTTTGGGGAAGTTCTCCTGGATAATATCCTGCAGTATTTTCCAACTTGGTTCATTTCTCCCCGTCACTTTCCGGTATGACAATCAGATGTAGATTTGTGTTTTCACATAATCCCATATTTCTTGGAGACTTTGTTAATTTCTTTTTACTTTTTCTTCTCTACACTTCTCTTCTTGCTTTGTTTCATTCATTTGATCTTCAATCACTGATACTCTTTCTTGCAGTTGATCGAGTCAGTTACTGAAGCTTGTGCATTTGCCACGTAGTTCTTATGTTATGGTTTTCATCTCTATCAGGTAGTTTATGGGCTTCTCTGCATTGGTTATTCTAGTTATCCATTCGTCAAATCTTTTTTCAAGGCTTTTAGTTTCTTAGTGCTGGGTTTGTAGTTCCTCCTTTAGCTCTGAGAAGTTTGATCAACTGAAGTCTTCTTCTCTCAATTCGTCAAAGTCATTCTCCTTCCAGCTTTGTTCCATTGCTGGTGAGGAGCTGTGTTCCTTTGGAGGGAGAGAGGTGCTTTGATTTTTTGAATTTCCAACTTTTCTGCCCTGCTTTTTCCCCATCTTTGTGGTTTTATCTACCTTTGGTCTTTGATCATGGTGACGTACAGATGGAGTTTTGGTGTGGGTGTCCTTTCTGTTTGTTAGTTTTCCTTCTAACAGTCAGGACCCTCAGCTGTAGGTCTGTTGGAGTTTGCTTGAGGTCCACTCTAGACCCTGTTTGCCTGGGTATCAGCAGCAGAGGCTGTAGAAGAGAGAATATTGCTGAACAGCAAGTATTGCTGCGTGTTTGTTCCTCTGGAAGCTTCGTCTCAGAGGTGTACCCAACTGTGTGAGGTTTGAGGTGTCAGTCTGCCCTTAGTGGGAGATGTCTCCCAGTTAGGCTACTTGGGGATCAGGGACCCACTAGAGCAGGCAGTCTGTCTATTCTGAGATCTCAACCTCCATGCTGGAAGAATCACTACTCTCTTCAAAGCTGTCAGACAGGGAGATTTACACCTGCAGAGGTTTCTGTTGCTTTTTGTTTAGCTATGCCCTGTCCCCAGAGGTGGAGTCTACAGAGGCAGGCAGGCCTCCTTGAGCTGTAGGGCTCCAACCAGTTCGACCTTCCTGGCTGCTTTGTTTACCTACTTAAGCTCAGCAATGGCGGATGCCCCTCCCCCAGCCTTGCTGCCACCTTGCAGTTAGATCTCAGACTGCTGTACTAGCAATGAGGGAAGCTCCGTGGGCATGGGACCCTCTGAGCCTGGTGCGGGATATAATCTCCTGGTGTGCCATTTGCTAAGACCCCTGGTAAAGCACAGTATTCGGGTGGGAGTGACCCGATTTTCCAGGTGTTGTGCGTTACGGTTTCCCTTGGCTAGGGAAAGGAATTCCCTTCCCCCTTGTGCTTCCTGGGTGTGGCAATGCCTTGCCCTGCTTCTACTCTCACTCATTGGGCTGCACCCACTGTCCTGCACTGACTGTCTGGCATGCCCCAGTGAGATGAACCTAGTACCTCAGTTGGAAATGCAGAAATCACCCATCTTCTGTATCGCTCACTCTGGGAACTGGAGGCTGGAGCTGTTCCTGTTCAGCCATCTTGGCGCCCAATCACCGTGTTTGGCATAGTCTTGCTTCATGCTCCTGTACTAACAAACTGGTGATGATGTATATGCTGCAACACTTGAAAGAGCCTCTCCAACAGCAAGCCTTAAGTATGCTGCTTATTTTGGAATGTAGGATAAGGGAATAACAACACTATCATCATTTTACAATTATTGTTTTAAAGTTTGATATCACTATAATGATTTCATACTCTTGGCATTTAAAAATAATTGAATTAGTTGTTATAAATACTTCTAGTGACTAGTAAGGAAAGGGAATAATGTACAAATACATTATGTTAAGAGTTTCTTCTATTTTAATTTACTTATTTAAGAAACCTCGGTCTAATTTTTAAAATTTATTTTATATATGAGGGAAACCGGGAGAAGGCAGAAAGCCTCTAAAGATTAAGAAGTTCTGAGTGATCCCCCAACTCTTCCTGCTCAAGTTCAGAAAATTATTATACAACTAAATCAAAGTAAGTGGCTTTGAAAGTAGTGTGTGATAGCTATGTAATATACAGAGGGACAAAGCATTTTAACTCTACTTCTAACCACAAGGCATTAGGCCAATAGGCTCAGGAAGCTGATCTTGGCAATAAACTCTTGAGGCCCCCAAAGGAAGTGTAAGAATGGTAGCCAAAACAAAGCAGAACCAAAGCAAACCTTATTGTCTTAGTACCTGGGGTGCAGAATACTTTGAGCTATAGGCAAACTCAGAAACTTTCCTAGTCTAAAAAAATGTATTAGAAAAACGCCTTAGCCAGGTGTGGTGGGTCATACCTGTAATCCTAGGACTTTGGAACGCCAAGGTGGGCAGATGACGAGGTGAGGAGTTGAAGGTCAGCCTGGCCAACATGGTGAAACCCCATTTCTACTAAAAATACAAAAAAATTAGCTGAGCATGGTGGCATTTGCCTGTAATTGCAGCTAATCAGGAGGCTGAGGCAGGAGAATCACTTGAACCTGGGAGGCGGAGGTTGCAGTGAGCCAAGATCGTGCCACTGTACTCCAGCCTGGGCAAGAGGGGCGAGACTGTGTCTCAACAAATAAAAAAGAAAAATAAAGGCCAGGCACAGTGCCTCACAACTGTAATCCCAGCACTTTGGGAGGCCAAGGTGGGCAGATAACCTGAGGTCAGGAATTTGAGACCAGCTTGACCAACATGGAGGAACCCTGTCTCTACAAAAAATCCAGAATTAGCTTGGCGTGGTGGTGCATGCCTGTAATCTCAGCTACTTGGGAGGCTGGGGCAGGAAGATCACTTGAACCCAGGAGGTGGAAGTTGCGGTGAGTTGAGCTTGTGCCATTGCACTCCAGCCTGTGCAACAAGAGTGAAACTCCATCTCAAAATAAATAAATAAATAAAAAAGAAAAAACACCCTCTTTAGGCAGATCTACCCCTAAGTTTACTTGGCTAGAAGAGAAGATGGTAAATTGGTATAAAGAAAATGGTTTACAGTCCTCCTGCCATAGTTTCATGTGAGGATGTATAACATGACTAGTACATAAAGAAAAACTCATCTCCTTGTCTGGGAGCCTTTGTTGTTTTATATAAAACATATAACTATATTTGGTGGCCCTGGAGACACTGGACCTAAAGTGTTTGAGGAAAGGGAAGTTGGTAAAATAATCAAAGGCATGGAGATTTTATGTGCAAAGGTATATCTGAGATTAAGAAACTTTAATAGAGAAATTGAAAGGTAAATGGTGGGTATGATCAGAGTCATTAAAATTGTAAAGTGTATGAAGAGTCTGAGTAGACTTGTTCACCAAAGTCAGGAATACTAGAACTAAGGGGAATTTTTTAAAGCCTGATGATGAACATTATTTTAGGAAAATAAAAGGGAACATTTTTCTATCAAATGAATACTAGATGCAATAGGACTTTATTCTTGTGTCAAGTGAACAAGATAAAAATATAGATATTTCTAGGATGGATTTAAACAGATTGATAGTCTTAATTGATCATTAGATAAATTTGTATGCTAGTCAGCTTTGGCTGGATAATGCTGCAGCAATAAATAATTTTTGAAATATCAGTAGTTTAGAAGACTAAAGGTTTATTTTTTGTTCATGCTACATGTTCATTATTTGTCAGGGAGCAGGTGGTGATGGTAGGGCTCTTTACATGGACCTCACTCAGGAATGTAGGTGAAGAGGAGTTCCATCTGTATGCTCCTACATTTCTCAAAGCCAGAATGAGTGATATGACAACTTGCAAACTACCTCTCAACAATTGTGTATGCATATATGTTTGTGTGAAATTTGGCAAGTTGATTCTAAAATACATGTAGATTCTTCTTTTTCTTGACATTATGCTTGTGAGGTTAATAATGTAGTTGCATACAGCTCTAGTTCATTAATTTGCATTGCTGTATAGTATTTCATGTTACAAATATTCCACAATTTATTCAGTCTTTTGTTGAAAAACATGAGTTGTTTCTCGTTTTGTTGTATAGGCACACCTCTGTATTTCCCTTGGTATACACATTTCTGTTAGTTATATGCTTAGAAACAGGGCCAGCTGAATATTTATGGGTCTTTCTGCAAAATGAAAGTGTTAGGTCTCTTGTTCAACATTTGTTAGGAATTTCAAGACAACTATAGCAGATAATTAAACTAAGCACCGGGTCGTTCTAAGTCCAAGGCCCTGTGCAATTGCATGGGTCACATACTCATGTAACTACTCTGATTTGGGGATTTATTTATTCATGAAGCATAACCCATGTGAGTGCCAGGAATAGAATTGCTGGTTTGTAGGTTATGCATAAATTCAACTCTGGATTAAATGCCAAACTGTTTTCCAAAGTGTTGTACCAGTTTACTCTACTGCCAACAGTGTATGAGAATTCCTATTACTTCATATTATTAACATTAACTTAGCATCTCATTGTGTTTTATTTTGGATTTTCCTAATGATAAATGAAATTTAGCATCTTTTCTGCTGTGAAAACTGGCTAGCCATATGCAGAAAACAGAAACTGGACCCCTTCCTCTTATACCTTATACAAAAATTAACTCAAGATGGGTTAAAGACACATGTAAAATCTTAAAACCATGAAAACCCTAGAAGAAAACCTAGGCAATACCATTCAGGACATAGGCATGGGCAAAGACTTCAAGACTAAAACACCAAAAGCAATTGTGATAAAGACAAAATTGACAAGTGGGATCTAATTAAACCAAAGAGCTTCTGCACAGCAAAAGAAACTATCATCAGAGTGAACAGGCAACCTACAGAATGGGAGAAAACTTTTCCAATCTATCCATCTGACAAAGGTCTAATATCCAGAATCTACAAAGAACTTAAACAAATTTACAAGAAAAAACCAAACAATCCCATCAAAAAGTGGGCAAAGGATATGAACAGACATTTCTCAAAAGAAGACAACAAACATATGAAAAAAAGCTCATCATCACTGGTCATTAGAGAAATGCAAATCAAAACCACATTTAGATACTATCTCACACCAGTTAGAATGGTGATCTTTAAAAAGTCAGGAAACAACTGTTGTTGGTGAGGATGTGGAGAAATAGGAACACTTTTACATTGTTGGTGGGAGTGTAAATTAGTTCAATCATTGTGGAAGACAGTGTGGTGAGGCCTCAGTGATCTAAAACCAGAAATACCATTTGACCCAGCAATCCCATTAATGGGTATATATCCAAAGGATTATAAATTATTTTACTATAAAGACTAATGCACATGTATATTTATTGCAGCACTATTTACAATAGCAAATACTTGGAACAAACCCAAATGTCCATCAATGATAGACTAGATAAAGAAAATATGGCACATACATACTATGGAATACTATGCAGTCATAAAAAATAATGAGTACATGTCCTTTGCAGGGACATGGGTAAAGCTGGAAACCATTATCCTCAGCAAACTAACACAGGAACAGAAAACCAAACACCACGTGTTCTCACTAATAAGTGGGAGTCGAACAATGACAACACATGGGCACAGGGAAGGGAACATCACACACCAGGGCCTCTTGAGGGGTGCAAGGGGAGAGAGAGCATTAGGACCAAGACCTAATGCGTGTGGGGCTTAAAACCTAGATGACGAGTTGACAGGTGCAGCAAACCACTTTAGCATATGTATACCTATGTAACAAACCTGCACATTCAGCACATGTATCCCAGAACTTAAAGTAAAATTAAAAAAAAAAATTCTTTAGGCAAAACCAAACAAACAAACAAACAAAAACCCCCAAGAAATTTAGCACCTTTTCATGCGTTTGTTGTTAATTTGGGCGTCTTCTTTGGGAAAGTTTCTATTCAAGACTCTTGCCCATTTTAAAAGTTGGTTTGACCATGTCAGTTAGGAAAACTACAGAATAAACAATGGATAAAATATACACATTTTTGTTGTCTCCTGTGAGCCTTAATTGTTTCATTGAAAAAGTGATTTACATCCTATTGATGCAGAGGCCTAAAATTAGAGTCAATGAATATCATTATATACACATGTTGTGCTTTGATCTTTAGTATTTATGTTGGGCCTCTTTTTTGCTCCCAGTTATAGAAAAAAACAAATGCAAAGGTCTCCAGATAGGAGATTATCCTATTTGGGGCATCGAAAAGGTGATCTTCTTTCTTGGTGTACTGATTCAAATGCTAATCTCTTCCAGAAACATCCTCACAGACACATCCAGAAAAATGATTTACTAGCAATCAGAGTTTCCCTTAACCCAGTCAAACTGACACATAAAATTAACTATTATTCTCATGTAGTTAGCAGTTCTGTGCTCTTCATTCTTTGTGTGATTCCAGATTTACATATGGTATCATTTTTCTTCTTTCTGAATGACTTTATTTAACATTTCTTATTGTGTGGTTCTGCAGTTGATTAATTCTTTCAGCATTTCAATGTCCTGTTTTATGTTAATTTTTGAAAGATATTTGGATATAGAATTCTAGGTTCACATTTTTTTCTGTCAGTCTTTAAAGATGTTGCACTACTATCTTCTGGCTTGCTTTTTTCTGATGAGAAGTCTGGTATAATTCTTATCTTTGTTCCTCTACATAAGGTGTCTTTTTTCCTCTGACTCTTAAGGTTTTTCTCTGTATCACTGGTTTTAAGCAATTTAATTATGAGGTGCTCTGTATAGTTTTCTTCATGATACTTCAGTTACGTGGAATCTTTTTTATCCTTTCAATTTTTGTTCTTGAGCTTTGTTAAGCAAGACTAGAGTAGCAGTTAGTCTAGGGCTAATTCTTCCCCACTAGTGAAACAATACACTTCTCAGGCATTCTACCCAAGGCCCAGTGAATTAAGAGGTTTTACATTTTGGCTAGTGGGAAGAGGAGCTATTCCTAGATCTGTGTCAGCCTCAAGTACTGTTTTCTCTAATCCTTTTGGGTGGTTCTTTCCACAGCTTCAGATAATTTCCTCTTGTTTATGCACTGATAACTGCTCTGCCAAAGACTAAAGGGGGATCCTCTGTAGATCTCTGGTACTCTCTGACATCTCTCCTGTCTAGTTTCTGTCCTTTAAATTCTGACTGCCTTGATCTCTGCAGATTCCCAGCTTCATTTTCTTAGAGAGACTACATGCTTAAACTGAGTTCTCTCTATTTCTGTGCTCTGGCCTGAAAATATTCTCCTGGCAGTTATCTGTGAGAATCATAGGGCTTACTTCATTTGTTTACCACATCTCAGGCATTACTGTCCTTTGTGCTTTTTCCAATGCCTTGAAAATTATTATTTCATATATTTTGCTCATATTTTTACTTGTTTCAGTTTAGATAGTAAATTTTGTATCTGTTACTCCATCCTGTTTCATAGTAGAAATCTCTCAGGAGTCTGTACATATTTGGAAGATAAACTTGTCAGGATATTCTGTTCTAATAAGTATTTTATATATTCCTTTAAAAATCTTTATATTCTTTATTTTTCTTTTTCATGCTTTACTACACTAGCTAGGATATATGGTAAATATTGAACAGATAGGGATAATGATAATGAAAACCTTAGTTTCATTCCTGACCTCAGTGGGGAAGGTTTTAACACTTTGACATTAAATACAATTTTTAAAAGTTCTTTGTATATGTCATTGATTACATTCAGGAAGTTCTTTTCTACTCCTAGGTTGCAAATATTTTCTTACTAAAAAAATTGTATTGTACTTTTTCAAATGCTTCCTCTGCATCTGCTGAGATAATCAAAGGATTTTAAATTTTATTCTGTTAATGTGGTAAATTACATTAACTATTTTTTAGGTATAATTTATATAGTGTAAATGAATGTTAAGGGTATTAATCAATGAGTTTTGACAAATGTTATAATTTTATATATTTTTTTCTTAATAGGAAGGAACTTAGAGGAAGGAAGGAAGGTATACAGGTATATACATTTGTCAAATGTATACCAGTATTCCCAATGAGATTCACAAACACGGAACATTTCCACCTTACCAGAAATTTCTGTCATACTCTTTCTGTCAATCTTGTCTCCACCCTGGAGCAATCACTTTTGTTTTTAATAACCAGAGATTGAGTTTGCCTGTTCTTGAACTTTGTATAAATAAAATTAGAGTAGCAGTGTGGTACAGTGGCTTACACCTCTAATCCCAGCACTTTGGAAGGCTCAGGTTGGAGGACAGCTTGAGTCCAGAAACTTGAGACCCACCTGGGCAACATAGTGAAAACTTGTCTCCACAAAAAATAAACAAAATTCATCAAATGTGGCAGTGCGAGCCTGTAGTCTCAGCTACTTGGGAAGCTGAGATAAGAGAATTGCTCAAGCCCAGGAAGTGGAGGCTGCAGTGAGCTGAGATCGTGCCACTGTACTCCACCCTGGTCAACGAAGTGAGATCCTCTCTCAAAAAAATGAAATAAAATAAAATAAAGGTAGAGAAGTACTCTTTTTGAGCATAGCTCCTTAACTCAATATACTGTTTAAAATATTTTACTTTAAAAATTTTTCATTTTTATTTATATTTTTTAATTTTTGTGGGTACATAATAGACATATGTTTATGGCATATGTGAGATATTTTGGTACAGGCATACAATGTGAAATTATTTCCTTAGGGCAAATTGAGTATTCATCACCTGAAGCAATTATCCCTTCTTTATGTGACAAATAATCCAATTATACTCTTTTAGTTATTTTTAAATATACAATAAATTATTGTTGCCTGTAGTCACCCTGCTGTGCTACCAAATACTAGATCTTATTCACTCTTTCTAACTATATTTTTGTACCCATTAATCATCCCCACTTTCGTCCCTCCCAACACTTCACTACCCTTCCCAGCTTCTGGTAACCATTGTTCTGCTCTCTATCTCCATGAGTCCAGTTAGCTGCCAAAAATAAATGAGAACATGCAAAGTGGTCTTTCAATGCCTGGCTTATTTAACTTTACATAATGACCTCTAGCTCCATCCATATTGTTGCAAATTACATGATCTCATTCTTTTTTTTAGGGCTGAATAGTACTGCATTGTATATATGTACCACATTTTCTTTATTCATTCATCTGTTGATGGACACTTAGGTTGCTTCCAAATTTTGGCTATTGTAAATAGTGCTGCAGTAAACATGGGAGTGCAGATATCTCTTCAAAATACTGATTTCCTTTCTTTTGGGTATATACCCAGCAGTGGGATGTCTGGATCGTTTGGTAGTTCTATTTCTAGTTTCTTGAGGAATCTCCAAAATGTTCTCCATGGTGATTGTACTAATTTACATTCTCACCAACAGTGTGTAATGGTTTCCTTTTCTCTACATCCTCATCAGCATTTGTCATTGCCTGTCTTTTGGATAAAAGCCATCTTAACAGGGGAGATGATAACTCATTGTAGTTTGATTTTCATTTCTCTGATGTTCAGTGATGTTGAGTATCTTTGCATATACTTGTTTGCTTATTTGTATGTCTTCTTTTGAGACATGTCTATTTAGATCTTTTTCCTATTTTTAAATTGGATTATTAAGTCTTTTCCTATAGAGTTATTGGAACTCCTTATATATTCTGATTATTAATCTCTTGTCAGATAGATAGCATATTAGTCTGTTTTCACACTGCTATGAAGAAATACCTGAGACTGGGTAATTTATAAAGGAAAGAGGTTTATATTGACTCACAGTTCCACATGGCTGGGGAGGCCTCAGGAAACTTATAATCACAGTGGAAGGGGAAACAAACACTTCCTTCTTCACATGGCAGCAGGAGAGAGAATGAGAGAAGTACAAAGTGAAGTGGGAAAAAACCTCTCATAAAACCAGCAGATCTTGTGAGAACTCATTCACTGTTATGAAAACAGCACAGGAGAACTTCCCCCATGATTCAATCACCCCCCACAAGTTCCCTCCCGCAACACATGGGTATTACAATTGGGATTGTAATTCAAGATGAGATTTAGGTGGGGACACAAAGCCAGACCATATCATTCTGCCCCTGCCTTCTCCTAAATCTCATGACCTCACACTTCAAAGCACAATCTTGCTTTTCCAATAGTCACCCAATGTCTTAACTCATTCCAGCATTAACCCAAAAGTTCAAGTTCCAAGTCTCTTCTGAGATAAGGCAAGTGCCTTCTGCCTATGAGTCTGTAAAATAAAAAGCAAGTTAGTTACTTCCTAGATTCAATGAGGGTACAGGCATTGGGTAACTATACCCGTTCCAAATGGGAAAATTGGCCAAAACAAAGGGCTACAGACCCCATGGGAGTCTGAAATCCAATAGAGCAGTCATTGAAACTTAAAGTTCCACAGCGATCTCCTTTGACTCCATGTCTTACATTCAGTTCATTCTGATTCAAACAGTGGGCTCCCATGGAGTTGGGAAGCTCCACCCCTGTGGCTTTGCAGGGTACAGCCTCCTGCCCTAGCTGCTTTCATGGCTGACATTGAGTGTCTGTGGCTTTTCCAGGTGCAGGGTGCAAGCTGTTGGTGGATCTACCATTCTGGGGTCTGGAGGATGGTAGCCCTCTTCTCACAGCTCCACTAGGCAGTGCCCTAGTGGGGATTCTGTAGGGGGAGTCCAACCCCACATTTCCCTTCCACACTGCCCTAGCAGAGGTTCTCCATGAGGGCCCCACCCTGGCAGCAGACTTCTACCTGGACATCCAAGCATTTCCGTATATCCTCTGAAACCAAGGGAGAGGTTCCCAAACCTCAGTTTTGTCTTCTGTGCACCCATAGAACCAACACTGTGTGGAAGCTGCCAAGGCTTGGGTCTTCCACCCTCTGAAGTGACATCCTGAGCTGTACCATCGCTCCTTTTAGCCATGGCTGGAGTGACTGGGACACAGTCCTGAGACTGTATACAGCAGGGGGGCCCTGGACCCAACCCAGGAAACAATTTTTCCCCCCTAGGCCTTGGCATCTGTGATGGCAAGGACTGCTGTGAAGCTCTCTGACATGTCCTGGAAACATTTTCCCCATTGTCTTAGTATGTCTTAGTAATTGACATTTGGCTCCTTGTTACTTATGCAAATTTCTACACCTGGCTTGAATTTCTCCCCAGATTTTTTTTTTTCCTGTCTGTTGGGCTGCAAATTCTCCAAACTTCCTTTTTGATGATTTGCCACTTAGAAATTTCTTCTGCCAGATACCCTAAATTATTCCCCTCAAGTTTAAAGTTCCGCAGATCTCTAGGGCAGGGCAAAATGCCATCAGTCTTTTTGCTAAAGCATAGCAAGAATCACCTTTTCTCTAGTTCCCAAAAAGTTCCTCATCTTCATCTGAGTCCACCTCAGCCTGAACTTCATTGTCCATATAGCATGTCCATGAGCATTTTGGTCAAAGTCATTCAATAAGTCTCTAGGAAGTTCTAAACTTTCCCACATTTTTTTTGTCTTCTTCTGAGCCCTCCAAACTGTTCCAACCTGTCTGTTAGCCAGTTCCAAAGTTGCTTCCACATTTTCAGATATCTTTGTAACAGTACCCTACTCTCTGTGGCACCAATTAGTCCATTCTCACGCTGCTGTAAAGAACTGCCTGGGACTGGGTGATTTATAAAGGAAAGAGGTTTAGTTGACTCACAGTTCCACATGGCTGGGAAGGCCTCAGGAAACTTACAATCATGGCAGAAGGGGAAGCAAACACATCCTTCTTCACATGGTGGCAGGAGAGAGAAGAATGAGAGAAGTGAAGAGCAAAGTGGGGGAAAAGCCCCTCACAAAGCCATCAGATCTTGTGAGAACTCACTCACTATCATGAGAACAGCATGGGGGAATCATTCCAATGATTTAGTCACCTCCCACAAGGTCCCTCACCCAACACGTGGGGATTACAATTAGGATTACAATTTAAGATAAGATTTGGGTGGAGACACAGAGTCAGACCATATCAGATAGTTTGCAGATATTTTCTTCCATTATGTTGGTTATCTCTTCACTTTGTTGATTATTTTATTTGCTGTCCAGAGACTTTTTAACTTGATGTGATTCCACCTGTCCATTTTTCCTTTGGTTTCCTCTCCTTATAGGGTGCTACTCAAGAAATCTTTGCCCAGCGAAATGTCCTGAGAGTTTCCCTGATGTTTTCTTTTAGTCATTTTATAGTTTGAAGTCTTAGTATAAGTCTTTAATCCATTTTGATTTGATTTTTGTATATGGCAAGAGATAGGGGTCTAATTTCATTCTTCTGCGTATGAATATCCAGTTTTCCCAGCACCATTTATTGAGAAGACTATCCTTTCCCCAATATATATTCTTGGCACCTTTGTCAAAAATGAGTTCACTGTAGGTGTGTTGATTTCTTTCTAGGTTCTCTGTTCTGTTCCATTGTTGTGTTTTTTTATGCCAATACCATGCTGTTTTAGTTACTATAGCTCGGTGGTATACCTTGAAGTCAAGTAATGTGATTCCTTTAGTTTTGTTCTTTTTACTAAGGACAGCATTGGTTATTCTTGGTGTGTGTGTGTGTGTGTGTGTGTGGTGTGGTTCCATATACATTTTAGGATTTTTTTTCTATTTCTGTGAAGAATACCATTGGTATTTTGATAGGAATTGCATTGAATCTCGTAGATTGCTTTGGGTAGTAAGGTCATTTTAACAATATTGATTCTTCCAATCCATGAGCATGGAGTATTTTTCCATTTTGTGGTGGTCTCTTTAATTTCTTTCATCAATGTTTTATAGTTCTCATTATAGAGATCTTTTACCTACTTAAAGGTATTCCTAGGTATTTCATTATTTTTTGTAACTGTTGTAAATGGGATTGAGTCCTTGATTTTATTATCAGTTTGATCATTATCAGTGTATAGAAATGCTACTGGCTGGGTGGAGTGGCTCATGCCTATAATCCCAGTACTTTGGGAGGCTGAGATGGGATGATTGCCTGGACCAGAAGTTCAAGACAAGGCTGGGCAGTATAAAGAGACCCCCATCCCCACCAAATATAAAAAAACATTAGCCAGGTGTATTAATCCATTTTCATGCTCCTGATAAGACATACCTGAGACTGGACAATTTACAAAAGAAAGAGGTTTGTTGGACTTACAGTTCCACATGGCTGGGGAGGCCTCACAATCATGGTGAAAGGTGAAAGGCACATTTCACATGGTAGTAGACAAGAGAAGAGAGCTTGTGCTAGAAAACTCCCCCTTATAATAACCATCAGGTCTCATGAGACTACAGCACAGAAAGACCTGACCCCATGATTAAGTTACCTCCCACCAGGCCCCTCCCATAACACGTTGGAATTCAAGATGAGAATCGGATGAGCCAAACTGTATTATTCCACCCATGACCCCTCCCAAATCTTATGTCTTCACATTTAAAAACCAATGATTCAAAACCAATCATGTCTTCCCAACAGTTCCCAACAGTTAAAGTCTTAACTCATTTCAGCATTAACAAAAGTCCACAGTCCAAAGTCTCATCTGAGATAAGGCAAGTCCCTTCTGCCTATGAGTCTGTACAATCAAAAGCAAGCTAGTTACTTCTTAGATACAACAGGGGTACAGGTATTGGGTAAGTACAGCCATTCCAAATAGGAGACATTGGCCAAAACAAAGAGACTACAGGTCCCATGCAAGTCCAAAATCCAGTGTGGCAGTCAAATCTTAAAGCTCCAGAATGATCCCCTTTGACTCCATGTCTCACATACAGGTCACTCTGATGCAAGAAGGGGGTTCCTATGGTCCTGGGCAGCTTCACCCCTGTGGTTTTGCAGGGTACACCCTCCATTCTGGCTATTTTCACAGGTGGCATTGAATGCAGCTTTTCCAGGTGCATGGTGCAAGGTGTCGGTGGATCTACCATTCTGGGGTCTGGAGGATGGTGGTCCTCTTCTAACAGCTCCACTAGGCAGTGCCCTAGTAGGGACTCTGTGTGGGGACTCCAACCCCACATTTCCCTTCTGCACTGCCCTAGTGGAGGTTCTCCATGAGGGCCCTGCCCCTGCAGGAAACTTCTGTTTGGGTATCCAGGTGTTTCCATACGTCTCCTGAAATCTAGGAGGAGGTTCCAAAACCTAGATTCTTGACTTCTGTGCACCCACAGGCTCAACACCATGTGGAAGCTGCCAAGGCTTGGGGCTTCTACCCTCTGAAGCAACAGCCTGAGCTGTACCTTGGCCCCTTTTAGTCATGGCTGGAGCAGCTGGGACACAGGGACCAAGTCACTAGACTGTAAACAGCAGAGGGACCCTGGGCCTGGTCCACCAAACCATTTTCCTCCTAGGTCTCCAGACCTGTGATGGAAGAGGCTGTTGTGACGGTCTCTGACATGCCTTGGAGACATTTTCCCCATTGTCTTGGGGATTAACATTCGGCTCCTTGTTGCTTATGCAAATTTCTGCAGCCAGCTTGAATTTATTCTCAGAAAATAGGTTTTTCTTTTCTATCGCATTGTCAGGCCGCAAATTTTCCAAACTTTAGTGCTCTGCTTCCCTTATGAAATTGAATACCTTTAACAGTACCCAAGTCACCTCTTGAATGTTTTGCTGCTTAGATATTTCTTCTGCCAGATATCCTAAATCATTCATCTCTCTTAAGTTGAAAGTTCCACAAATCTCTAGTGCAGGGACCAAATGCTGCCAGTCTCTTTGCTAAAACACAACAATAGTCACCTTTGCTCCAGTTCCCAACAAGTTCCTCATCTCCATCTGAGACCACCTCAGCTAGAACCTTATTGTCCATCTCACTATCAGGGTTTTGGTCAAAGCCATTCAAGAAGTCTCTAGGAAGTTCCAAACTTTCCCACATTTTCCTGTCTTCTTTGAGCCCTCCAAACTGTTCCAACTTTGCATGTTACCAAGTTCCAAAGTCACCTCCACATTTTCAGGTATCTTTTCAGCATTGCCCCACTCTGCTGGTATCAATTTACTGTATCAGTCTGTTTTCATGCTGCTGATAAAGACATACCTGAGACTGGGTCATTTACAAAAGAAAGAGATTTATTTGGGCTTACCATTCCACGTGACTGGAGAAGCCTTGCAATCATGGTGTAAGGCAAGGAGGAGCAAGTCACATCTTATGTAGATAGTGACAGGCAAAGGGAAAAAACTTGTGCAGGGAAAGTCTCCCATGTAATAACCATCAGATCTTGTGAGACTTACTCACTATCATGAGAACAGCATGGGAAAGACCTGCCTCCATGATTCAATTATCTCCCACTGGGTCCATCCCACAACACGTGGGAATTCATGATGAGATTTGGGTGGGGACACAGCCAAGCCATGTCACCAGGTATGGTGGCATGTGCCTGTAGTCCCAGCTACTTGGGAGGATCACTTGAGTCCCAGAGTTCAGGACTGCAGTGAGTGAACTATGATTGTGCCATTGCACTTCAGCCTGGGTGACAGAGTAAGACCCCGTCTCTTAAAAAAAAAGAAAAAAAAATGCTACTGATTTTTATACATTTTGTATCCTGAATATTATATTTACTGAATTTGTTTCCCAAAATTTTGGGGTTTTCTATGTGTATGATCATATCATCACCAAGAAGAGATCATTTGAGTTCCTCTTTTTCAATTTGGATGCCGTTTATTTCTTTCTACTTCCTGATTGCGCTGGCCAGGACTTCTAGTATTATGTTGAACAGGAGTGGTGAAAGTAGAAATCATTGTCTTGTTTTAGTTTTAGGGGGAATGCCTTGAAATTTTCCACATTCAGTATGATGTTGGCTATAGGTTTGTCATATATGACTTTTATTATTTTGAGGTATGTTCCTCCTATGCCTATCTTGGGGAAGGTTTTTATTTTTTTAAATCATGATAGGATATTAAATTTTATTGAATGCCTTTTTTGCATCTATTGAGATGATCATATCATTTTTGTTTTTAATTCTCTTTATGTAGTGAGTCACATTTATTGACTTGCATATATTGAAATACTCTTGCATCTCTGGAATAAACCCCATTTGATCATGGTGTATTATCTTTTTGATGTGCTGTTGGATTTGGTTTTCTCATATTTTTTGAGGGTTTTTATATCTATTTTCATCAGGGATACTGGTCTGTAGTTTTTCTTTTTTTTGTTATGTGTTTGCCTGCCTTTCATATCAGGGTGATACTGGTTTCACAGGGTGAGTTAGGGAGGATTTCCTTCCCTCAATTTTTTGGAACAGTTTCAGTAGGACTAATACTGTTTCTTTTTTGTACTTTTGGTAGATTTCAGCTGTGAATCCCTCCCGTCCTGGGCTTTCCTTTATTGGGAAAGTTTTTATTACTGATTCAATCTCACTACTCATTTTCGTCTGTTTAGGGTTTCTATATTTTCAGGGTTCAATCTTGGAAGGTTCTATGTGTTCAGGAATTTATTCATTTCCTCTAGGATTTCTAGTTTGTCAGTATAGAGATGTTCACAGTAGTTTCTAATTATCAATTGTATGTCTGTAGCTTCAGTTATAATGTCTCCTTTTTAAAATTTCTGATTGAATTGTCTTTCTTCTTTTCTTGGTCAATCTAGCTAGTGTTCTATCAATTTTGTTTATATTTACAGAAAACAAACTTTTCATTTGGTTGATTCTTTTTTTTGGTCTCAATTTCATTTGATTCTGCTCTGATCTTTGAATTTTTTCCTTCTGCTAATTGTGGTTTTGGTTCCATATTGCTCTTCTAGTTCCTTGAGGTGCAATGTTAGGTTGTTAGTTTGTGATCTTTCTGTCCTTTTGATGTAGAAATTTATTGCTAAAAACTTCCTTCTTAGTCTTTTCTTATATCCCAGAGGTTTTGGTACATTGTGTCTCTTTTTATTCATTTCCAAAAGTTTTTAAATTTACCTCTTAATTTTGTCCTTGACCCAAAGATTTTTCAGGAGAAGATTGTTGAGTTTTCATGTCTTTGTGCATTTTTGAGAGTTCCTCTTAGAATTGATTTCTAGTTGTATTCCACTGTGGTCTGAGAAGTGACTTGATATGATAATTAAGATTTAGCAGAGAGAGTCAATGTATTTGATTAGGAAAAGTAAATGGAAAATACAATGTAATCAGGGCAATTATTGGGATTTTACTCTGCAAATTACAGAATTTTTTTAGTGCTATTTGGAAACAAATTACATAACCTTACTTTGTAATCAAGGAGAACTAATTCTATTTCTTTCTCGTCATATTCTGTTAGACTTGAACTATATCTAGACTATGATAAGGATTTAGTATTATACTTTTACTCATCACAAACCAGATCTTCAAATCCTATATTCTCATAACCATTTGTGGATAGAAGATTCACAAAACCTCACAAATTTCTACTATCTGAATGAGAGCCTAGCAAATAGGATAGCTATGCTATCATAGCACAGAAACAAAACCAGCATTATAAAGCAGAAGCAACCAATTCAAATGTTCCATGTTCCTTTTTTCCTTCAGATACTCTTCTTACATTATTATCACTCATAAGAAACCTTACCACTCCTTTATGCCACTTCTAATCAGTTCTAATATTACCCTGTTATTTCTGTCTATGTCATTGAGAATGAACATATGAAAGACTGATCTGAAAATCAATAATAATGATAGTAACCCATATTATTTCGAGGACTTGCTAGATTCAAGGTATTATGAATTAAGCACTAAGATAGACACTATTAATATCCTCAATTTTCAGATGAAGAAATAAAGTCTTAAGACTAAGATGTTTACAAAACGAAAAGTGATGATTTCGGAATTGCTGAAATTTGCACAGCTAGTAAGTTGTGGAACAGAGATTCAGTCAGGTCTGTTTGACACAAAAGTCCAAGTTTAAACACATATTACTCACACCTACCCACATTCTTCCCATCATAAAATGTTTAGGTCCACTACTCACAGTATCTGCCTCCGTAAGAGAACTCATATTCCATTAATTTACTCTGTCTTATACACAAGATATTGTTTCAAAATTAGAATAGTCTAGGCTCACACTGAACAATTCTCTTACTGAATGGACTAGGTCAAAATTAGTTAGTTAAATGTGACTCTGACTTCTCCTTTTGTCTTTCATATGCCAACAATCAAATTGTATTTTCTACCAACTCCGGTTATCTGACTACAGTCATACCATCCACCAAATTATTTTCAATGTTGTCTTGACAATCCACCTTATCACTCACAAATATAGATGATTCTATAGTTCCCAACTCTCAATTTTTATCTTAGCTCCCAGAAATCTTCTAACCAAGTAATTCAAGAAGATGATAGATGTACAACAAAAGTATATTTTCTTGAATTATTTTCCTCCAATCAAATAATTCAAGAAGATGATTGGTGTACAACAAAAATATATATTTCCAGAGAGCTCAATATGAAACCTCTGCCCAGTACATAGGGGGAGTGACTCCTTCCTGAAACTCAGATACACTGAAACCAAGAGCATATGAAAACAAAGGTAAGCAACAGAAGGAGACATTTTAAAATATTTAAAATCTATTTAACAACTCTGTTTAAAACAAAACAGCTAATGCATAGAGAAAACAAGTTGTAAAAATACATGAGGAATGATAACTGTTTAGTATTCACTATTCCAAAAAGTACTATAAGAATCTATAAAGGACCTATACCCAGAGATGATAGCACTTTCCACCAGGAAATTTAGAGAAGATGTCAAAATATGAAAGTGGAATTGTATTGAAAAGTAAGACAAAATAATAAAAGCATATTCAAAAATTTCCCCTATGTGATTTCATTCACAGATATTGCCAGTTGACATATTCCCTGACTCTTTAAACCTGGATGTATCTGGGCTCTGTTTCACATCCACCAATGAGCTGTAAAAACTTGGGAAAAATATTTAACTCCCAGGAGCCTTACATTTCTGCATTTGTTAACAGGGATACTAGTAACTATCTTACAAAGTCGATGTGAGGATTAAAGACAGTGTTTATAATGCATCTGGCACAGTGCTTAACAAACACACACACACAGGAAATGATACCTATAATTATTATAAATTATATAAGAACAAGAAGGACATGAACAAATCTGAGTTTTACAAAATTACTCTGTAAGGGTCTGAAGGTATTACGAGGGAGAAGAAACTAGTAGTTGGAAAAACACCCATAAGGTGTTCAAAAGAAAACTAAATTGTTCAAAAGAAAACTAATGAATACTTCAACTAAAGAGGAAACAGTGAGGATGGGGAACAGAAGATGACCTTGAAAGATATTTAGAAAGGTAATTAATAGGACTTGGTAACTAATCAGATTTGGGGGATTTGGGAGATTGTTGGATAATGAAGAACAGCTGTTAGAAATATCAGTAGGTTAAATATAAGACATATCAAATAGTTGTTGTTATTTTTTTGAATAACAAAAAGATACTTCTAACAGCATGACAGCAAGACCAGTCAGGTGCGATAAGTGAATGTTATGAGCCTGAAGAAAGGTGGGGTAGATAAAAATGGAGATTAAGACATGGAAGGAGTTATTAGAAAGTAGAAGTTTATACTTTGCTAGTGATTAAATGGGGAATCAAGAAGACATACTAGTGAAAGATAAGTGCTCATTGAAGATACTACCATTACTTAGAAAGAATCCCCAAACTCATAGAGCTAATTAACTCTATCAGTTAACAATCAACTGATAAGTTCATGTGAAATATTATTGGTTTGCTCAGTATTGACATCCCAAATTTGTCTCTTGAAGTACAAAATCTGGCTTGATTTTTAAAATCCATAATGTTTACCTTTTTTCCTTTGGTTCATATTAAAAACTCTATTTTAAATTTTTTAAATTTCTTTAGATTCAGAGGGTACATGTGCAGGTTTGTTATATGTGTATATTGTATGATGTTGAGGTTTGGGCTTCTAATATTCCCATTACCAATTGAACGTATTGCCCAATAGGTAGTTTTTCAACCCTTTCTCCCTTCCCTCCCTTTCCCTTTCTGGAATCCCCAGTGTTTATTTTTTTCCCATCTTTTTGGCCATGTATGCTCAGTGTTTAGCTCCTACTTATAAGTGAGAATATGCTATATTTTGTTTTCTCTTTCTGTGTTAATTCACTTAGAATAATGGGCTCTAGCTGCATCCATGTTGGTGCAAAGGTCATGATTTTGTTCTTTTTTATGTCTGTGTGGTATTCCATAGTGTATACGTACCACATTTACTTTGTCCAGTTTACTGTTGATGGGCACCTGGGTTGATTCCATGGTTTTGCTGTTGTGAATAGTGCTGCAGTAAATAAAATGAGTGCAGGAGTTTTTTGGTAGAATAGTTTATTTTCCTTTTGGTATATACCCAGTAATGGGATTGCTGGGTCAAATGATAGTTTCATTTTCAGTTATTTGAGAAATATCCACACTACTTTCCAAGGGGCTAAACTATATCCACACTGCTTTCCAAGGGGCTAAACTAATATACATTCCCACCAGTAGTGTATAAGCATTCCCTTTTTTCTGCAACCTCACCAACATCTGTTATTTTTTGACTTTCTATTAAAAAGTTGTTACTAAAGAAGTTGGCATTAGTATGACATGTATCACACTGAGCAAGAATAAACCTGGCTAGGAGAGTGATTTATTAAATGATGGTTTTATCCATTTTTGACAGTGATAGTAAAGTAGGCACTGTTTAACTCAAGATATGTTATCTATAGGTACGGTTATATTATTTATAGAGAAAGGTCACTGTATAATATTTAGAGATAGAGTATCCAAAGGCACTTAATTCAGTATTTGATGAAGACAGTCAAATATTAGTTTTTAAATATCTCAAAGCTTGTTTTCGAATAAAAACTGTATGCATTCCACTCTACAGTTAACTTCAGCATGCATAGTCACTTCAACTAAGTACTTATCCATTGTGTTCTGTCTACTTTGCTAAAGGAATGATGAGAATCCCTTACTAGTGTGGCCAAGAAAATAATCTTTGCTTTGCACCAGGTTTCAAATCCCTTCCTTCTAGTTCCACAGAAATCTTTCTTTCTCCTGTGCTTATTGCTGTACCTGTTATTTGGCAATGAACAGGGGAAAAGAGCCACTCCTTCACTGCAATCCACACTGAAAATGGATCTCCTATTATATAATATTATGATCCTTCCTGAGAAACACCATGAAACTGCAGTCAAATATTTTTATTTTGCACATTGGTATGAGCAATTCATACTTCATTTTGAAGCTTCAAATGTTTACCAGCCTTGTCAACATAGTAAGACCCCATCTCTGCAAAAACCAAGAAATTAGCCAGGCTTGGTGGCACACGCCTGTAGTCCTAATGCCTGTAGTCCTAGCTATTTGGGAGGCTGAGGCTGGAGGATCACTTGAGCCCCAGAGTTTGAGGCTGCAGTGAGCTATAATCCTACCACTGCACTTCAGCCTGGGTAACAGACTGAGACTCTGTCTCTAAACAAAAAAATAGCAAAAAAGAAACTTCAAGTTTTCGCAGTGTGTTGGAAAATCCCTATTTGGTGTTTGAATAATTGAAACATTTAATCTTAATGAAGGATAAAGCCTCAGGGATAAATTTTCAAGGCATGCATACTCCCTTATATTGCATTCTTGAAAGATGATCATTTAGGTTCTGCTTGATTACTTGCAGTAATGGGATGCTCAGTCTCTGAGGCAACCCATTTTATTGTTAGATGGTTTAGTTGTTAAATTGTTATAATCTCTGTTCTAAGGCAGATGTCATTGAATTCTTGAAATTAGTAACTCAAATCTATTGGCTTCTTACTGTTCTTAGGATTAAGACATATTTCTTATCCTGGCCTATCAGTTCTTCCTAGTATGGCTTCTGCCTACCTCTTCAACCTCATATTGTATGATTCCTTTCTTAACCAATCACTTCTAGCCAGACTGGTTTTCTTTTAGTTTTTCTTTCTTTGTTTTACTCTTCTATAGAGGCTTTTCTTTTGCTTTCCTTCATCCTAGGTAGCTGTCTTCCTAATTTTCTTTCAGCTTTCACCAAACTAACCTTTTTTTTTTAATTAAAAATATGGAACACTCCATGAATTTGTGTGTCATCCTTGTGCGGGGGCCATGCTAATCATCTCTGTATCATTCCAATTTTAGTATATGTGCTGCTGAAGTGAGCAGCAAACTAACCTTTGTCTTTTAGATCTCAGCACAATCATTTCTTTAATTAAGCATTCCATGATCTGCCTCATTAGATCAAATTCTCCAGCTATATGCATGCATAGTGCTCTGTACTTCTTTGTAGCTTATATCACAGTTGCGATTTTAATTCATCAGTGATTAATAATGTATTTTTAACCTCTATCCCAGTATTTTCATTCACTATGTATCATCAGCATTTATCACAGCACCTGACTCATGGCACGTGTGCAGTAAATATTTGTTGAATAAAATGAGTGAAAAATAATAATAGATTTGCATTTTAGATACATTGGAAGATATTGGTTCTTCTATATGACAATACTTTAAAAAATGTTGAGATGGCTAGAATGTGTCTTTGTCTTTCAGATGAAATGGCTATACATATCCTGTCCTTAGTTTGTGTTTCCTCTGAAAAACCACAGTCCTCCCCCATCCTGGTTGCTTGCTCTCCTCTGCAAGCATTCAGATTAGTCAGTGTGCCTTGTACTGTATAGGAAGGCACTTGTTTCTTAAAGTGAGACCCCACTTTTGAGAATTCCTGTAGGTTCCAGAAATCTATGTTAGAATAAGAAATAGCTTTTATGAGATTAGCCTCTAGAGTATGATTTTAAGCTTTTGGTTTATTTTACATGCAGTAGTTTAATTTCCATATGGGTCATCTTTTGAAGAAAAGCTTTTGGTTTCTGTTAGATTTATTTCTTTTCAGGACTCAGGTGTAGATGGGCATGGGATTCCTCGAACCATGATTAAAAGAAATTTATTTCTGTATCCCTAAAAATCACTGTGAAATTTTTTGTGTAAGTGAAATCATGAGCTTCAAAATCAGTAATACGGAGTAAGAATTTCTTGGACAGCATTTCAAAATAAAAACCCATATTCACCCTTGTGATTTAGGAGGAAACAATGAAAGTTGCAGCAAGTAGAAATTAAAGACTGAAATAAAGTATACTATTACTTTTTTATATACTTCAACATCAACACAGTCAGTATATGTGTATGTTGGTCATTGTTAGCCTTTCTCATATAGTTTAGATAGCAAGTTAATAAATGTTTATTGCTTGTCTACTATCTGTCAGATACTAAGCTAGGTGCTATTTTGCTGTCTCAGAATAATAGCTTATTTTTCTGTTTATAAAGTTAATACAATTTCAAAGTAGAACATTTGGAAAATACAGAGAACACAAATACTTTTACCCTCTACTGTTAACACTTTAGTATGTTTGTTTTTATTTAATATTCATTTAATAACTATTGAGTGCATATAATTTGCCATCAATTGTTCTAGAAACTAGGGATATATCAGTAAACAAAATACATGAAATTCTTGTTCTTATGGAGCTTACTACCTAGTGAGGAGAGATATAAAATAAAGTACTTAATATGTCAGCTAGTAAGCACCACAAAAAATAAAATAGAGTAGGGGGATAAAGAATATACCTAATGTAGAAAGGAAAGATATTTCTAATAAAGTGACATTCGATTAGAGAGCTGAATGACTTGAGAGAGGTATAGGGTTAATCAGGCAGAGGGAATAGCACATGCAAGGGCTTTGTGGCAAGAGTGTACATGGTGTAGATGGCATATTGGAGAAACATCAAACTTGTCACTGTGGCTACAGCAGAGGGAGCAAAGGAGGAATCTGACTTGTGTTTAAAAAGATCCACTGTCAAGCTGGGTGGAGAATGACTTTGACGAGTTGATAGAAGTAGGCTTCACACGATTGGTAATAACAAACTTCTCCAAGCCAAAGGAGGATGTCTGAACCCATCACAAAGAAGGTAAAAACTTTGAAAAAAAGAGTACATGAATGGCTAACTAGAATAAACAGCATAGAGAAGACCTCAAATGACCTGATGGAGCTGAAAACCATGGCACGAGAACTACGTGACACATGCATAAGCTTCAGTAGCCGATTTGATCAAGTGGAAGAAAGGGTATCAGTGATTGAAGATCAGATGAATGAAATGAAGTGAGAAGAGAAGTTTAGAGAAAAAAGAGTAAAAAGAAACAAACAAAGCCTCCAAGAACTATGGGACTATGTGAAAAGACCAAATCTACGTCTGATTGGTGTACTGGAAGGTGATGGGGAGAATGGAACCAAGTTGGATGACACTCTTCAGGATATTATCCAGGAGAACTTCTCCATCCTAGCAAGGCAGGCCAACATTCAAATTCAGAAAATACAGAGAATGCCACAAAGATATTCCTCGAGAAGAGCAACTCCAGGAAACATAATTGTGAGATCCACCAAAGTTGAAATGAAGGAAAATATGTTAAGGGCAACCAGAGAGGTTGGGTAACCCACAAAAGGAAGCCCATCAGACTAATAACGGATCTCTCAGCAGAAACTCTATAAGCCAAAAGAGACTGGGGGCCAATATTCAACATTCTTAAAGAAAAGAATTTTCAACCCAGAATTTCATATCCAGTCAAATTAAGCTTCGTAAGTGAAGGAGAAATAAAATCCTTTACAGACAAGCAAATGCTGAGAGATTTTGTCACTACCAGGCCTGCCTTACAAGAGCTCCTGAAGGAAGCACTAAACATGGATGGAAACAACTGGTACCAGCCCCTGCAAAAACATGCCAAATTGTAAAGACCATCCATGCTAGGAAGAAACTGCATCAACTAACGAGCAAAATAACCAGCTAGCATCATAATAACAGAATCAAATTCACACATAACAAGGTAACCTTAAATGTAAATGGGCTAAATGCCTCAGTTAAAAGACAGAGACTGGCAAATTGGATAAAGAGTCAAGACCCATCAGTGTGCTATATTCAGGAGGCTAATTGAACATACGGAGAAACACATAGGCTCAAAATAAAGAGATGGAGGAAAATCTAGCAAGCAAATGGAAAACAAGAAAAAGCAGGGGTTGCAATCCTAATCTCTGATAAAACAGACTTTAAAACAACAAAGATCGAAAGAGACAAAGAAGGCCATTACATAATGGTAAAGAGATCAATTCAACAAGAACAGCTAACTATCCTAAAGATATATGCACCCAATACAGGAGCACTCAGATACATAAAGTAAGTCCTTAGAGACCTACAAAGAGACTTAGACTGCCACACAATAATATTGGGAGACTTTAACACCCCACTGTCAGTGTTAGACAGATCAATGAGACAGAAAGTTAGCAAGGATATCCAGGACTTGAACTCAGCTCTGCACCAAGCAGACCTAAGAGACATCTACAGAACTCTCCACCCAGATCAAGAGAATATACATTCATCTCAGCGCCACATTGCAATTATTCCAAAATTGACCACATAGATGGAAGTAAAGCACTCCTCAGCAAATGTAAATAAACAGAAATCACAACAAACTGTCTCTTAGACCACAGTACAATCAATTTAGAACTCGGGATTAAGAAACTCACGCAAAACTGCTCAAAAACATGGAAACTGAATAACCTGCTCCTGAATGACTACTGGGTACATAATGAAATGAAAGCAGATATAAAGATGGTCTTTGAAAACAATGAGAACAAAGACACAACATACCAGAATCTCTGGGACACATTTAAAGTGGTGTGTAGAGGGAAATTTATAGCACTAAATGCCCACAAGAGAAAGCAGGAAAGATCTAAAATTGACACCCTAACATCACAATTAAAAGAACTAGAGAAGCAAGAGCAAACAGACTCAAAAGCTAGCAGAAGGCAAGAAATAACTAAGATCAGAGCAGAACTGAAGGAGATAGAGACACAAAAAACCCTTCCAAAAATCAGCGAATCCAGGTGCTGGTTTTTTGAAAAGATCTACAAAATTGATAGACCACTAGAAAGACTAATAAAAAGGAAAAAGAGAAGAATCAAATAGACACAATAAAAAATGATAAAGGGGATATCATCACTGATCCCACAGAAATACAAACTACTATCCGAGAATACTGTAAACACCTCTATACAAATAAGCCAGAAAACCTAGAAGACATGGATAAATTCCTGGACAAATACACCCTCCTAAGACTAAACCAGGAAGAAGTTGAATCCCTGAATAAACCAATAACAGATTCTGAAATTGAAGCAATAATTAATAGCCTACCACCAAAAAAAGTCCAGGACCAGATGGATTCATAGCTGAATTCTAGCAGAGGTACAAGGAGGAGCTGGTACCATTCCTTCTGAAACTATTCTGTTCAATAGAAAAGGAGGAAATCCTTCCTAACTCATTTTATAAGGTCACCATCATCCTGATACCAAACAAAGCCTGGCAGAGACACAACAAAGAAAGAGAATTTTAGACCAATATCCCTGATGAACATCAAAGCAAAAATCCTCAATAAAATACTGACAAACGGAATCCACAGCGCATCAAAAAGCTTATCCAACACGAAGAAGTCGACTTCATCCCTGCGATGCAAGGCTGGTTCAACATATGCAAATCAATAAACGTAATCCATCATATAAACAGAACCAAAGACAAAAAACACATGATTTTCTCAATAGATGCAGAAAAGGCCGTCAAAAAATTCAACAGCCTTTCATGCTAAAAACTCTAAATAAACTAGGTATTGATGGGACGTATCTCAAAGTGATAAGAGCTATTAATGACAAACCCACAGCCAACATCATACTGAATGGGCAAAAACTGGAAGCATTCCCTTTGAAAACTGGCACAAGGCAGAGATGCCCTCTCTCACCACTCCTATTCAACATAGTGTTGGAAGTTCTGGCCAGGGCAATCAGGCAGGAGAAAGAAATAAAGGGTATTCAGTTAGGAAAAAAAGGAAGCTACTTTGCCCCTCTTTGCAGATGACGTGATTGTATCTTTAGAAAACCCCATCGTCTCAGCCCAAAATCTCCTTAAGCTGATAAGCAAATTCAGCAAAATCTCTGAATACAAAATCAATGTGCAAAAATCACAAGCATTGCTATACATCAATAACAGACAAACACAGAGCCAAATCATGAGTGAACTCCCATTCACAATTGCTTCAAAGAGAATAAAATACCTAGGAATCCAACTTACAAAAAGTAAGATGTGAAGGACCTGTTCAAGGAGAACTATGAACCACTGCTCAACAAAATAAAAGAGGACACAAACAAATGGAAGAACATTCCATGCTCATGGATAGGAAGAATCAATATCATGAAAATGGCCATACTGCTTGAGGTAATATAGATTCAATGCCATCCCCATCAAGCTACCAATGACTTTCTTCACAGAATTGGAAAAACCTACCTTAAACGTCATATGGAACCAAAAAAGAGCCCACGGTACCAAGACAATCCTAAGTCAAAAGAACAAAGCTGGAAGCATCATGCTACCTGACTTTATACTACAAGGGTACAATAACCAAAACAGTATGGTACTGGTACCAAAACAGAGATATAAACCAATGGAACAGAACAGAGCCCTCAGAAATAATACCACACATCTACAACCATCTGATCTTCTCTTACAAATCTGACAACTACAAGAAATGGGAAAAGGATTCCCTATTTAATAAATGGTGCTGGGAAAACTGGCTAGCCATATGTAGAAAGTTGAAACTGGGTCCCTTCCTTACATCTTATACAAAAATTAATTCAAGATAGATTAGAGACTTAAATATTAGACCTAAAACCATAAAAACCCTAGAAGAAAACCTAGGCAATACCTTTCAGGACATAGGCATGGGCAAGGACTTCATGACTAAAACACCAAAAACAATGGCAACAAAAGCCAAAATTGAAAAATGGGATCTAATTATACTAAAGAGTTTCTGCACAGCAAAAGTAACTACCATCAGAGTGAACAGGCAACCTACAGAATGGGAGAAAATATTTGCAATCTACCCATCTGACAAAGGGCTAATATCCAGAATTTACAAATAACTTAAACAAATTTACAAGAAAAAATCAAACAACCCCATCAAAAAGTGGGCAAAGGATATGAACAGACACTTCTCAAAAGAAGACATTTATGCAGCCAATGGACACATGAAAAAATGCTCATCATCACTGGCCATCAGAGAAATGCAAATCAAAACCACAATGAGATACCATCTCACACCAGTTAGAATGGCAATCATTAAAAAGTCAGGAAACAACAGGTGCTGGAGAGGATGTGGAGAAATAGGAACACTTTTACACTGTTGGTGGGACTGTAAACTAGTTCAACCATTGTGGAAGACAGTGTGGCGATTCCTCAAGGATCTAGAACTAGAAATACCACTTGACCCAACCATCCCATTACTGGGTATATACCCCAAGGGTTATAAATTATGCTGCTATAACGATACATGCACATGTATGTTTCTTGCGGCACTATTCACAACAGCAAAGACTTGGAACCAACCCAAATGTCCATCAATGACAGACTGGATTAAGAAAATGTGGCACATATACACCATGGAATACTATGCAGCCATAAAAAAGGATACGTTCATGTCTTTTGTAGGGTCATGGATGAAACTGGAAACCATCATTCTGAACAAGCTATCGCAAGAACAGAAAACCAAACACGACATGTTCTCACTAAAGGTGAGAATTGAACAATGAGAACACTTGGATACAAGGTGGGGAACATCACATACTGGAGCCTGTTGTGTGGTGGGGGAAAGGGGAGGGATAGCATTAGGAGATATACCTAATGTAAATGACAAGTTAATGGGTGCAGCACACCCACATGGCACATGTATATGTATGTAACAAACCTGCACATTGTGCACATGTACCCTAGAACTTAAAATATATTTAAAAAATCCACTGTCTTAGTGTTTGCTGTTGCTTGCAACAGAATACCTGGAAATTAGAGATAATTTATAGAGAAAAGGAATTTATTTTTGCAGTTATGGAGGCTGAGAAGTCTATGGTCAAGGGAGCACATCTGCTGAGGTCCTTCTTGCTGTTGTGGGCTCTGTAGAGTCCCAAGGCAGCACAGAGTGTCTGTCACATGGTGAGGGGGCTGAGCGTGCTAGGCCAGGCCTCTGTTATTTCTCCCTCCTCCTCCTCTTCTTCTTCTTCCTCTTCTCTCTTCTTCTCCTTCTTTGTTCTTTCCTCCTTCTCCTTCTTCCTCTTCTCTCTTCTTCTCCTTCTTCCTTCTTTCCTCCTCCTCCTTTTCCTTATTCCTCTTCTTTCTTCTCCTTCTTCCTTCCTTCCTCCTCCTCTTTTCTCCTCCATCTTCTCCTCCCTCTTCCTCCCTCCTCCTCCTTCTTCTCTTCCTTCTCCTTCCCTTTCTCCTTCTCCTTCTTTCTTCTTCCTTTTTCCTTCCTCCTTCCTCCTTTCCTCCTTTCCTCCTCCCTTCCTTCTCCACTTCCTCCTTTTCTTCTTTCTTTCTTCTTTCTTTCTTACAAGGTCTCACTGTGTTGCCCAGGCAGGACTACAGTGGCGTGATCATAGCTCACTGCAGCCTCAATCTCCAGGGCTCAAGTGATCCTCATGCCTCACCCTCCTGAATAGCTGGGACTACAAGTGTGCGCCATCATGCCCAACTAATTTTTTGATTTTTAGTAGAAATAAGGTCTTGCTACATTGCCTAGCTCGGTCTTGAACTCCCGAACTCAATCCGTCCTCCCACCTTGGCCTCCCAAGGTGTTAGGATTACAGGCATGAGCCACCATGTCTGGTCTTTGTTTCTCTTCTTATAAAGCCACCAGTTCCACTCCCATGATAACCCATTAATCCATGAATAGGATTAATTCATTCATGAACGCAGAACTTTCATGAACCAATCACCTTTTAAAAGCCCTGCTGTTCAATACTGCCATATTGGAGATAAGTTTCAACATACATTTTGGAGGGAACATTCAAACCATAGCACCCATCTTGGATATTTTATGAATAGGCTATATGGGAAAGAGTAAAAACAGGGAGACTGGTTAGAAGTCAACTGCAATGGAAAGGGCAAGAGAATATAGTGATTCAGATCAAAGCGTTGAGAAGTGGCTGGATACCAAATATGTATTGTCATTAGAATTTGTTGATGGATTCTAATGACTCAAAGTAGGGGAGTAAGAAAAGAAGTGCCAAGAAAAGTATTTTTCTTCAGTCTTTTAAACCTTAACCTTAAAACGTTTGAATGCAAAAAAGTATAAAATATAATGGTACAGCATAGTTACTGTACAGTGTAATAAGTAATCACCTCTGTATGCATCCCTGAAATATATACTTTATAAATTCTTTTGGTTCTTTCTTCTTCATACTGGAGTATGCTTATGAGATTCATCTATATTGTAGGGAATAGTGTTAGTTTGTTCATTTTTTATTGCTATATATTATTCTATTGCAGGATTATGCTGTAATGTATCCATTCTAGAGTGTGTAGACATTTGGGTTGTTTCTAGCCTTCACTATTAAAATCAGTGCTGTTATGAACATTTTTATATGTGTATCCAGGTACACATGAGTTTTTCTAGAGTATATTTCTTTTCTTAAAATTTTACTTTATGTTCTGGAATACATGTGCAGAATGTGCAGGTTTGTTTCGTAGGTATATGTGTGCCATCTGGTTTGCTTCACCTATCATCCAGTCATCTGGGTTTTAAACCCCACATGCATTAGGTATATGTCCTAAAGCTCTCCCTCTCCTTGCCCGCAACCCCCAACAGGTCCCAGTGTGTGAGGTTATCCTTGTGTCCATGTGTTCTTATTGTTCAACTCCAACTTATAAGTGAGAACATGAAGTGTTTGGTTTTCTGTTCCTACGTTAGTTTGCTGATAATGATGGCTTCCACCTTCATCCATGTCATACTGCAAAGGACGTGAACTCATTCTTTTTATGGCTGCATAGTATTCCACGGTATATATGTGCCACATTTTTTTCTTTCTTTTTATTATACTTTAAGTTCTGGGTTACATGTGCAGAACGTGCAGCTTTGTTACATAGGTATACATGTGTCATGGTGGTTTGCTGCACCCATCAACCTATCACATACATTAGGTATTTCTCCTAATGTTATCCCTCCCCTAGCCCACCACCGCACACAGGCCTCAGTATGTGATGTTCCCCTCCCTGTCTCCATGTGTTCTCATTGTTTAACTCCCAGTTATGAGTGAAAACATGTGCTATTTGGTTTTCTGATCTTGTTATAGTTTGCTGAGAATGATGGTTTCCAGCTTCATCCATGTCCCTGCAAAGGATGTTAATTCATCATTTTTTATGGCTGCTTAGTATTCTGTGGTGTATATGTACCACATTTTCTTTATTCAGTCTATCATTGATGGATATTTGGGTTGGCCTTTGGGTATATGCCTAGTAATGGGATTGTTGGGTTAAATGGTGTTTCTAGTTCTAGATCCTTATAGAATTGCCACACTCTTCCAAAATGATTTAACTAATTTACATTCCCACCAACAATGTAAAAGCATTCCTATTTTTCCACAACCTCTCCAGCATCTGTTGTTTCCTGACTTTTTAATGTTCGCCATTCTAGCTGTCTTAGATAGTAACTAATTGTTTTGATTTGCATTTCTCTAATGACCAGTGATGGTCATTTATTCATATGTCTGTTGGCTGCCTAAATGTCTCCTTTTGAGAAGTGTCTGTTCATATACTTTGCCCATTTTTTGATGAGGTTGTTTGATTTTTTCTTGTAAATTTGTTTAAGTTCTTTGTAGATTCTGGATATTAGCCCTTTGTTAGATGGATAGATTGCAAAAATTTTCTCCCATTCTGTAGATTGCCTGTTTACTCTGATGATAGTTTCTTTTGCAGTGCAGAAGCTCTTTAGTTTAATTAGATCCCATTTGTCAACTTTGACTTTTGTTGCCGTTGCTTTTGGTGTTTTAGACATGAAGCCTTTGCCCATGCCTATGTCCTGAATGATATTGCACAGGTTTTCTTCTAGGATTTTTTGTGGTCCTAGGTCTTATGTTTAAGTCTTTGATCCATCTTGAGTTGATTTTTGTATAAGGTGTAAGGAAGGGTCCCAGATTCAGTTTTCGGCATATAAGTAGCCAGTTTTCCCAACACCATTTATTAAATAGGGAATCTTTTCCCCATTGCTTGGTTTTTGTCAGGTTTGTCAAAGATCAGATGGTGGTAGATGTGTGTTGTTATTTCTGAGGCCTCCGTTCTGTTCTATTGGTCTATATATCTGTTTTGGTACAAGTACCATGCTGTTTTGTTTACTGTAGACTTGTAGTAAAGGTTGAAGTCAGGTAGTGGTATGCCTCCAACTTTGTTCTTCCTGCCCAAGATGTCTTGGCTATGGGGGCTCTATTTTGGTTCCATATGAAGTTTAAAATATTTTTTTTCCAATTCTGTGAAGCAAGTCAGTGGTAGCTTGATGGGAAT
This sequence comes from Chlorocebus sabaeus, assembly GCF_047675955.1. Classification (NCBI taxonomy): domain Eukaryota; kingdom Metazoa; phylum Chordata; class Mammalia; order Primates; family Cercopithecidae; genus Chlorocebus; species Chlorocebus sabaeus. The sequence continues at coordinate 82,138,466 of NC_132904.1, read as the reverse complement.
GTCATTGAATCTATATTACCTTGAGCAGTATAGCAATTTTCATGATATTGATTCTTCCTATCCATGGGCATGGAATGTTCTTCCATTTGTTTGTGTCCTCTTTTATTTCATTGAGCAGTGGTTTGTAGTGTTCCTTGAAGAGGTCCTTCACATCCCTTGTAAGTTGGATTCCTAGGTATTTTATTCTCTTTGAAGCAATTGTGAATGGTAGTTCACTCATGATTTGGCTCTGTGTTTGTCTGTTATTGATGTATAGCAATGCTTGTGATTTTTGCACATTGATTTTGTATCCAGAGACTTTGCTGAATTTGCTTATCAGCTTAAGGAGATTTTGGGCTGAGACAATGGGGTTTTCTAAAGATACAATAATGTCATCTGCAAACAGAGACAATTTGACTTCCTCTCTTCCTAACTGAATACCCTTTATTTCTTTCTCCTGCCTGATTGCCCTGGCCAGAACTTCCAACACTATGTTGAATAGGAGTGGTGAGAGAGGGCATCCTTGTCTTGTGCCAGTTTTCAAAGGGAATGCTTCCAGTTTTTGCCCATTCAGTATGATATTGACTGTAGGTTCATCATAAATAGCTCTTGTTATATTGAGACATGTTCCATCGATTCCTAGTTTATTGAGAAATTTAAGCATGAAAGGCTGTTGAATTTTTTCGAAGGCCTTTTCTGCGTGTCTGGAGATAATAATGTGTTTTTTGTTGTTGGTTCTGTTTATGTGATGGATTACATTTATTGATTTGCATATGTAGAACTAGCTTTTCATCCCAAGTATGAAGCTGATGTGATCATGGTGGATAAGCTTTTTGTTGTGCTGCTGGATTCAGTTTGCCAGTATTTTATTGAGGATTTTTGCTTCGATGTTCTTCAGGGATATTGGTCTAAAATTCTCTTTCTTTGTTGTGTCTCTGCCAGGCTTTGTTTGGTATCAGGATGATGGTGACCTCATAAAATGAGTTAGGGAGGATTTCCTCCTTTTCAATTGATCAGAATAGTTTCAGAAGGAATGATACCGGCTCCTCCTTGTACCTCTGGTAGACTTCGGCTGTGAATCCATCTGGTCCTGGACTTTTTTTGGTGGTAGGCTATTAATTATTGTTTCAATTTCAAAACATGTTATTGGTCTATTCAGGGATTCAACTTCTTCCTGGTTTAGTCTTAGGAGGGTGTATTTGTCCAGGAATTTATCCATTTCTTCTAGATTTTCTGGTTTATTTACATAGAGGTGTTTATAGTATTCTCGGATAGTAGTTTGTATTTTCTGTGGGATTGGTGGTGAGATCCCCTTTATCATTTTTTTATTGTGTTTATTTGATTCTTCTCTCTTTTCTTCTTTATTAGTCTTGCTAGTGGTCTATTTTGTTGATCTTTTCAAAAAACCAGCTCCAGTATTCATTAATTTTTTGAAGGTTTTTTTTGTTTCTCTACTTCCCTCAGTTTTGCTCTGATTTAATTATTTCTTGGCTTCTGCTAGCTTTTGAATATGTTTGCTCTTGCTTCTCTAGTTCTTTTAATTGTGATGTTAGGGTGTTGATTTTAGATCTCTCTTGCTTTCTCTTGTGGGCATTTAGTGCTATAAATTTCCCTCTACACACTGCTTTAAATGTGTCCCAGAGATTCTGGTATGTTGTGTCTTTGTTCTCATTGCTTTCAAAGACCATCTTTATTTCGGTCTTCATTTCATTACGTACCCAGTAGTCATTCAGGAGCAGGTTATTCAGTTTCCATGTACTTGAGAAGTTTTGAGTGAGTTTCTTAATCTCGAGTTCTAAATTGATTGTACTGTGGTCTGAGAGACAGTTTGTTGTGATTTCTGTTTATTTACATTTGCTGAGGAGTGTTTTTACTTCCAATTATGTGGTCAATTTTAGAATAAGTGCAATGTGATGCTGAGAAGAATGTATATTCTCTTGATTTGGGGTGGAGAGTTCTGTAGATGTCTATTAAGTCCTCTTGGTCCAGAGCTGAGTTCAAGTCCTGGATATATTTGTTAATTTTCTGTCTCATTGTTCTGTCTAATATTGACAGTGGGGTGTTAAAATCTCCCATTATTATTGTGTGGGAGTCTAAGTCTCTTCATAGGTCTCTAAGAACTTGTTTTATGAAACTGGGTGCTTCTATATTGGGTGGGTATATCTTTAGGATAGTTAGCTGTTCTTGTTGAATTGATCTCTTTACCATTATGTAATGGCCTTCTTTGTCTCTTTTGATCTTTGTTGTTTTAAAGTCTGTTTTATCAGAGACTGGGATTGCAACCCCTGCTTTTTTTTTTTGTTTTCCATTTGCTTGGTAGATTTTCCTCCATCCCTTTATTTTGAGCCTATGGGTGTCTTTGCACATGAGATGGGTCTTCTGAGTACAGCACACTGATGAGTCTTGCCTCTATCCAGTTTGGCTGTCTTTTTCTTTTAATTGGGGCATTTAACCCATGTACATTTAAGGTTAATAATGTTATGTGTGAATTTGATTCTGTTATGATGCTAGCTGGTTATTTTGCCTGTTAATTGTTGTAGTTTCTTCATAGCGTCAGTGGTCTTTACAGTTTGGCATGTTTTTGCAGTGGCTAGTACCAGTTGTTCTTATCCGTGTTTAGTGCTTCCTTCAGGACCTCCTGTAAGGCAGGCCTGGTGGTGACAAAATCTCTCAGCATTTGCTTCTCTGTAAAATATTTTTTTCTCCTTCACTTATGAAGCTTAGTTTGGCTGGATGTGAAATTCTGGGTTGAAAATTTTTTTCTTTAAGAATGTTTAATATTGACCCCCCATCTCTTTTGGCTTGTGTTTCTGCTGAGAGATCCGCTGTTAGTCTGATGAGCTTCTCTTTGTGAGTAACCTGACATTTCTGTCTGGCTACCTTAACATTTTTTCCTTCATTTCAACCTTGGCGAAATTGACAATTATGTGTCTTGGTGTTGCTGTTTTCGAGAAGTATCTTTGTGGTGTTCTCTGTATTTCCTGAATTTGAATGTTGGCCTCTTCAGGATATTATCCAGGAGAGTGTTTTCTAACTTGGTTCCATTCTTCCCGTCACTTATTGGTACACCAATCAAATGTAGATTTGGTCTTTTCACATAGTCCTAGATTTCTTGGAGGCTTTGTTCATTTGTTTTCACTCTGTTTTCTCTAATCTTGTCTCCTTGTTTTATTTCACTGAGTTCAGCTTCAGTCACTGATATCCTTTCTTCCAGTTGATCGAATTGGCTATTGAAGTTTGTGTATGCTTCACTAAATTCTCATACTGTGGTTTTCAGCTCCATCAGGTCATTTAAGCTCTTCTCCACACTGGATATTCTAGTTAGCCGTTCGTCTAACCTGTTTTTCAAGGATTTAACTTCCTTGTGATGGGTTAGAACATGCTCCTTTAGCTCAGAGAAGTTCGTTATTACTGACCTTCTGAAGCCTACTTCTGTCAACTCATCAAACTCATTCTCCATTCAATTTTGTTCCCTTGCTGGCGAGGAGTTGTGTTCCTTTGGAGTAGAAGAGGTGTTCTGGTTTTTGGAATTTTCAGCCTTTCTGCTGTGGTTTCTCCCCATCTTTGTGGTTTTATCTAGCTTTCATCTTTGAAGTCAGTGACCTTTGACTGTAGTCTCTGAGTGGACATCCTTTTTGTTGATGTTGATACTATTCCTTTCTGTTTGTTAGTTTTCCTTCTAACAGGCAGGTCTCTCAGCTGCAGGTCTGTTGGTGTTTGCTGGAGGTCCACTCCAGACCCTGTTTACCTGGGTATCACCAGTGGAGGTTGCAGAACAGCAAATATTGCTGCCTGATCCTTCATCTGGAAGCTTCATCCCAGAGGGCCACCCGCCTGTATGAGGTGTCTGTTGGCCCCTACTGGGAGGTGTCTCCCAGTCAGGCTACATGGGGATCAGGGACCCACTTGAGGAAGCAGTCTGTCCATTATTGGAGCTCGACCACCATGCTGGGAGAACCACTTCTCTTGTCAAAGCTGTCCATCAGGGACGTTTAAGTGTGCAGAACCTGTTTGCTGCCTTTTGTTGAGATATGCCCTGCCCCCAGAGGTGGAATCTGGAGAGGCAGTAGATTTTGCTGAGCTACAGTGGGCTTTGCCCAGTTTGAGCTTCCCTGCCACTTTGTTTACAATGTGAGCATAAAAGTGCCTACTCAAGCCTCAGCAATGGTGGATGCTCCTCCCTTTGCCAAGTTCCCATGTCACAGGTCAATCTCAGACTGCTGCGCTAGCAGTGAGCAATGCTCCTTGGGAGTGGAACCCACTGAGCCAGGCACAGGAGGGGATCTCCTGGTCTGCTGGTTGTGAAGACTGTGGGAAACGCGCAGTATTTGGGCAGGAGTGTACTCTTCCTCCGGGTATAGTCACTCATGGCTTCCCTTGGCTAGGAAAGGGAAATTCCCTGACCCCTTGCACTTCCTGTGTGATGCAATGCCCCACCCTGCTTTGGCTCACCCTCTGTGAGCTGCACCCACTGTCCAACCACTCCCAATGAGACGAACCAGGTACCTCAGTTGGAAATGCAGAAATCACACATCTTCTGTGTCGATATCGCTGGGAGCTGTAGACCAGAGCTGTTCCTATTTGGCCATCTTGGAAGCCAATCATATGTCACATTTTCTTTATGCAGTCTATCATTGATGGACATTTGGGTTGGTTCCAGATCTTTGCTCTTGTAAATAGTGCTGCAGTAAACATATGTATGCATGTGTCTTTATAATAGAATGATTGATAATCCTTTGGGCATATACCCAGTAATGGGATTGCTGGGTCAAATGGTATTTGGTTCTAGATCCTTGAGGAATCACCACATTGTCTTCTACAATGGTTAAACTAATTTACACTCCCACCAACAGTGTAAAAGCGTTCCTATTTCTCCATATCCTCACCAGCATCTGTTGTTTCCTGACTTTTTAATGATCACCATTCTAACTGGCAGGAGGTGGTATCTCTTTGTGGTTTTGTTTTGCATTTCTCTAATGACTAGTGATGATGAGCTTTTTTTCATGTTTGTTGGCTGCATAAATGTCTTCTTTTGAGAAGCATCTGTTCATATCTTTTGCCTACTTTTTCATGGGATTGTTTGTTTTTTCTTGTAGTTTTGTTTAAGTTCCTTGTAGAGTCTGGGTATTAGACCTTCATCAGATGGATAGATTTCAGAAATTTTCTCCCATTCTTTAGGTTGCCTGTTCACTTCTAGAGTATACTTCTAAGAGATGAGTTGCTGGATTTTAGAGAATGTGATTCTTCTATGTAACTAGGTATTGCCAGCTTTCAAAGTTGGTATACCAAGTTAAACATTCAACAACAGTGGTTTTATATTGTTCTACATCCTTGCCAAAACGTTTACTGTCAGTACTTTTGCCAATGTAGTCGATGAGTATTTGCTTATTGTGGTTTTTATTTGTATTATTTTAATTATTAATGAGGTTAATATCTTTCTATGTTCATTGGCCATTTGTACATTATTATTTTTATAAAATATCTGTTTAAGTCTCTTGACCACTACTGTAACAGGTTGTCTTTTCTTATTGATATGTGGGACTTTGTTATAAAATCCATGACTGAGGCCTTTGTTGTTTGTTTAATGGGATAAATGTCTCATTTAGTGACATGTTTTTCACTATTTTTTATGGTATCACTTTTACTCTATGGTTGTTGCTTTTTGTGTTTTCTTTTAAAAAACCACTCCACAACCTAAAGTTATTTAAGTATATCTTCTATATTTTTTTAAAGAGCTTCATAATTTCTTGTTTCGTATTTGGTCTTAACTTTCTTTTAAAACCAAAACTCTTTAATGGTTTATTTTGCAAATGTGCTTTTGAAAGACTTAATTTATCATTTTTATGAGGTTCATTAATCTTTGGACTCTCTAAAGATAAAACACACTGAACGCATTTTCCAAGAGTATTTTATAAGCTTATTAATATATAAAAAGTATGTCAGCAGCCTAATCTAGGACACTGTCTTACTTTTAAGATTAAAAAAAGCCCCTCCAAATTTGAACATTGCTTACTTTCCTTTTTCTTAAAAAATCTTTTTTGTGTATGCTTTGTTACCTAATGCAATGGAGTGAATGAAACAAAGATAGTGGTTCTGTTTTTCTCAGTTACCACATCAACCAAGATTTTGGACTGTAAATGTATAACTAGATAGAGTGAGCTATTTTGTTCAGAAAAATTTTTTTTTGAGAACAATTACCTTTTTTTCTAAGGCTTTAATTATTTTCTACCTTGTTTGGAGCATGGATAATTTACCAAAAATCAATAAATGTTATAAAGGAAAATAAAGTAGAGTAAGATAAAAGGTAGTGAGCTTTGCTGTGGTTCAAGTGATGGTGTTCCCTCCAACATTCATGTTGAAATGTAATTCCCAATGCAACAGTATTAAACATGTAATCTTTGGGAGGTAATTAAGTCATGAAGCCTCTGCCCTCACAAGTGGGATTAGTATACTTATATAAGGGGTCAAGATTGAAGGAAGCATTCTCTTGCTCTCTGTCTCTTCTGTCATATGAAGACATGATTTTTCTTTCCCCCTGAGGATGCAGCAACAAGGGACTATCTCGGAAATATAGAGCAGCCCTCACTGAATACCAGTCGTACTGGTGTCTTCATCTTGGAATTCCCAGCCTCCAGAACCATGAGAAATAAATTTCTTTTTCTTGTTCTTTCTTTCCTTTTGTCTTTTTTTTAATCTCCCTCTCTTCCCTCCCTTCCTTCTTCCCTCCTTCCCTCCTTTCCTTCCTCCCTCCTTCCCTTCTTCTCTCTCTCTCTTTCCTCCCTCCCTTCCTTTCTTTTCTTTTTCTTTCTTTTCTTCCTTTTTCTTCTTTCTCTTTTCTTTTCCTTCCTTCTTTCCTTCCTTCCTTCCTTCCTTCCTTCCTTCCTTCCTTCCTTCCTTCCTTCCTTCCTTCCTCTCTCTCTCTCTCTCTTCTCTCTTTCTTTCTTTCTTTCTTTCTTTCTTTCTTTCTTTCTTTCTTTCTTTCTTTCTTTCTTTCTTTCTCTCTCTCTCTCTCTCTCTCTCTCTCTCTCTCTCTCTTTCTTTCTTTCTTTCTTTCTTTCTTTCTTTCTTTCTTTCTTTCTTTCTTTCTTTCTTTCTTTCTTTCTTTCTTTCCTTTCTCTCTCTCTCTCTTTCTCTCCCCCTCCCTTCCTCTTCCCTCCCCTCCCCTCCTTTCCCTTCTCCTCTCCTCCCCTCCCCTTCTCTCCTCTCCGACTTGGGATCGTGCTCTGTTACCCAGGCTGCAGTGCAGGAGCACAATCATAGCTCGCTGCACCTCAAACTCCTGGGCTTAAGCTATTCTCCTGCCTTAGCCTCCCAAGTAGTTGTTATTACAGACACATGCCACTGAACCCAGCTAAATTTCTATTGTTTATAAATTATGCAGTTCATGGTATTTTGTTTTAGCAACAGAAACATACTAAGGCAGGGTTATTTTGGATGAGGTCAAAGAAGTCCTCTTTAGAAGGTGACATTTAAGTAGAGACTTAGTGAAATGAGGAGTAAGGCTTGAAAAGATCTTGGAGAAAAGCAGAGAGAGTAGCAACTGCAAATGCCATAAGATGGAAATGAGCAAGATAGTGTAGTTGGAGTACAGTGTAGTTGTAAGTTTATTCAGTTTCTAGTTGTATTTGAAAATGCTTTCAAAAGCAATTTAAAATCTGCTGGTTTTAATCTAATACATTGCACCTTATGTACTACCACCATGTGACATTTCTTGGGTACTTTAATCAACTCATCAGTACAGTTCATAAACCTCCTGATTACTAGTTGTTTCTCATTATTTCAACATATTTTTACTTGTAGTTGGCCTGCCAATATGCTATATGACTCAGGAAAATTGTTAGCCATGGTTTTTAAAATAAAGCTATGTGGTTTTTTTTGTTGTTGTTGTTTTGTTTTTTTACCTTGGAGTATGATACTTAGCACTAACCCCTTGAAAAGTCACTCCAACAAAAATCAACATCTTCAGCTTGAAATGTCTGACCTTCTGACTTTTAATTTAGGGCATGTAAAAGCAACTTATTTTTTCTTTTTATACTTTAACAATATGATGTTTCTCCCTATCAACCATTATTTGAGCTACTCATTGTACCTCAGGTTCAGCTGCTAGAAGAAGTTCATTGTTTATCCTTTTAAGGTACCTCCCTAGGGACACTCCATGAATTTTAGTGTGCCGTGTAACCTACATTTTAAGTCAGACCATCCCAAATATACCCTCCCAATTTGATGCTAATATATCCAGTTGCATTCATTTGACATAATAAAGGGAAGCAGACACTTAATTTTGTTTGTATAAATCTATTTTATGTACTTTTCCAAAAAGAATTTGAGATGATAAAAAGCAAAACAAAAATGTTAAATATAAATGGAACATTAATGTTAAAAGAAAACAGAAATACAGATGAGTGGGGGTTACCTTAGTCATGACTATCTGATTTGAACATGAAAGTTTACACTGTAATTTTTTTTAGAAAACCATGGTATATCTAGACAGCTTCCTCTCTATGAGTGGTTTTTTTTTTTTTTGTAGTTATATGTAAAATGCAGATAAATGGCTTAATCGTAATTAATAGCAATTACAATTTTTTGATTGATAAATGCAAATTTTATAGCTCGGTGCAAAAGTTATTGTGGTTTTTGCCATTAATGGAGAATTTTGCTGCAATTACTTTTGCACCAGCCTAATACATATTTATTGTGTACATATTGTTTTGAAATATGCATATGTGGCATGGCTAAATTCAACTAATTAACATGTATATTACTTCATACAGTTATCTTTTTTGTAGTGACTACACTGAAAATTTGCTCTAAACAACTTTAAAGAATATATTACATTGTTAACTATAGTTACCATTGATTTATGTGTCTGGTTTTATGACAGTATTTTACTGTTTTGATACTCTAGCTTTGTAGTATATTTCAAAGTCAGGTTGTGTGATGCCTCTAGCTTTGATCATCTTGCTTAATATTGGTTTGGCTATTCAGCACCTTTTGTGGTTTCACTTGAATTTTAGAATTTTTTATTTCTGTGAAAATGTCATTAAAATTTTGATAGTGATTGCATTGATTCTATAGATAGCTTTGGGTTGTATGGATATTTTAATAATACTAATACTTCTAATTCATCAACATGGGATATCTTTCTGTTTATTTGTGACTTCTATTATTTCTTTAACCAGTGTTTTAGTTTTCAGCATATAGGTCTTTCACCTCCTTGGTTAAATTTATTTCTAAGTATTTTATTTTTTGTAGCTATTGTAAGTGGGTTTTAAATAAATTTTTTTGGATAGTTTCTTGTTAGCATGTAGCAAAACTACTGATTTTTCTGTGTTGATTTTGTATCCTGCAACTTTATTTAATTGGAATAGGTTTTTTTTTTTTTTTTTTTTTTTTGATGGGGTTAGTGTTTTTATTTGTAAGATCATGGTAATCTGCAAACAGGGACAATTTAACCTTTTTCTTTACAATTTAGGTGACTCTTTCTTTCTCTTGCTTGATTGCTTTGGCTAGAACTTCCAGTAGTATGTTGAAGAACAGTGGTGAAAGTGGGCATCCTTGTCTTGTTCCAGTTCTTAGAACAGCTTTATCTTTTTACTATTCAGTATAATGTTAACTGTAGGTTTGTCATACATGGCCTTTACTATTTTGAAGTATGCTTTTTCTATGCCTAATTTGAGAGTTTTTATCACGAAGGGATGCTGAATTTTATCAAATGCCTTTTCTATATCTACTGAAATGATCATATGACTTTTGTTCTTTATTCTGTTTATATAAAGTAACACATTTGTTGCATTTCTAGTATAAAATTCGTTTGCATTTCTGGTATAAAACCCTTTTGATCATAATGTATTATCTTCTTATTGTATTGTTGGAATCAGTTTGCTAGCATTTTGTTGAGAGTTTTTATGTATATATTCATCAGGGATATTGGTCTATAGTTTTCCTTTTTGTTGTATCCTTGTCTGGTTTTGGTATCAGGATGGTACTGGCCTCATAGACTGAATTCAGGATAATTCCCTCCTTTTTGAATTTTTTGAAAAGTTTCAGGAGGATTGGTATTAGTTTTTCTTTGTACTTCTGGTACAATTCATCTTTGTTGGAAGTTTTTTAAATTAGTGATTCAATCTAGCTACTTGTTACTGATTTGTTCAGGTTTTCTACTTTTTCCTGGTTCAATATGGGGAGGTTGTATGATTTTAGAAATTTATCCATTTCCTCTAGGTTTTCCAGTTTGTGAGCATATAGTTCTTCCTAATCATCTCTGATGATCTTTTGTATTTCTGTGGTATGACTGGTAATATATCCTTTTTCATTTCTGATTTTGTTTATTTGAGTTTCCCTTATTTTTTTATTCGTTATTCTAGCTTGTGGTTTTTCAAATTTGTTTTTCTTTTGAAAGAACCAATTTTTCATTGCATTGATTGTATTATTAATTTTTTTTTTTGGTCATTTAGTTCTGCTCTCATCTTTGTTATTTCATTTCTTCTTCTAGCTTTGGGTTTGGTTTGTTCTTGCTTTTCTAGTTCCTTGAACTAGTTGTTCAATCTAACTACTTGTTAGATTGTTAAGTTGTAATTTTTCTACTTTCTACTATTTTTTCACTATTTTCTACAAAAATAGTGCTAACTTCCCTGTTAGCACTATTTTTGCTGTGTTCCACAGGGTTTGGTACTTTTGTGTTTTCATTTTCATTTGTTTCAAAAATATATATTTTTCGTTATTTTTTTAGAGACAGGATTTTATTCTGTCACCCAGGCTGGAGTGCAGTGGCATGATTATAGCTTACTGCAGTCTCACATCCCTGGGCTTAATTTATCCTCTCACCTCAGCCTCCAGAGTAGCTAGGACTACAGGTACGTATCACTGCACCTGGCTAATTTTTAATTTTTTGTAGAGACAAGGATCTTGCTTTCTGTCCAAGGTAGTCTTGAACTCCTGACTTCAAAAAATCCTCACAGGTTGGCCTCCCAAAGTGTTACACCACACCTGGCCAAGAAAAAATTATTTTTATTTTTATTTACTCATTTTTTAACATATCCTTTCAAAGAAAAGTTGAAAACATTAAAAAATTTCCTTCATAATTTATTTGTTGACACAGTGATCATTTAGGAGCATGTAGTTTAATTTCCATGTGTTCGTATAACTTCTGAAGTTTCTTTTGTTGATTTCTAGTTTTATTTCACTGTGATCTGAGAAGATACTTGATATGATTTTGATTTTCAAAAATTTGATTTTTAAAGTTTTGTTGAGACTTAGTTTGTGGCCTAACATATGGTTCACCTTGGAGAATGTTCCATGTGCTGATGTAAAGAATGTATATTCTGAAGTTATTGAGTAAAATGTTCTGGTTTGGTCCCTTTTGTCTAAAGTCCAATTTAAGTTTCATGTTTCTTTGTTGATTTTTGGTCTTGATGATTTGTCTAGTGTTATCAGTGGGGGTGTTGAAGTCCCCACTATTATTGTTTTACTGTCCCTCTCTCTGTAGGTCTAATAATATTTGTTTTCTGAATATGCATGCTCCAGTGTTGGGTACACATATATTTAAAATGATTATATCCTCTTGCTGAATTGATACATTTATTATTATATAGTGATATTATTTTTTTTCACTGTCCATGACCATTTTATCTGATGTAAGTGTAGCTGCTCTTGCTTGCTTTTGGTTTTTGTTTGTGTGGAATATTCTTTTCTACCCCTTTACTCTTAGTCTATGTGTTTCTTTCTAGGTAAGGTTAGGTTATTATAAGCAGTATAGTTGGATGATTTTTTAATGCATTTTTCCAATCTATATCTCTTAAGTGGAGCCTGTAATCATATATGTTCAAGGTTAATATAGATATATGAGCTTTTCTTTGTCATGTTGTTAATTTTTTCTAGTTGTTTTCTAAATTATTTATTTCTTTTTCCCGTCATTGTGGTTTGTAGAATTCTATAGTAGTATCATCTGATTTTTTTTCTCTTTCTCTTTTGTATGTTTAATTTACCAATGAGTTTCATACTTTGTGTTTTCATGATGGTGAATGTTGTTCTGCACTTCCAAGTTTAGGACTTCACTGAACATTTCTTTTAAGGTTTGTATAGCGGTGATGAATTCTGTCATCATTTGCTTGTCTGGGAAAGACTTTATTTCTCCTTCATTTATGAACATTAATCTTGCTAGATATAGAATTACAGGCTTCCAGTTGTTTTCTTTCAGCACTTTGAATATGTCATTCCATTCTCTTCTGGCCCATAAGGCTTTTCTGGGAATACTGTTGTTTGTCTAATGGGGTTTCCTTTATAGGTAACTGGATACCTTTCTCTTGCTGATTTTAGAATTCAGTCTCTCTGTTTGAATTTAGACAGTGTATTAGTCCGTTTTCACACTGCTGATGAAGACATGCCTGAGACTGGAAAGAAAAGGAAGTTTAATTGGACTTACAGTTTCACATGGCTGGGAAGGCCTCAGAATCATGGTGGGAGGTAAAAGACACTTTTTTTTTGTTTTTGAGACGGAGTCTCCCTCTGTCACCCAGGCTGGAGTGCAGTGGTGCGATCTTGGCTTACTGCAACCTCCGCCTCTCTGGTTCAAGCTATTCTCCTGCCTTAGCCTCCTGAGTAGCTGGGACTACAGGTACCTGACACTACACCTGGCTAATTTTTGTATTTTTAATAGAGACAGGGTTTCACCACGTTTGCCAGACTGGTCTCGAACTCCTGACCTCATGATCCACCTGCTTCAGCCTCTCAAAGTGCTGGGATCACAGGCGTGAGGCACTGCGCCCAGCCAAAAGGCACTTCTTACATGTCAGTGTCAAGAGAAAAATGAGGAAGATGCAAAAGCGAAAATCCGTGATAAAAACATCAGATCTCATGAGACTTATTCACTATCACAAGAGCAGTATAGGGGAAACTGACCCCACGATTCTAATTATCTCCCACTGGGTCCCTCCCACAGCACATGGGAATTATGGGAGTAAAGTTCAAGATGAGATTTGGGTGGGGACATAGAGCAAAACCATTTCAGACAGTCTGATTATAATGTGCCATGGCAAAGTCCTCTTTGCATTGTTTTCCTGGGGGTCACCAAGCCTCCTGTATCTGCATGTCTAAATGTCTTGCTAGACTTGGAAAGTTTTCATCTATTATTTTGTTAAATAAATTTTCAAAGTCCGCTGATCTCTCTTCACCCTTAAAACTACCAATAATTTGTAAATTTGGTCATTTTCTATACTGCCAATCATCTCAAAGGCTTTTCTTCTTTCTGATTTTTAAAATTTTTTTTGTCTGACTGAATTATTTCAAAATACCTGTCTTCAAGTTATGAAATTGTTTCTTCCACTTGCTCTAGTCTATTTTTAAAACTTTTGAATTTATTTTGTATTTTCTCCCATTAATTTTTCAGTTCCATAAGTTCTATTTGGTTCTTTTTAGAAATACCTATCTTTTTGGTAAAATTTTCATCATATCCTGAGGTTTTTAAAAAAATAATTTTTGTATTGTTTTCTAGAGTTTTCTTGTATCTCACCGAGTGTCTTTAAAATCAGTGTTTTGAATTCTTGATCTGGGATTTTGTGAATTTCTTTTTTTGATTGTGATTTATTGCAGGGAATTGTTGTGTTCCTTTGATGGTATCATATTTCCTTGCTTATTGCTGTTTTCTGTGTTCTTACATTCATGTCTACATATCTGGTGTAATAGTCAGTTCTTCCAATTTTTCTGAAGTTGCTTTCATAGGGGATGATTTTTCCTGATGATATATAAGATATATATATATATATATATATATATATATATATATACAATATCATATATATATATGTTGTGGCTGAATAGGAAGTTTTTGGCTTTGATTTTGGGGCCTGTAGTAGTGTGATCTCTGTATTTTTTTTTTTTTTAAAGCAGCACACAGGGTCAGTGGTATCTGTGATCTTCTCGGTGGTTTAGGGTATGGTTATTAGTGGAGATGGTGGTGAAGTTATGCATGGGACTAGGACACTAGTTGGACCATTGTTTAGGTCCTGGTGGTGGCAGTGGTGGGCCAAGTGTGTCTCTTTTAAGGCCCCAGAGCAGATTACTCTCGCACCTGTTAGTGGTCCTGGAGCACCAATTCTTGGATCCCCAGGTGGCTTGCTTGGATGCTAGTAGTAGCAGGGTGGGCCAGGCTTGTGGGCAGACTCTCAGGCCCTGGGCAGCAGGCATGATAAGGGTGATGGCAGTAGCAGTGGTAAAGCAACCTACTGGAATCCAAGTGATCCATGCTGGTGTTGGTGGTGACTGCTACGGGTGGACATTCCAGTCCCCTGGCCTGCTAGTACTATGTGTGGGTGAGTGTCAGCTGTGGTGGTATCAGTAGGTTGGGTCAGCCTGTCCTGAAATCTTGGCAGGACTAATCAGGTGCCAATGGTGGTTGATTGGGCTGGACAATTTCCAGGCCTCTGGATGGCATGCTCAAGTACTTGGGGGATAGGATTAGGCAAGTAGACTTACTCGCAGGATCCATGGTAGTGTGTTCAGGCACTGGTTGTGATAGGCAGAGGCAGGGTAATTTCCAGTCTACTGGTGGAATGCTCCCTCTGGGCTTTGGTGGCTGTGCTGTGGGCCTACCACCAGGAAGGATGAGGCCCTGTCAGTTAGAGCATTGTGGGCAAGAAGCTTTGGGGAATGCATACTGCTCATGCTCTGGTCTCAAAGCAGCCCACACAGGGCATTGGGAACTTTTTTAGGGGTCATGGGAGTGCCCAGTCTCCTCTTTCCCTTTTTGGACTGGCAGCTGCTGCAGCAGCGTCAACCATAGCCCAGCTCAAGGGTAGGGTGCAGACCTCCAGTGACTAAACTGTCAAAATGTCAGCTGTGAGCCTACCACCAGGGAATGCTGGGCCCCTCTCAGTTGGTACACTGTGGGCAAGTAGACATGAGGAGTGAAGTCTACTCATTCTTTGGTTTCACAGTAGCCTCTAACATGATGATGTGGATTATCCTAGTTGTCTATGGGAGTGCCTGGTCTCCCCTTTCCCATCCCAGCCCAGTGGTAGCAGCTGCACTGGCTGTGTCAGTCCTGCCTCAGGATAGGATGCAGATTCCAAGCAGCAAAGTTCTCAGAATGGCACCAAGAAGCAACTGCTCTGAGCTCAGATACCTGTGGGACTCCATGTGGGTTCCCTGTCTGGAGCGACATCTCAGTACAATCTCTAGTCTGTTCCTCATTTCAGGCCAAAGGTCTGTGGGCCAAGGGGTTCTCTCATAGCCAAGAATGCAAAAGCCTGCGGTGAGAGTGTGGAACCCTGGGGGTTTCTCTTTTACCCCTTCCCTGCATCCAGGAGCTTTTCCTGGCTCCAGGCTGATCCCCAGTCAAGCAAGCTGCCCCCTTCCCTCTCCTTACTCACATTCAGTACTTCTCATTACTTCTTTGTTGAATCTAAGTGTTCTCTCTTAGATGAGCTATTCAAAGTGTTTATATCTATTTACTATTCTGGTTCCTCTTCATAGAGGAGGTGTATACTAGCTGCATCTAGTGAGCCATCCTGACCCATCCTTTCACATTTTAAATTTTCGATGTCACAATTTACATATTTTTATATTGTATATACCTTAACAAAGTATTGTAGCTATTCTTCTTCTTCTTCTTCTTCTTTTTTTTTTTTTTTTTCCGGTTCACTGCAATCTCCTTCTCCTGGGGTTCAAGTGATTCTCCTGCCTCAGCCTCCTGAGTACCTGGGATTACAGGTGCCCACCACCATGCCTGGCTAATTTTTGTATTTTTAGTAGAGACATGGTTTTACCATGTTGGCCAGGCTGGTCTTGAACTCCTGACCTCAAGTGATCCACTTGCCTCAGCCTCCCAAAGTGCTGGAATTATAGGTGTGAGCCACTACGCCTGGCCTATTATTCTTAATAGATTATCTTTTAACCTTCATACTAAAGTTATAAGTGATTTACATATCACCATTACAGTTAGAGTATTCTGGATTTGATTGTCTACTTTCTTTTACCGTTGAGTTTTATACTTTTAGATGTTTTTGTGTTACTTATTAATTAGCATCCTTTTCTTTTAGGTTGAATACTCCCTCTAGTGTTTCTTTTAAGATAGGTCTGTTGGTGATAAACTCCCTTAGCTTTTGTTTGTCTGTGAAAGTCTTTATTTCTCTTTCATTTCTGAAAGACAGCTTTGCCAGATACAGTATTCTTAGTTGGCACATTTTTTTTTTTTTAATTTTTTACACTTCAGCACTTTGAATATATCATCTCACTCTTGGCCTGTAAAGTCTCTGCTAAGAAAGTTGTTGCTAGCCTTACTGGAACTTATTCAGATATTGTTTGCTTATTTTCTCTCGCTAATAAGGATCCTCTCTCTTGCTAATAGGATCCTCTCTTTGTCCTTGATTTTTGACATATTGTCATTTTGCAGTCTTGTTTGGGTTGAATCCGACTGGAGGCCTGTATCTGTTCCTCTACTTGGATATTTATATCTTTCTCCAAATTTGGAAAGTTTTCTGCTACCCTTTGTCTTTCTCTTTCTTTTCTCCTTTATGAACTCTTATATATCAGATATAGATGTATATTCCTATATATCAGATATGTCATATAGCAGATATATATCAAATAATCCTTGGTCCACAGACGCTGTCACGGAACCTGGGTTAGAAGGGGTGGTCTTGAAGCCTTATTCTCTAAGGTCTAGACTAGAACTGGGGGTGGACCCTGGGTCTGCTGGAACAGGTCTGGACTGTGGGTTTTCTGGAGTCTGGGTCCATTGGGACCAGCCTGGAGGCTGGGGTTGGCCTGATGCTGGGGTCCATGTGGAGCCTGGGTCTGTGGGGGCTGGTTTGGAGCTTAGGATCACAAGTACTTGCCTGATACCTGGGACCATTAGGCTGGCCTGGAGCCTGGAACCTTTGGTTCTGGAGCCTGTACCTGCTGGTATTGGCTTAGAGGCACAGGTCTAGGACCTGGCCTAGAGATTAGATCTATAAAGGCTAGCCTGGGTCTTGGGACAAGGAACCAGATTGAGTACTAGGTACACAGAGGTGGTCCTAGAGCCAGGGTTCATGGGAACTGGTTCAGTACTGAGGTCTCCTGGGGCAGGCCTGGCCTCTGGGTCACTGTAGCATCATTGGGCCGTAGGATCTGGCCTTGAGCATGGGGTCATGGGGACTGGCCTGACACTGGGAAGACCTGGAGCTTAGGTCTTGGTGCCTGCCTGCTGTTTGACGCCAGGCGAGCCAAGCTGGCACTGGGGTAGGCTAGAAGCCTGGGGCCGTAGGAGCTAGCTTGGACTGGGTGGGGCCTGGATCCTATATTTACAGAGGTCTTCCTGGAGGCGAGGTCCATGGGTTCTGGTCTGGTCATTAAGGCTGCAGGGGTTGGCCTGATGGTCAAGTGGGCCTGAAGCTTGGGACTTTGGCATCCAGCTTGGTGCTAGGGATGGTCTGCAGCGTGGGGCCACAGGGGCTGGCCTGGCCCTGGGGTTGGACTGGAGCCTGATTCTACAGGTCGTGTCTTATGCTGGGTCTGATCTGGAGCTTGGGGCCTCTGGGCTTAGCCTTGTGCTGTGGCAGGCTTGGAGCCCAAATTTGCTGTGTAGACCTGGACCCTGGGGCTGCAGGATCCTATCTAGGTTGGGGCAGGTTTGGATGCTCAGTCTGTGGATAGCAGCCAGGAATCTGGGACTTCAGGGGGCTGGTCAGGCACAGGACAAGCCTGGAGTCTCCATTCACAGTAGCTGGCCTGGGGCTGGGTCCATGGTTGCTGGCCTAATGACTAGGACTATGTGGGGTTGGCCTGGTGCTGGAGCAGGCCTGAAGCCTCTGACTGTGAGGACTAGCCTGATGCTGGGGGCAGTCCACAGACTGGGGCCACTGGGGTCAGCCTGGTCATGGGGCAGCCTGGATATTTAGTTTGCTATACAGACCTGGAGTTTGGGGCTGTAGGGGTCTTCCTTATGCTGGGCTTTATTGGGGATGGGCCCAGCTTTGGTGTCTGAGGCAAAGTCTTGTGCTCACTGTCCTCTCCTTCCCTCAAGTGGAGGGTATCTCTCCCCATGCTGCCTGGAGTTGGGTGAAATGGGTAACGTAAAGCTGTTCTCTACCATCTTCCATGCATGTTTTCTTATTTTGGTGCTATACGCAGGTGCTGTAATCTCTTGGTTTCCTTAGCTATTGTGAAAGTATTTTTGTGCATAGACAGTTGTTCAAATTGATATTTCTGTGGGAGGGACAAGCATTAGAGAGTCCTATTCTGCCATCTTGCTGATACTCAATAACACTTTTATCTTAATTTCTGCTGTACTGATCAAATACCATTCTATCAATACAGGTACCATTTGAGCACACTTTGTATAGATACCGAACATAAACATAAACCTTTCCAGAAGGAGACTGAATAGGGAATTTACAAATGAGAAAACTGAAGTTTATATGATTTTACATATGAAGAAAGTGAAGCTGAGATAAGTTGAATAAATGACTTGCTAAACCCACCCAGCCAGTGAGGCAAAACCAGGATTTCATTACAGATTGGAGTAAATCTAGTCTCTTTCTGCTACACTATCCTGTTTTGCCTATTTTGAAAGAGTTTTACTTAAATGTGCATGTGGCATTTTTTTTTGCATATGTGCAGGATAGTTTAAACACTATTTAAACATGATATTTAGTTTTTTTTTTTCCTGCGTGCAGCTGAAAAAGCAGAACCTTAAAGACTCCAGAATAGCTTCTTTTTATTTAGTTGTCACTGAATTTACAGTTCACTTGTTTTTTAATCGACTTGTGTATGCTTTTGGTAGGAGTACTTTTTTCTTGGAGTCTAATTAAGAATTTATATTATTGAATGTTTTAGTGGAAAAATAGTTAACATTTGGGAATTTACTTATTGGTTTAAAAATAGTTAAGTGTGCATATGCTCTCATTACACATTTATATCCATAAACAATATATGTTTTATTTTGCGTATTTTAAGCTGCATATAAGTGTTATGATGTTGCATATTTTTGCAGCTTGCCTTTTTTTGTTCAATATCACATCTATGAGATTCATCCTTATGGATACTTGCAGCTCCTGTTCACTTTTTTTTTCTTGCTTCATGGTATATCATTATAAAAGCATTCCAGAATGTACTTGTTTTTTCTCTTGTTGATGGACAATTAGGATGTTTCCATATTTTGTTTATTATAAATAATGTAGCTAGAATATTTTGTAAATGTTTTTGATTCACATTTGCCAGTGTTTCTCTAGACTAAATATTTAGGTGTGGAATTACTGGATTACAATGTCTATCTTCAGGTTTACTAGATGTTCTCTACAGTGATTGTGCTGATTTGTACTTCCACCAGCAAAGTATGAGAGTCCTTTTTCTCCCCATTCCTTGCCAATACTTGGTGTTACGAGGCTGAAAAATTATTTGCCAATTTGATAAGAGTTATGGGCTGTATTATGTCCCCTCCCCCACAAAATTCGTATGTTGAAGTCCTACCCCCATACCTCAGAATGCAATGGTATTTTGGAAATAGGGTCTTTAAAGAGGTAATTAAATTAAAATGAGGTTTTTAGGATGGGTCATAATCCAGTATGATTGGTATTCTTACCAGAAGGAGAAATTTGAACAAACATATGAACAGAATGAAGACAATGTGAAGTTATTGGGAGAAGACAGCCATCTACAAGCCAAGGAGAGAGGCTTGGAACAGATCCTTTCGTCACAACTCTCAGGAGAAACCAACACTACTGATATCTTGGTCTCAGATTTCTAAGCTCCAGAACTGTGAGAATAGATATTTCTGTTGTTTAAGCTACCCAGGTACTTAGTTACTGAAGCTCTCGCAAACCAATTCAATGAATATGAAAAGCGATCTCATTTTGGTTTTAATTTGCATTTTCCTGATCAGTAGAGAGGTTGAGCATCTTTTCAAAAGTTCATAATGAGTCCATTTTCTATTTTTTATACTGATTCTTAAGTGTTTATATTATTTTAAAGTAATGTTTTTATGGATGCTGTTATAGACTTAATGTTTATATCTTCCCAAAATTCACATGTTGAAACTTAATCCCCAATATGATGGTATTTGGAGGCCTTTTGGAGGTGATAGGATCATGAGGGTGAAGCCCTCATGAATGAGATTCATGCCCTTAGGAAAGAGTACCTAGAGAGCTCCATTGCCCCTTTTGCCATGTGAGGACATAGGGAAAAGACAACTGTCTTCTCAGAAGTAAGTGGGCCCTCACCAGACAGTGAATCTGCCTTTGCCATGATATTGGACTTCTCAGTCTCCAGAACTATGAGAAGTAAATGTTTATTGTTCATAAGTCAGAGTCTTTGATGTTTTGGTATAGTAGCCCAAATGGACTAAGACGAATGTGCTAGTTAAATATTCTTGATGCTTACTCCTTTGTTGAATGTATAAATTCCAGTCTTTTGTGCTTGTTTTCTTTTAAATGATGATTTTTGATACAGAAAATTAAAAATCTCATGCAGTCAGCTTAAAAAATCTTTTTCTTCATTGTTTATGCTTTCTATATCTTGTTTAAAAAGTTTTTCTGCTCAAAGACCATAAGAGTAACATTTTTATGTTTTCTTCTAAGAATCCAAAGTTTTTCTGCTCAAAGACCATAAAGGTAACATTTTTATGTTTTCTTCTAAGAATCTTAAAATTTTGCTTTCAAAATTTAGGTCTTAAACCTATTTGGCATTTGTTTTTATGCATTAAAGATTCAAAATTTTTGTTACTTATTTAATTGGTTAAACAACCAAGCACCAATTATTTATTACATATACAATGTGCAGAGCAATATATAAAATGCTACAGGAGATAATTCTTTCCCTAAAAGAGACAGGTATAACTCCTATCATAACAGGTCTGTGCCCTACTTACATATTATTATTAAATCCTAACAACAATGGGAGATAGTTGTTAATTGTCTGTATTTTACGAATGAGCAAACTCCGCCTCAGAGGAGTGAAATAAATTGTTCAAGGTCACATAATTAGCAAGTAGTAGAATTGAGGTTTGAGCTTTGGTCTTTCTGACAGATTTCACATTGTAGATAAAGCAAAGATTATTGATAAATTTAATCAAGAATGATAACATATAGTAGGTTCAGAAATATTTATTGTATGAATAAATATACTGTGTGTTGGCACAAGACGGTCCTATAAAGATTGTCATCGGAGGGCTTGAGCAGAGAAAGAGAAGAGGCCACTTAAATCTATTAGAATAATTACCCTCTATTCAAAATATCTGGGTCCAGGTGCAGTGGCTCAAGACTGTGATCTCACCATTTTAAAAGGTTGAGGTGGGAGGACAGCTTGAGGCCAGGAATTCAAGACCAGCCTGGGCAACATAGTGAGACTGTCTCTACAAAAAAAATAAAAATAAAATAAGTTAGTAGGGCGTGGTGATGAAGCCTTTGGTCTTAGTTCCTTGGGAGGCTGAGGCAGGAGGATTGCTTGAGCACAGGAGTTTGAGGCCACAGTGAGCTATGATTCCATCACTGCACTCCAGACTAGGTAACAGAATGAAAGCTGTCTCTTAAAAAAAAAAAAAAAAAAAAAAAAAAAAAATGCTATTGTTCCACTCAGTCCTCCCAACACCCAACTTCTCCAAGCCAGAGAAACTGTTAAATATTTATACCTGTCTTAATGTGTGCTAGGAATCCTGTGGACAGCAAATGAATAATAAATATTTTTGAAAGAACAAAAGAGACACTATAAATATATTATTAAATTTGTGCTTGAGGTAGATTCAAAAATACTTTCTATTGTCCTTATGATGTAATCCTGTCAAGGCTCATTGAGATAGTTTGAAATATCTTTTTTGGCACTCTGATAGTGTTAAATGACAGAAATAAGAATAATTTGGAGCTTTTCTAATAGCATAGAGGTTACTTTGTGAAAATGATATGTTTTAGGTAGAGGCTATCAGCCCTGATTATCCATACCCCTACCCAAAGAACATACAGTAATTTAACATAAGTAACTCAGAAACACTAGCCAGAAAAAAAAAAAAAAAAAAAAAAAATGGTGGCAAAGATTAGCTTAGTAAATTTAGAAAAACTGTTACCACTATTTATTCTCTAATGTCTGTCATCTTCTGTAGTAGTAGAATCCATGGTTATTACCTATGGTCAAGTTTATTGACCATTTCTTTTCTGGTTTTTGTTTTTTTGTCTCATTTAAGAAATCCTTCTCTACTTTCAAGTCACAAACATATTCTACTACAATAAGTTGTGCTTTTCATACCAAGGTCTTAAGTTCATATTGAATTTAGTTTTGTATACATACTAGGTGTTGGTGTGATTTTATCTTTTATCATAAAAATAGCCAGCTATCTAGAAACATGCATGCATTTTTTCTTGTTTATGTCTTTAAATAGGATGTTTAACATTTTATTATGAAGTACAGTCATGTGCTCCGTAATGACATTTTGGTGAACAGCAGGCTGCATATACGATTGTGGTCCAATATGATTATAATGGAGCTGAAAAGTTCCCATCAACTAGTGCATTTGTAGCCTTCCTAAAGTTGTAGAGCAGTGCATTACTCTTGTCTTTGTATTGATGCTGGTGTAAGCAAACCTACTGCACTGCCAGTCATTTAAAAGTATAGCACATAAAATTATGTACAGTACATAATACTTGATAAATAATAAATGTTACTGATTTACTTATTTACTATACTTTTTATTATTATTTTAGAGTGTACTCCTTTAATTTATTTAAAAAAAGTCAACTGAACAATGCCTCAGACAGGTCCTTCAGGAGGTATTCTAGAAGAAGGCATTGTTAATCATAGGAGATAACAGATCCATGCATGTTATTTTTCCTGAAGAGCTTCCAGTGGGACAAGATGTGGAAGTGGCAGACTCTAATACTGTTATTCCTGACCTCATGTAGGCCTATGTTAGTGTGTGTTTCTGTTTCAGTTTTTAACAAAAAAGTTTAAAATGTAAAAAATTAAAAATAGAAAAAATATCATAGAATAAGGATATAAGGAAAGAATAGATTTTTGTATTGCTGTACAATGTGTGTTTGTGGTTTAAGCTAAAACTTAATAACAAAAGAGGTAAAAAGTTAAAAAAATTAAGAGATGTGTAAAGTAGAAAAGTTACAGTAAGCTAATCTATTATTGTAAAAGAAAATAAATTTAATGTACCGTAAGTGTACAGTATTTATAAAGTCTACAGTAGTGTATAGTAATGTCTTAGGCCTTCACATTTACTCACCACTCCTTTACTGACTCACCTAGAGCAACTTCCAGACTTGACTTGTAAGCCCCATTCATGGTAAGTGCCTAGACAGAAGTATCATTTAAAAATCTTTCATATATTTAGTGTACCTTTTCCTTTTCTATGTTTAGATACACAAATACCATTGTGTTACAGTTGCTTACAGTATTCAGTACAGCAACATGCTGTACAGGTTTGTAACCTAAGAGCAATAGGCTAGACCATGTAGCTTAAGTGTGTAGTAGGTTGTACCATCTAGGTTTGTGTAAGTACACTCTATTATGTTAACAAAATGGCTAAATTGCCTAACGATATATTTCTCAGAACATATCCCTGTCATTAAACAATGCATAACTACAGATTGTTTGTTAGTAGATACTTTCTTAGATCTTTGGATATTACTTCTATTCCTAGTTTGCTAAGATTTCCTCCTAAAAATAGTAACTGGGACTTGAGAAAGAACATATGGTTTAGTTAAGGGCATGGATGTTGAAATCAGTCTGCTTTCACATCCTGAACTTGCCACTAGTAAGCTGGATGACATTGAGCTTCTCTCTGCCACAGGTTTGTTATTTGTAAAATGAAAATAAAAACACATCAGACATTTTTGTGAAGAATAAATAAATTTATAGATATAGAACTTTGAACTATGGAACACAGCCAGCAGTCTTTATTATTATCTAATAGTATTCCCTTTTGAAATAATTTTGTTAGTTTATCTTTACTCTGTTGATTGGAGAAATTACAGCAATAGAGTTTATATTAGCAAAGCATCCTTGCTTTTGTATTTTTATGTGGTATAATTAAAAAATTACATTGCTAGAAAATATTCTATTATTTTATTGAGTTTGACACATAAATGAAATTGGCATATAATGTTTATTTTTTGTACTCTGGTTGATTTTGGTTTCAAGGTTATGTTAGGATAATACATGGGTTAGAATTTTTTTTTTCTACTTTTAGAATTGTTTAGATGAGGTAGGGATTAATTTGGGTTTGTCTGGGAAGATTTTTGTTTTGCTCTATTTTGGTAGAGTTTTGTTACTACTTTGATGTCTTTTTAAGTTTAAATCTATTCATTTCTTCTGTTTCTTCTTAAACTTAAAAAAATTGTATTTATTTTAGAAAATTATCTGTTTATTTCAAATTTTGGTCATAAAGTTGCTACTGTACTTGGTTAAGTTTAAAAAGTTTGTTGTCCATTTTTCGCTCCCAAAATTGTATATTTATGTATTTATTTTTCTTAATTGTTTTTGCCAGAGGCTTATCCATCTTATTAGTCTTTAAAATTTTTGTTACTTTTTAGAAATTTTATTATTTTCTACTCTTTGTTACTTTTTCCTTTCTATGTTCTTTTATTTTATATTTTTTCTGCCTTTTAAATTAGGAATTTTGCTTGTTCATTTTGACCATTTTTCTTTTCTAATGTAAGCATTGAAAGATATAAACTTTTTACTAATACTACTCTAAAACTTCACTGTTAATATCGTAACCGTGTGGCCATTTAAATTTAAATTAAATAGAATAAATTAATAAATTAAGTAAATTTGAAATAAATTAAATGAATTAAAATTAAATAAAATTAAAATTAATTCCTTAGTTGTTTTAATCACATTTGATTTTAAAGACTACCTTATGTGACTGCACAGATAGAGAACAATTTTATTATTGCTGAAAGTTATATTGGATACAGTTGCTCTTGATCAGCATATCTACAATTGAGAAATGACCTCAAAAGAGAACAGTCTTTTTCTTGATACATTTCATAGGCTGGGTTTTTAAAAGAATTTCTTCTCAAATCATTAGTATTTTATTTTTAATATTTTATTTATTTATATTTATTTTTTATTATACTTTAAGTTCTAGGGCACATGTGCACAATGTGCAGGTTTGTTCAATGGGGAAAGGATTCCCTATTTAATAAATGGTGCTGGGAAAACTGGCTAGCCATATGTAGAAAGCTGAAATGGGATCCCTTCCTTACACCTTATACGAAAATTAGTTCAAGATGGTTTAGAGACTTAAATGTTAGACCTAAAACCATAAAAACCCTAGAAGAAAACCTAGGCAATACCTTTCGGGACATAGGCATGGGCAAGGACTTCGTGTCTAAAACACCAAAAGCAATGACAACAAAAGCTGAAATTGACAAATGGGATCTAATTAAACTAAAGAGCTTCTGCACAGCAAAAGAGACTACCATCAGAGTGAACAGGCAACCTACAGAATGGGAGAAAATTTTTGCAATCTACTCATCTGACAAAAGGCTAACATCCAGAACCTACAAAGAACTCAAATTTACAAGAAAAAAACAAACAACCCCATCAAAAAGTGGGCGAAGCATATGAACAGACACTTCTCAAAATAAGACATTTATGCAGCCAACAGACACATGAAAAAATGCTCGGTAGTATTTTAAAATCTAAACCTTTAGAACAGCACGGTTCATTTTTTTTTTTTTCCTCTGCTTGATCCATTAATTACTAATGGAAGTATATTTTAAAAGCTCACCATGGTTGGAAACTTGTTAATTTTTTCTTGTAATCTTGTTAAGTTTTCCTTTGTGGATTTTGAGTCTATATTATAAGATATATACAGATTCAATTCATATTTTCATAAGTCTGTAATTTTTGCTTATCTACTGAGAGGCTATGTTGTGAAATAAATACAGTTTCAGGCTTGTTCTATTTTTTTGGTAAATTACTCTTCAGAGTATTACATAAATAGCTTCTTTATCAATAATGATCTTTGCACTGAAGTCTATTTTGGCTGTTAACAATTTAAGTATTTTAGTTAATTTTTAAATTTCATCATTTTCACAAAAACTTTTACCATCAGTATTTCTTCATTGTTATACTTTAGGTACATCTGTAGTAAGAACCATAGAGTTGGAGTTTTTTAATTCAACATGACTGTCTATATTTTAAGTAATTGTTTATTCTGTTTATATTTATTGAGGTTGCCAATATATTTGGAATTATTTTTGTTGTCTTTTTTTGTGGTTTTTATTTACTATACGTATTTTCTACACTTTCTTTTATTTCCTTTCTTGCTTTGTATCAGATTGATCAAACTTTCTTTATTATGTCTTCCTTTAACTGGTTTGAAAGTTTTGACTTCTATTTCTGTTCTTTGCTACCTTTTCGTTTTTAACATGCATATTTGACTCAATAAATTCTAAATTTAACCAATATTTGTATATATTTTTTTCTACAAGTCTACCTCTAGGGAAAATACCTTCTTTCTGAACTGTAGAATACTTTATCTTTTTTATTTATTCTATTTTTCCATACATTGTGTAATATTTTATTTTCACCTTAATTTTTAAACCTTTTAAAAGTAGTCATTGTGTTAAAAATTTACATTTATAGTCAATACTTTTTCAAATTTATTCATGCTTGCTAATTTATTTCTTCGTCTGGTCTCTTCATGTTCAACGTTTTTCTTCATTATTTTTTTTTTGTTTTAAATATAGTTCTTTTAAACATATATGCTAATGACAGACATCGCTCTTGCTTGTTTAAAACTGTTTGAAGCTGTTTTTATTTCCTTCTGCTTTTGAATAATTATTTAACTGGGCAAAAAGTCCAGAATTGACGATTATTTTCCATCATTTTGACACTGGATTTTTTTGGGGGACTATTTTGCCAGCCAGGGACCGTGTGGCCAATGGCGCCTCTGCTCAAGTTTCACTCAGGATGACTGAGTTAGCTCTGCCCACTCGGCCCAGCAGACTGTGCTTGGCTTATGCTACTGGCCCGGATCTCAGGCCTACCAAGGGCAAGCCAGGTGTGCCGACTACTGCCGCAGGGCAGGCAGCTCCAGGTGCCAGCTCTGTGTGAGGCTGTGGCTAGACTAGACGTACTGCAAGTGGCTTCCATCTTAGGTGCCCACGCCTAAGGGGAAAGTGGTGGTGCCCCCAGAACTTGGAGATGCCAGCAACCACAGAACCCCAAAGGTGGTGTTACAGCATGTCACAGCTCTGGCCTGGGGAGCCCCGAGGTGTGGGCTCCCAGAAGGCTTGCAGTTCTTCTCTTCTGGCTGCTGGTAGCACAGTGAATGGGCAGAAAGGATGGGTTTCAGTTCATTTGTTTTACAGCTCATTCAGTCCCTCCGTCCTACTCTGGCCTGTGGCTTCTGGGCTGGCCTGACTCCCCTGCTGTTTTCTGTTGCATGAGATGGCCATCTGGTGCTGGTGGAAGACACAGGGCTACACTCTTACAGCAGCTTCTTTGGCACCTGCCTTTTGGTGGGTCCCAGATTCTTGTCCCACATTCAAGAATGAGGTTACATGGATAACCAAAGAGTGAGCAAGGTGGAGAAAAGTTTGATTGAGCAACAGAACAGCTCTTGGCTGGGCGTGGTGGCTCACACCTGTAATCCCAGTACTTTGGGAGGCCAAGGCAGGTGGATCACGAGGTGAAGATATCAAGACCATCCTGACCAACATGGTGAAACCCTGTCTATACTAAAAATACAAAAATTAGCTGGGCATGGTGGTGTGCCTGTAGTCCCAGTTACTCGGGAGGCTGAGGCAGGAGAATTACTTGAACCTGGGAGCTGGAGACTGCAGTGAGCTGAGATCATGCCACTGCACTCCAGCCTGGTGACAGAGTGAGACTCTGTCTCAAAAAAAAATAAAATAAAATAAAATAAAATAAAATAAAATAAAAAATAAAAGAACAGCTCTCAGTTGAGAGGGGACCTGTGGTGGGTAGCCCCTACCTGAAGGTGGGTAGTCCAAGCATGTGGCTGAGTCTGAGGTTTTTATGAGCTCAGGATGGGGCGTGTGTGCCTATTGGTCCATGGGCAGCACTGGAAAAAGCACCATTTGATTGGGTAAAAGGCATCAGGGAAATTCTCACCCTGGTCAGGGACTTTACCCAGACTGGCAGCTTGGTTTTCAGGCTTTAATTTGTCTTTGGTTTGAAGGTTGAGTTTCACCAGTGACCCACCCTTGTCTGCCTAGGAATTTGTCTGCCTCCTGCTGTGATCAATTTTGTAGATATTATTCTGTTATTATCTAATAGTCATATTGTGGTTCATTGTGGGTCTTTTTTTAAAATCTAAGGTTGCTTATATAATTCTTTGTCATTGGTGTCTAGGATTTATCTATTTATTTTTAATTTGATGTGCTAGTCAACATGGAAAAAATTATGTATTTTTATCAGTTACTGTACTGAAAGTTTTCTTCCTTTAGCTCATTGATTATTGCTTCTCTCATATTGTTACTATTTGCTTTCTGGGACTGCTCCTACAAGCATGTTGTACTTGATCATTCTCACTTCTGTATCTCTTAACCTTTCTTTGGGCTTTTTCATCTCTATCTCTTTGTATTGTATTCTGCATGAGAATCTTATACTAGTTGTTTCTCTTTAGTGTTGTCTAAACAGCTTTGAAACTCAAGCCATTGAGTCTATTAATTCCAAATCAAGAATTTATTTTTGATTCTATTTAAATTTGTCTATTTTTCCTTCATGCTGTCTTGTTCCTTACACATTTTATGCCTCCTTTTATCTTTTAAAAACATTTAAATACCATCATTTTACAGTCCTTTTCAGATTGTTCTCTTTTTTCAAGTTCCTGGGCTACTCATCCTTCCCTTTGATAGGTCTGCTATTTTTCATGGGGTATTATTTTCTTGTGTGTTTTGTGAGTTTAGATTTTAAAATAAGTCTAAAAAATCTATGTTTATATATCTTAACTTGAATATAAACATGAAGTTTCTGAAGCAGAGATCAAAGGTATTATTTCTTACATCAATAACTACACTGGTTCTTCTTGCCCAATTTTTTCACCCTCTGGCACAATATGATGAGAGTGTGGGGCACTCTACACGTACCAGGATCTGTACTGCAGAAAAGGAACTCTGATATTATGATTCTGAGAGTTTATATAGGATAGTTTAAACATCTGCCATCCTCCCCTCCTCAGAGTGAGAGAAACTTAATCTTTCAAATGTAAATAACAAGGGGAAGAGAAAAGAAAGAGTCCTGGGTTCTTACACTTTGGAATGTAAATAAGTGTTTCTAGGCAGAAGATAAGACAGTTGCCTCTGGATTTACAATGCCTGAATGTCTCAGTGTCTCATCCTCCTTTGAAATGTAAACATCCAAGAAGGTATCTCTCTAAAAAGTTCTCTAACTGTCTATTCTGTCATCATTTAACTTCCAAGGCTTGGCCTCTAATTTAGCTTTTGGTAAAATTTGCTCAGAAAGCCAGAACCATATAGTAACATGAAAATATTCTTTTTTTTTTTTTTGGTTGAGACAGAGTCTCAGTGTGTCACCCAGGCTGGAGTGCTGTGGCATGATTTCGGCTCACTGCAACTTCCGTCTCCAAGGTTGAAGAGATTCTCGTGCCTCAGCCTTAGCCTCAGCCCCCTGAGTAGGGAGAATGCACCACCATGCCTGGCTAACTTTTATATTTTTAGTGGAAATGGGGTTTCACCATGTTGGCCAGACTGGTTTCGAACTCCTGATCTCAGGTGATCCACCTGCCTCAGCCTCCCAAAGTGCTGAGATTACAGGCATGAGCCACCATGACTGGCCAAAAATATTAATTTACTCACTATAATATCTTCAGTGGAACTCTTCTTCTTCTCACCCCTACCCCAACTGTGCAAATCCCATGTGGCCTAGCTTATAAAAATTTTCAGCCAAAATTATTTTGCTTTGGCTTCTTCTGAGTGTCCTAGTGATATCAATGGGCCAGGGTTTTTTTTTTTTTTTCATGTTAAATGATTGGGGAGATTTTTATTAAAAAAAAAAAAAGATAGATTAATTTGGTTTTCATGCCTTTGTGATTTCTTACCAAAGTTAATTTTTTTTTTTTTTTTTTTTTAACATTGTTGGTATCTAGGGAGAAAATATTCTAGGCAGAAGGAACAGCAAATGCAAAAGCTTGGTGAGATTGTTAGAGGGACAGTGTGGATGGATGGGAGTGAGTGATGGGGATAATAGTAAGAATGAAGAGGAAGTAGAAGGGTAGGCAGATCTTGTAGAGCCTTGTAGGCTAAAGTAAGGGCTTTGGATTTTACCCTGAGTGAAATGGGAAACTACTGGACGCTTTGGAATAGAGGAAGGGCATTATTTGAGTTTTGATTTAGGTGGGTCATATTTACTGCTTGTGTTAAGTTATTTAGATGGATAGCTGGCAGGATCATCGTATTCAATACTGATTTCCTTCAACTGGCCTCCTAGACAAGAAATTGGCTTCTTTTAGAGCTCCATGGAAAACCAAATATTTAAGGCAATCAACCCTAACAGGATGCTGAAATGGTGAAGTAGGTCACTGGTCTGTCACATCATAAATAAGAACTCCAAACCTTGTATACAAATCCCCTGACCACACCAGGTGAAAGGCTGCTGTTCCCCTAACTGAAGAATGCCAAGGTGGTGGAAGAGGATTGAAGACCAATTTCAGCCATGACACAATTACTACCGTTGGATACCTCTGTGATAATACCAGAGTACAGTTTGGTGCTTCCCTCATTAGGTAGCTTAAAAGCCCTACAATCCAATGGCTGGAGTTTGATATTCAGTCCCATTAGATCCACAGAATTCAGTGGGCAAAGGTGAACTTACACATATGCTCCTATTCATTTTGCTATGCAATTCTCTCAAATACTGTTGCAGAAAGCCTGATATCTGATTGATTTTATTTGCATATCAAGGGACCAGAGTTGGAATGAGTAGGAGCAAGGAGAGAGACCAATAAAGTGGCTCATGAAATCACTCAAGTAAGAGATGATAGCTTCTTTGACCAAGGTGGTAAAGGTGGTAAGAAGCAGTCATATCTGAACTATATTTAAAATGAGGAGCTGATAGGACTTGCTGATGGATTGGATGTGAGAGAAATAGAAGAGTGATAATACTTTCATGGTTCTTGACTTGCCTGATTGGAAGAATCTAGGTTCCATTTATTGAGGGAAAAGAGTATGTGTACTCAATACATATATATTGAATGGAGTAATAAAGAAAAGAGTGAAACCACCTTGGCAAGATTATGACAGAAATCTGACAGGCAGGGAACAGTGGCTCATGCTTGTAATCCCAGCACTTGGGGAGGCCAAGGTGGAAGGATTGCTTAAGCCCAGAAATTGAAGACCAACTTAGGCAATGTGGTGAGACTTCATCTCTATCAATATTAACAAAAAAAAATTAGCCAGATGTGGTGGCTATGAAGTAGTCATAGCGACTTAGGAGGCTGAGGTGGGAAGTTTGCTTGAGCCCAGGAGTTTGAGATTGCAGTGAGCTATGATTGTGCCACTACACTTAACCCTGGGTGGCAGAGAAAGACCCTGTTTCAAAAAAAAAGAAAAAAAAAATCTCATGTAGTTGACTCCATCTTGCTTCTTCTTTTTTTCTTTTTTCTTTTGTTTGAGATGGAGTCCCACATTGTTGCCCAGGCTGGAGTACAGTGGCACAATCTTGGCTCTCTACAACCTCCGCCTCCAAGGTTCCAGTGATTCTCCTGCCTCAGCCTCCCGAGTAGCTGGGATTACAGGTGCCTGCCACCATGTCCAGCTAATTTTTTGTATTTTCAGTAGAGATGGGATTTCACCATGTTGGCCATGCTGGTCTCAAATTCCTGACCTCGTGATTCACCTGCCTCAGCCTCCCAAAGTGCTGAGATTACAGATGTGAGCTACTGCGCCCGTCCTCCATCGTGCTTCTGACCTCCAAGCTGTCCTTGGTTATTCCTGGGTGTAGGCCAACTTAATTTTTGGAGGAATCTAGTTTGTAGCTTTACCATAAAGCAAAGATGATAATAGCCCTTTCCCAAACTAAACTGCCTTTGTAAAAATCTAATGAAAGGCAACAAGATTAGGATTATGACAAGGGCCTGAATTCCACTAAAATAGAAATAGTTTCTATAATCCTTTACTGCTTGGGGGTCATGTGACCAGAGGTCACAAGATTTGTGACTATTCCAGTTGTTCCTATAGATAACTTTGCTGTTATAGAACCTAAGATTGTTTTTTTGAGATATCTTTTAGACTGATGCCACCCGAACTTGTGACTCATAACTCGGCTGATCCTGTGGTTCCACCCAGAGGTGGACTAAACTCACAAGGAACATTTTCTACACCATTATGATTTCATTCCCAACAATCAGCAGCACCCATTCCCTAGCCCCATGCCCACCAGGTTGTCCATAAAAACCATAACCTCCAAGCCTTCAGGGAGACTGATCTGAGTGGTAACTCCAGTTCTTCTGTGAGGGCTGGTCTCATAGCAATTAAACTCTTTCTCTCATGCAATGCTGTGGTCTCAGTGGATTGATTCTGTCTGTGCAGCAGGCAGGAAGAATCTATCTGTTGATTACAAAATGCATAGAATATTTTAGAGGAACATGTATAAGCACAAGATTCTGTACCATGATATAGTGTTGGAAACTAAACCATAAGTTTCAGATAGAAAGGGATTATTTTATCACTGTATATCTGGCAAATGATATAGCACCTTGTATATGATACAACCTACACTTCTCCCCTTTCAGTCTCTCTGTGTGTGTGTGTGTACATGTATGTATATATGGTGCATAATATATATTAAATAGTATTGTATATTAAATTCATAGTATAGTGCTTACTGTGTAGTAACTATCTACAAAGGTAGTGATATCTGCCATTAATATAATTATAAATGATCTCCTTTGTCACATTCAGTCCTTGACACAGTTGTCTCTCATGTACTCAATACTAATATCTGATGAGTTTTAAAAAAATTTTTAAACAGGGCCTTTCTCTGTTGTTCAGGCTAGAATGCAGTGGCATGATTATAGCTCACTGCAGCTTTGAACTCCTGGGCTCAAGTGATCCTCCCGCCTCAGCCTCTGAAGTAGCTGGGATTATAGATGAACACAACCATGTCTGCCTAATTTTAAAAAATTTTTCGTGTAGAGATGGGTGTTTCACTATGTATCCCAGATTGGTCTCAAACTCCTGGCCTCAAGCAATTCTCCATTCTTGGACTCCCAAAGAGCTGGGATTACAGGCATGGGCCACTGCACCCAGCCAAAGTTTTTTTGTTAACTCATTCTACACATTTCTTATTTCTATTATCTTCCTTTTATCTCTTCTTCTTCTCGTGCGGTATACTAACCTATTGTGAATCTTTTGATGCTTTCTGTTTTCATAGATATTATCTGCTAAGGATATTTCAAAATTCTGAGAAATAGTCAAGAAAAATACAGTATTGCCTATTTTTACTCTGACTGAACTTTCATTTTTAACTATTTTGCAGTAATTATTGAGTAATTAATTTAGCATGGGATTCATAAAAGACATAATGTATCCAAACTTGATACTCCTGGGGCTACAAAGAAAAATAAAAAAGATTCCCCATCTTAGGGAATATATTAGGGCTATCATAACAAAATACCATACACTGGGTAGTTTACATAACAGTTTATTTTCTCTCAGTTCTGGACACTGGAATTCCATGATCATGGTTCCAGTATGGTTGGTGTCTTGTGAAGGATCTCCCCTTGGGCAGATGGATGCCTTCTTGCTGTCTACTCATATGACTTCTTTCTGCATGTGTGAAGAGAGATACAGCTTATTTGTGAACCTTCTTATAAGGGCATTGATTTTAACAGAACAAGGGCCCACCTTTCTGACCTCATTTAACCTTAATGACTTCCTTAGAGGTTTTATCTCCAAATATAGCCACACTGTGAGTTAGGGTTTCAACATTCAGTCCATAATAGGGACTTCACTACATGCTAGATTGATGTCTCCCTTTGTCAGTTTCCATCACCTTTTTGCTGTTGCGTGTGGCTTGGAGAAGTGAAGATAGTAGAGATAACAAAGATAAAGATCCAGGAGTATTCCCTCTGCCTAAGTAAACACATTAAAACTGCAAAAAAAAAAAAAAAAAAAAAAAAAGAAATGAATGAGTACCTCCCATCACTGCCTCTTCGGTCACAGATACTCAAGGACTTCTCTCACTCTCAGTATTGCTACGGTATACACTCCAATCATGGCAGCATAGTCAGACTCAAGTATGATAGCGATCACCCAGGAAACTGCAAAACTATTTTTTGCCCAAATGTCAGTTTTCTTGTGTTCTCTTTCCTTGTAAAAATTAGTTTTGTCACAATTGTCAATACAACTGAAAGAAGAGAAACATCTATTTTCCCCCTCAACTATATTCTTTTCTCTCTTCTATTCGTTTTGGCAAGCATCCTGACACATTCAAATGGAGTTGTAATAAACTTGAGGCTGAGAAAGGAAACCAAGAGAGGAAAAGTGATGAGAAGAGTGTTTTACATTAAGTAGGAAGAAATGATATTAATATATATGTACTCTATAGCCTTTTTATCTTTATACGCTGGATTCCCCAGTGTGTATAACTTCCATAGGAACTCAAGTGCAATTAAAATGACTGCTGTTTCTGTATGAATAGTAAAGTTTAAGAATAGAAACTTTTAAATGAAAACATATATTTACAGTGGTTCTTTGAAAAATTAGTCTTCATTTTCTAGTGAAGGCCAATAAATGAGCACCACCACAAATCAAACCAACAAAAGAGCCAAAAGGCAAAACAAATGAAAATACAAAGCCTCAACCCTCATCCCAAATAAAACCTTACCAACAGCATCACTAACAAACGATAAACCTCACAAATATACATAAATTATAAGCTCTTAGTTTTTTGAAGCAGGAACTTGCTCTACAAAGAGCAGGGAACTAGAGCTTCTCTTCAGGATCCTTCAGTGGAGAACAATTGTGAAGAAATTGGACTAGAGACAAGGCAAATTGATTAAAATATTGAAAAGTGAGGGGTGATTATGGGAGAGGCCAAGATGGCTGACGATAAGCAGGTAGCATGCACCGCTCTCACAGATAGAAGAAAGTGGTGATTAACTACTGTATCTTCAACTGGAACATCTAGGTGGGTTCATCAAGGAAACAACTTGACCCATGGAGAATGGAGAAAAGTAAGACAGGACAGCTGCCCACCCAGGAGTGGCACAGAGCCAGAGGAGGCTCCCCCACTGCCAGGAAATGGTGAGTGAATGAGAGTCCCCAGGGACCCACAGTTCTGCCATGGACGTTTGCAACCCTGGGCTCAGGTGATCCATGCATAAGCCTACCCTACCAGGGCTTCCAGACTGACATGGAGAGCTATGTGGAGTCTGGGCAGAGCTGCTGCTCTGGCAAACATGGAATCCTGTGAGCCATGAATTCCCAGGCATCCCAGCATGAGTGACTGGAGCTCCAGCAGTAGGAGAGGTCAGGCTCCCTTCATTCCCCTAGGAAAGTGGCTGAATCCAGAGGGCTGAGCAGCAATGGACTCCAGGCCTCACCTCCACTGTATTTCACAGGATGAGGCCCGCTGGCTTGGGTCTCCAGCCACCCCTTGTCTGGGCTCTTGGGCTGGTAGCAGCTCTGCACTTCCCTGGGATGGAGCTCCCAGAAAGAGAGGCTAGTTACCTTTGTTGTCTGTCATCCCTTGCCACTATAGCCTTCAGGCTCTAGAGAATACTTAGTGTTTAGGTAGTAGTGCAGATCCCCTGTACAGCACAGCCATCCCATGGAAAACTGGCCAGAATGTTCTCCACATGGGTCCTGGACCTTACTTGCTTCTTACTAGGCAGGGTCTCAGCCTGGGATTCCAGCACAGCTAACTTGCCTTAACCTGAACATTTAAGTTGGAGGTGGTCCAGCATTTCTCTAAGGAGGAAATCCCAGAGACAATCCACAACCCTTCTGGAATTGCAGCTGCAGTGGTACCAACCTAACCACTCTTGGGTGTGAAAGAAACAAAGGGCCAGTCACTACACAGGCATCTCCAGCAAACCACAGCCACTATATGGAGAGGAGTCATCTGGGAGCTGCCACCCCTCACTCTTAACCAGGCAGGGCCCCGGCTTTGCACCACAGAACAGCCACCCCACCCACAGCTAAGCATACCCCCTGGTAATGTCTCAGAGTCTCCCTGAGACAACTGGCAGACCTTCTGCCACTGCCACAGCAAAGCCGTGGGAAGAAACGGCTTCTGGGAAAGAAACCAAGAGCCTGAGGGCTTCACCTGAGCTTCCAACACAC
The DNA here is from genome assembly GCF_047675955.1 of Chlorocebus sabaeus. Taxonomy (NCBI): domain Eukaryota; kingdom Metazoa; phylum Chordata; class Mammalia; order Primates; family Cercopithecidae; genus Chlorocebus; species Chlorocebus sabaeus. Next base: position 82,102,233 of record NC_132904.1, on the reverse strand, counting down.
CACAGTCACCATATAGAGAGGAGCCTGGTCACTTATCCCTGTGAGTGCCTGCCCCCACACTCCTCAACAAGCAGAGCCAGCAAAACAACTGCCTCATCTCTTGGCTGAACTTTCCCAATAGCAATGGCTCTACATTTTTCTGAGGTGGAACTCCCAAAGTCAACCAAAAGCCCCTCTGCAGCTGCCACTGCAGTGGTACTGACCTTGCTGTCCTTGAACTGGAGAAGGAGCAAAGACCTTGAGTGCTTTAACCACACCTCCAGCAAGCTGCTGTTGCCCTAGGGAGAAGAGGCCAGTCTGTCTACCTGTTACCCATCCTTGACACCCTCTCATCACCAGGTGGGCCTCCCTAGCTTAAACCCAAAGCACAGGTGCCCCATCCAGAGCCAATTGCAGTGATTAATAGTGGCTCCACATCTCTCTGGGTTGGAACCCCAAGAGACAAGTGAAAGGCCCTCTGCCATAACCACTGCTGTGGTCCCTTCCCCTGCTGCCCAAGAGTCCCAAGCCAAGAGTTGCAGTCAGCACTCAAGTGGGAGAGGAACCCATACTTTCAGAGCACTGAGAAGCATGGCTACAATCATGAGGAAATACAGAGGAGCCACACTGTTGATCAAGAGACTACCTACTGGCCACTATGTGTAAGTGCCACCTGCTGGATCACAGCCCAAAATTCAACACCAACAATACTTTACTAATATTTGAAACCAAGGAAAAGAATTCACCTACAAATAAAGACCTTGCACAAAGCCTCAGCCCTCTGAAAACACCCAGAAAAGAAGTATACTAACTGTACTGAAACTACAATTCAGTTAACAGAACACAAGCCAACACAGATGAAAAAGAACCAGTGCAAGAACTCTGGCAACTCAAAAAGCCAGTGTCTCCAAACGACCTCACTAGTTCCCCAGCAAGTATTCTTTTGTTTTTTCTTTCTTTTTTTTTGAGACGGAGTCTTGCTCCGTCATCTAGGCTGGAGTGCAGTGGCGTGATCTTGACTCACTGCAAGCTCTGCCTCCTGGGTTCATGCCATTCTGCTGTCTCGGCCTCCCCAGCAACTGGGACTACAGGTGCACACTGCCATGCCTGGCTAATTTTTTTGTATTTTTAGTAGAGACAGGGTTTCACCATGTTAGCCAGGATGGTCTCGATCTCCTGATCTCGTGATCCACCTGCCTTGGCCTCCCAAAGTGCTGCGATTACAAGCGTGAGCCACCACACCTGGCCCCAGCAAGTATTCTTAACCAGACTGAAATGGCTGAAATGGCAGAAATAGAATTCAGAATACGGATAGGAATGAAGATCAATGAGATTCAAAATAATGTCAAAGCCCAGTGCAAGAAAGCTAAGGATCATTAAAAAAATACAGAGGCTGATAGATACAAATGGCCGTTATAAGGATTAACCAAACAGATTTGATAGAGCTGAAAAACACACTGCAAGAATTTTGTAATGCAATCACAAGTGTTAACAGCAGAATAGGCCAATTGGAGGAATACATCTCAAAGCTTAGAGACTGCCTTGTTGAAATAATTGTCAGACAAAAATGAAGAAAAAAGGATAAAAAAGAGTGAATAAAACCTCCAAGAAATATGGGATTATGTAAAGAGACCAAATCTATGACTCACTGGTGTCCCTGAAAGAGATGGAGAGAAAGCAAGCAACTTGGAAAACATATTTTAGAATGTCATATATGAAAGCTTCCCCAACCTCACTAAAGATGTCAACATTCAAATTCAGGAAATCCAGAGACCTTCAGCAAGATACTAAAAAGAAGACCATCCCCAAGACACATAATCATTAGATTCTTCAAAATTGTAATGAAAGAAAAAGTGTTAAAGGCAGCTAGAGAGAAGGGACAGTTCATCTAGAAAGGAAATCCCATCAGGCCAACAGTGGACCTTTCAGCAGAAACCCTACAAGCCAGAGAACATTGAGGGCCTATATTAAGCATTCTTAAGGAAAAGAATTTTCAACTCAGAATTTTATATCCAGACAAACTAAGCTTCATAATGAGAGAGAAATAAAATCCCTTTCAGACAAGCAAATGAGGGAATTCATTACCACCAGACTTGCTGCTTTACAATAGGTCCTGAAAGGAATGCTAAATATGGAAAGGGAAGACCATTACCAGCCACTACAAAAACATACTAAGTATACAGACCAGTGACACTATAAAGCAATAACACAACCTAGTCTGCATAATAACCAGCTAGCAATATGATGACAGAATCAAATCTGTGTATATCAATCTTAGCCTTGAATATAAACGGGCTAAATGCCCCCAGTTAAAAGGCACAGAGTGGCAAGCTGGATAAAGAAGCAAGACCAAATGGTATGCTGTCTTCAAGAGACCCATCTCACATGCAGCAACATTCATAGGCCCAAATCAAAGGGATGCAGAAAAACCTACCAAGCAAATGGAAAACTGGAAAAAGCAGGGGTTGCTGTCCTAATTTCAGACAAAAGAGACTTTAAACCCAACAGAGATTTAAAAAGACAAAGAAGAGCATCACATAATGGTAAAGGTTTTAATTCAACGAGAAGACTTAAGTATCCTAAATATGTATGCACCTAACACAGTAGTGCCTGGATTCATAAAGCAAGTTCTCAGAGACCTATGAAGAGACCTAGATTCCCACACAATTAGAGTATGGGACTTCAATACCCCACTGACAGTTTTAGAGAGATCACTGAGGCAAAAAATTAACAGAGATTCATGACCTGAACTCAACATTAACCAAATGGGCCTAATAAAACCCTGCAGTACTCTGTTCAAAAACATTCTTCTCATCACCCTATGGCACAACTCTAAAGTGGATCACACAATCAGACATAATCCTTGGCAAATTCAAAACAATTGCTATCATATCAACAACACTCTCAGATCACAGTCCAATGAAATAGAAACCAATACCAAGAAAATGGCTCAAAACCATAAAATTACATGGAAATGAAACAAGCTACTCTTGAATGATTTTTGGATAAATAGGGAAACTATGGCAGATATAAAGAAATTCTTTGACCAAATGAAAACAAAGATAGAACGTACAAGAATCTCTGGGACGCAACTAAGGCAGTGTTAAGAGGGAAGTTTATAGCACTAAATGCCCACATCGAAAAGTTTGAAAGATCTAAAATTAACAACCTAACATCACACCTAGAGAAACTAGCGACACGAAAGCAAACCAATCTCAAAACTAGCAGAAGACAAAAAATAACCAAAATTAGGGCTGAACTGAAGGAATTTGAGATGTGAAAACACCATACAAAAAATCAATAAATCCAGGAGTTTGTTTTTTGAAAGAATAAATAAGATAGATAGACTGCTAGCTAGACTAATAAAGAAGAAAATAGAGAAAATCCAAATAAACACAATCAGAAATGACAAAGGGGACATTACCACCAAACCCACAGAAATACAAATAACCATCAGAACTACTATGAACACCTCTATGCACACAAAGCAGAAAACCTAGAAGAAATGGATAAATTCCTAGACACATATAACCTCCCAAGAGTGAACTAGGAATCCCTGAACAGACTAATAGTGAATTCTAAAATTGAATCAGTAATAAAAATCCTACCAATCATAAAAAACCCAGGACCAGACAGATTCACAGTTGAATTCAACTAGATGTATAAATAAGAGCTAGTACCACTCCTACTGAAACTAATTCAAAAAATCGAGGAGCAGGGGCTTCTCTGTACCTTATTCTATGAGACCAGCATCATCCTGATACCAAAATCTGGCAAAGACACATCAAAAAGACCAACATCCTTAATGAAAATAGATGCAAAAATCCTCAATAAAATAGTAGCAAACTGAATTCAGCAGCACATCAAAAATCTAATCCACCATAACCAAGTAGGCTTCATCCTTGGGATGCAAGCTTGGCTCAACATATGCAAATCAATAAATGTGACTCAACACATAAACAGAACTATAAACAAAAACCACATGATTATCTTAATAGATGCAAAAAAGCTTTCAATAAAATTTAACATCCCTTTATGTAAAAACCCTCAAGAAACTGGACACTGAAGGAACATGCTTCAAAATAATAAGAGCCCTCTATGACAAACCCACAGCCTACATCATACTGAATAGGCAAAAGCTGGAAGCGGTCCCTTTGATAACTAGAATGAGACCAGTATACCCTCTCTCACCACTCTTATCAAGCATAGTACTGGTAGTCCTGGCCCAAGCAGTCAGGCAAGAGAAAGAAATAAAAGGCATCCAAATAGGAAAAGAGGAAGTCAAATTATCCCTGCTTGCAGATGACATGATTCGATACCTAGCAAACACTACAGTCTCTGCCTAAAAGCTTCTTGATCTGATAAACAACTTCAGCAAAGTTTTGGGATACAAAGTCAATGTACAAAAATTAGTAGCATTCCTATATACAAACAACATGTAAGTGGAGAGCCAAATCAGGAACATAATCCCTTTTACAATTGCCAAAAATAGAATAAAATACCTAGGAATGCAGCTAACTAGGGAGGTGTAAAGTCTCTGCAATGACAATTACAAAACACTACTCCAAGAAATCAGAGATGACATACACAAAAGGGGGAACATTCCATGTTCATGGATAGGAAGAATGAGTATTATAAAAATGACCATATTGCCCAAAGTAATTTACAGATTCAATGCTAATCCTATCAAACTACCAATGATATTCTTCACAGAATTAGAAAAAAACTATTCTAAAATTTATGTAGAGCCATAAAAGAATCCAAATATCCCAGACAATTGTAAGCAAAAAGAACAAAGCTGGAGGTATCATGTTACCTGATTTCAAACTATACTACAAGGCTGTAGTAACGAAAACACTGATACAAAACAGACACATAGACTAATGAAACAGAATCGAGGCCCAGAAGTAAAACTGCACACATAAAACTATCTGATCTTCAGCAAAACTAACAAAAACAAACAATGGAGAAAGGACTCCCTATTCAATAAATACTGGTGGGATAACTGGCTAGTAATATTAAGAAGATTGAAACTGGACCTCTCTCTTACACCACATACAAAAATCAACTCAAGATGGATTAAAGACTTAAATGTAAAACCTAAAACTATAAAAACTCTGGAAGAAAACCTGGGAAATACCATTCTGGGACATAGGACCTGGCAAAGATTTCATGACAATGATGCCAAAAGCCATTGCAACAAAAACAAAAATTGATAAATTGGATCTAATTAAACTAAACAGCTTTTGCACAACACAAGAAACTACAATATCAATAAAGATACAACCTACAGAATGGAGAAAATATTTGCAAACTATGTATCTGACACAGGTGCAATATGCAAAATTGATACAGAACGTAATCAAATTTACAAGCAGAAAACCAAACAATACTATTAAAAAGTGGGCAAAGGACATACATGTCAAAAGACATACATGTGGTCAACAAGAATATGAAGAAATGCTCAACATCACTAATTATTAGAGAAATGCAAATCCAAACCACAATGAGATACCATTTCATACCAGTCAGACTGGCCATTACCAAAAAGTCAAAAAAATAACAGGTCATGGTGAGGTTGAGGAGAAAGGGGAATGCTTATACACTACTGGTGGGAGTATAAATTAGTTCAGCTATTGTAGAAAGCAGTGTGATGATTTCTCAAAGAACTTAAAACAGAAATACCATTTGACCCTGCAATCTCATTATTGGGTATATGCCCTAAATAATAAAAATCATTATACCATAAAGACACATGCATATGTATGTTTATTGCAGCTCTATTCACAATAGCAAAGACATGGAATCAACCTAAATGTCCATCAGCAGTATACTAAAGAAAATGTGGTATATATATGCCATGGAGTACCATGCAACCGTAAAAAAGAATGAGATCATGCCCTTTGCAGCAACATGGATGGAGCTAGAGACCATTATCCTGGGAACAGAAAACCAAATACCATATGTTCTTACTTATAAGTCAGAGCTAAGCAATGAAAACACATGAACACAAAGGGGAACAACAGACACTAGGGCCTCCTTAAGGGTGGAGGGTGGGAGGAAGGAGAGCATACAAAAATACCTATTGGGTACTGTGCTTACCTGGGTGACTAAATAATCTGTACACCAAACCCCTGTGACACAGTTTACCTATACAACAATTCTGTGCATGTACCCCTAAACCCAAATAAAATTTAAAAAAGAGAAAAGCGAGGAGTGATTATGTCAAGTATGAAACTCCTGTGTCTGGGAGAATTTGGCTAATTTCTGGCCAAGGCAATCCAAGGACCTCCACCTTTGGATCCTGTGATTTAGGCAGAGCACACTCTTAGAGAGCTTAATGCATTAGATGGCAATGATAAGTTTAATTCTCTAGGATAGGTCCTGACTAAACTCTCCATTGAGCCTCATCTTGGCAAAATGACAATAATGGGGTGTATTTTTTATGAGAAAGATCCTGTCTATACCATCTCTGCTGCTACCTGCTTTCATTGGTGAAGGAAAGTGGAATATATCTGTTGAAATTTTGCTGGAAACCGATTTTCTGATTATGTATCCCTTTTATCAGTGTTCCAATCCTGGAATGATTCTAGAATGGGTAGAGAAGAAGCCGAGATTCAATTTTGTGAGCAGAAAGATTCAATATGGCTACACTAAGAATGACTTATGAAGCCAAAGTTTAGCTCAAAGAGATTCTTATTAATTCTGGATTTCCAGAAGATTATTGACACAAGTGTTTGCTGACACTGGACCAGATAATAATTTGGATGTTGTTATCTCCCTCTTGGCCTTTGGTGTATACCCAAATGATGCTCTCAGAAGGAAAAGAGAAATATTCTTACCATGAAAGGCATAATGCACTTATCCACAAATTGTCTGTTAATTGTTTTTTTTAGTAGCAAGATATGAAGTGCTCCTCTCCTTTCTTTGTGTTTGGTGAAAAGCAGGGGGTGACTAAGGCCATGCCTTTAGCAGAGATGGCTCAGGTTCAAACACTGTCTCTGCTCAGGTGTACTTGAATCTGAGCCATCTCTGCTAAAGGCATGACCTTAGTCACCCCCTTGAAGTTGCTTCTCTTTGCCTCCAAGAAAGTATAATGTGATAGGCAGATTGTTCTTGTAGACAACTGAATTAAATTACATATATCCCATGAAGCTGCTGGCTGCATCACTGCTTTCCAGGAAACCTTGGAGTCTCTGGTTGTTGAAGTAATGAAACAACCTGATATCTTCAGCCAGTTGGACCCCTTAAATTATTATATGCTGAACATGATCCACCAAATCTCTAGGCCCTTAGCTGCTGTTATCATCTCCATACACAGTATGGAGATGGTCCACATCCTCCCAAGATGGCCTGATATGACAATGGAAGTAGATATAGAAGGATACACTCTAATTATGGTGTTGGAGACTATGGCAGTGGCTATAGCAATGGAGGCTATAGTAGTGGAGGCTATGGTGGCACTACTCCACCCTATCAGGAAGGATATGGTGGAGATGGTGGTGGAGATTATAGAGGACATAACTGAGGTGGCTATAGCAGTAGCTCTGGTGGAGATTACAGAAGGTCTGGTGGAGGCTACAGAGGATCTGGGGGATGCCAGTGAGAATGTAGAAGGGGGAGCTATGGAAACGGCTGCTTTGGACAAGGAAAAGGAAGTGGTGGCCATTAAAGCTTGGTTATGTCAGTGCCTGTGCATAGACAGCTAAAAAAAAGAAAACTACTTGTTTTTCCCAAGATATTTATTTTTCATCAAAAACTAAACCCGTTTTCCACACATTCTGTGGTTCATTGTAGTTTAAGGAAACCAAGCATAGATGCATTAGTGATTTTATTTATATTATGTAAAATATAATCTTTTATAAAAATACCACAGTTTATATTTTTTCTTTAAAGAGTAAAGATTTGCTTTTAAAGTTAATTTGATATTTTCTTGGCTTTCATTTAATAGGTTAGAAAATACAGTATTATACCGAATTAAAAAAAAGAAATTTCAGTTATTCAACATGCAAAAGCCTGGAGTGAATTTATAGCATATAAAAGGAATTAAGACCAGCTGTTCTAAATTTCCATGACAAAGCAATATAAAAATAAACAAAATTAAAAATGGGGCTGGGCATGCTGCCTCACACTTGTAATCATAGCACTTTGGGAGGCTGAGGCAGGAGGATTGCTTGAGGCCAAGAGTTCAAAACCAGCCTTGGCAACATAGCGAGACCCTGTTGCATTAAAAGTATTGGGGGCTTATTGTGGGCTAGGTGCTGTGCTAGGTACTATATACAAATTATCTAAATTATCTAATTTAATTGTCACAATAATTCTGATTAGGTATTTTTACTATCCTTATTTAATAAATGTAGAAATTTGAGTCTGAGAAGAGTTAAGAAGCTTATGAGAAGTTACATATATAAACAAAGCTTGGAGGTGTTGTGAGTTCAGTTCCAGACCACTGCAATAAAGTGAAGATTACAATAAAGCAAGTCACAAATTTTATGGTTTAGAGAATGGCATGAGCCAGTTTAATATTTTCAAATCACTATAGATATTGTGTATTGGGAGCGGAGGGTGGTGGTTACTGAGTGAACAGTGAAATCAGTTACATCTGTTGCAATATTGTGGGTAAGGGATGTTGGTGACTTGGTCTGCTGTTGGAGATGGAGAGAAGTGGGTAGATTTAAGATATGTATTTTTAGGTAGTATTGATGGAATTTGGTAATGGTTTGGTTGTGAGTTAGTGGCAGAGAAGTTGAAGAAGTTATCAAGGCAAGCCACTAGACTTTTGAGAAGAAAAACTAGGTTGATGGATGTGTCATTTGCCGATATGGGTTAGATTAGAAGATGAAGTTTGAGATCCCTGTGTGATGTACAGGCAGATATGTTACGTAGGTAGAGATGTAAATTTGGAATTTAGAGGATAATTTTGGGTTGATGATACACATTTAAGAGTTGTTGGCATGTAGATAATATAAAGCCATGGAAGTGGTCAAGATTTCCTAGGATGAGAATGTAGATTGAGGAGATGATTAGAAACAAGTTCTGAGTGGTTTCAATGTTTAGAAATATGGAGGAAGAGCAGGCAAAGGGGGCAGGAAAAAAAGCTAGATGGGTAGGAGGAAACAAAAAGAATATAAAGTTATGGAAGCTGAGAAAAGAGAAGAAGGAAAGATAATTCAGTTCCACTGAACACTTCTGAGAGGCCAAATAAATTGAGACTCATAGAAAATTATAGCTAAGTTTTATCTTTGCGAGGATAGTTTCAATGTAATGATGAGAGTAAAAGCCCCAGATTGGAGCAGGTTGAAGAGTGAACTGAGTTTCATTACCAGCAAAATTGCAGATAAAATGTCCCAAAAAAATCTCTGATATAAGATATTTACAAATACTTGATGGAATAACAACAATATTTTAAAATCCTAAGTGAGCTCACAAATAAGTAAGGGAAACCTGTGGGGGCCAAAAAGAAGACGAGTTGGAAATAGAATTGTAAATGGTTGCTGATATCATAGCTATCTAGAGGGCATTTGCTAATTATGGTAATCCTGTTTTAATGACCAGGCAGTGGAGGAGAAAAAGCCTTGTATATATACAGATGGGAAGATATTTCTGAGAACCCACATAAAGCCAGAAATTATGATTAACGTGAGGGTAGAGGTAAAAAAGAATGTCTCCCATTCAAATAAGGAAGATAAACAAGACAACTTGGCAACAAGGTATGTTAGCTTGGGCTCTCAGTAGAAAACAATAGAAGTATCTGCTTTGAAAATTGATAACCACAAAGGCTACCCTGATATCACTTTCAAGTTAAAATTTATGTCATTTTTTTTTTTTTTTTTAAACGGAGTTTCACTCTTGTTGCCCAGGCTGGAGTACAATGGTGCGATCTTGGCTCATCGTGCAACCTCTGCCTCCGGGTTCAAGCGATTCTCCTGCCTCAGCCTCCCGAGTAGCTAGGATTACAGGCATGCACCACCATGCCCAGCTAATTTTGTATTTTTAGTAGAGACAGGGTTTCTCCAGGTTGGTCAGGCTGGTTTCAAACTGCTGACCTCAGGTGATCCACCCACCTCAGCCTCCCAAAGTGCTGGGATTACAGGCATGACCCACTGTGCCCAGCCAAAATTTACATCATTTTTGTAGCCTGAGCAGTCTAGACTGAAAACAAACAAACATAAACAAAACTTTAGGTAGTTCCAATTTGAAAGCACTCGGGTGATTGGCAGAAGAAATGCATATCATCTTTCACTGAATGTAGCTTCAACCCAGGCTTCATGGAGTTACCTAAAAAAAGCTTTAATAAAACATGAATTGAGAACGAAAACTACAAAATACTTGAGAAATAAATCACTATAAGTGAGACTTACCAGGAAATATCACTAAACACTTCATATAATATTTAAAATGTTTAAATAAAGCAGGTACTCGCTAATATAAGAAAGGAATAAGATACAATTAAAAAGATGGGGCAGAATAGGAAATAAAAAGTACAAAATAGAACCCCTAAAAAGGAAAATTATAATAACTAAAAAGTAGATGGTTTAAATGAAGATTAGACAAAAGAAAATTATAAATTAATGAAATAAAGGATAGATTTAAAGATATTATCACAAAGAGATGAAAAACATGAAAGAGTGGTTAAAAGATGTGGACATTAGAATGACAAGAGCTGATATGACCCATTGGAGTTCCAGAAGAAGAGACTAGAGTTAATGTGGCAGAAGCAATTTTTAAGTCCTGGATGAAAAATTTCCAGAATTGATGGAAGACATAATTCTCTGTTTCAGGAAGCACAAAAATTCCAGTCAAGGAACGTAAATAGAAAAAGGAAAGGAAAAAAGTTAGTAAGCCAAGTATCCAATTTAAGATGTTAGAAAAAGGACAGAATAAATTCAATACAATGGAAAAAAGGAAGTAACAGAGACGATATTGATCAAACAAACAAAACATAGAATAAAGAGGATCAATAATGACTGAGTTTTATTTGATAAGATTAAGGTAAATAACTTCTGGCATGTTTGATTTCAAAGAGGGTGGAAGGAAGAGGAGGAGAGAGAGAGAGAGAGAGAGAGAGAGAAAAGCATAAATAAGCACAGTCAGAAATGAAAAATGGGAACTACTTTAAATATATTAGGGTTTGATAGGCTCAAACGAAAGGAAGGAGCAAGGCTATGTGTAAATGCTTTAGACGTGGATGTGGCAATGGACTTGTTTCCTTGGAAGCAATAAAGATAAGATAGATGTTGAATATTTGTCCCCAAACCCTTATCTGAAGGTATTTCCTGGATCCTAAATAGAGGCTACTTCTCTGTGTCAAAGTGACTTAGAACCTCCAGACAAGAGTGGGATATTTCATTTTTATTGATAGAATTTCAGAAGCAAAGTCTCTGATTGTCTTTGATTTCATAGAACAAAGTTTCTCAGTAAGAAAGCAGTAGGCATTCAAAGAAAGGGGTTGTGATGATACTTTATAATGGCAGCATGTCCTTGGGAGAAATAGTATTTCCTTTTAACTTTCCAGCCAGCTTTATCTGGGCCTATTATTCCAGCCTGATGAATGTCAGGGCAGATTTTTGGTGTCTGAATTTATTTTTACTTTCTCACCCCAAATCTTGTCTCAAGGTCTCTGCTCATTATTTGAACACTCAAGGAGAATTGAGAAAATTCCAGAATACTGACTATAGTGTTTTTAAAATGAATAGTTTCCAGGAACTGGTAAACTTAATGTTGTCTCTTAGCAATAGTCTAGTTTAGATTAGAAATTCATTGATACCCTTTTCTGATAGGACTTTTTAGATTGCTAGAGCAGGAAAATTATTCCACATGAAAATATTGTAAGGTACTTTCAAGCACAAAAATCACTTTAATTTGGATTATTTCATTTGAGTCAAATTATGAGTTTCCTAATTTTCATATTAGCAATCGAGGCTAAGAAATGCTAAATAGCTTGCCCAGGATCAGTTAGCTGCTGAGATTTACTGTCTGTAAGGTCAATGATCTGTCCATTGTTCTAAGCTGCCTCCAAGTTCAGTGAATTCCTGGAATTATTAGACTTTTGGGAAAACATTTTCAAAGACAGTGGTTAAGATCAGTTTGGGAAACAATTGCCTTTTCTGTCTCTCTGTCTCATCCCCCTCAAATTTATTGATGTAGAAGTCTAATTTCAGTTAAAGTTCCAAAATAAAAATACTTATGATTTCTTTACTTTCTTGGGATTTAACCTTTTCATAATTTTTTTTCCAGAAATTTTAAACTTCGAATTTTTACATTAATGTTTAGGGTAATGAGTGAGGGAACACAAATAAATCATGAAATATATATTAGTTTTCTAGAACTGCTGTAATAAATATCACAAATTGTTTAAACAGCAGAAATTTATTTTCTCACAATTCTGGAAGCTAATAGTCCAAGATCAAGGTGGTTGGCAATGGTTGGCAAGGTTGGTCTCTTCAGGACCTCTCTCCTTGGCTTGCAGATGGCTGTCTTCCCCTTATATCGTTACATGGTCTTTCTTCTGCATCTGTGTCCTAATCTCCTTTTCTTATAAAGTCACCAGCCATATTGCAGTAGGTCCCACCCTAATTACCTCATTTAACTTGATTTCCTCTTTAGAGACCCCATCTCTAAATATAATCACATTCTGAAGTACTGGGAGTTAGAATTTCAACATATTAGTTTGGTTGGGGGGGCAGGGGAGACACAATTCAGTCCATAACAAATGTGTTTTTCATCATTGTTTTCTTGGAGTCTGTCAGTGTTTCTAGAATTTAGTATTTGTTAAATAAAGAAGTGAAAGCTAGATTATCAGTGTTGGAAAACTTTGAAGACTTAAAGTGAAAATTGCAAGACTAGTTATACAACTAGTCAGTTAAATGGCAGATTAGAACTTCTGTACAGTTGGTCTTTAATTTATAATGGTTCTATTTATGATTTTTTGACTTTATAATGCAATATTTTCTTTTTTTTTTTTTTTTTTTTATAAGTAGCATGACCATGTTTTATTTGTATCCTTCACTGGTACATGAAGATTATTAAATCTTGGCAACAAAGGCCTATGTCTCAAGGTATTAGTCACCTCTTTTTTTTTTTTTTTTTTGCTTGAATTTTTTTTTTTTTTTTTAATTTATTTATTATTATTAAACTTCAAGTTGTAGGGTACATGTGCACAACGTGCAGGTTTGCTACATATGTATACTTGTGCCATGTTGGTGTGCTGCACCCATCAACTCGTCATTTACATCAGGTATAACTCCCAATGCAATCCCTCCCCCCTCCCCCCTCCCCCCTCCCCATGATAGGCCCCGGTGTGTGATGTTCCCCTTCCCGAGTCCAAGTGATCTCATTGTTCAGTTCCCACCTACGAGTGAGAACATGCGGTGTTTGGTTTTCTGTTCTTGTGATAGTTTGCTAAGAATGATGGTTTCCAGCTGCATCCATGTCCCTACAAAGGACACAAACTCATCCTTTTTTATGGCTGCATAGTATTCCATGGTGTATATGTGCCACATTTTCTTAATCCAATCTGTCACTGATGGACATTTGGGTTGATTCCAAGTCTTTGCTATTGTGAATAGTGCTGCAATAAACATACGTGTGCATGTGTCCTTATAGCAGCATAATTTATAATCCTTTGGGTATATACCCAGTAATGGGATGGCTGGGTCATATGGTACGTCTAGTTCTAGATCCTTGAGGAATCGCCATACTGTTTTCCATAATGGTTGAACTAGTTTACAATCCCACCAACAGTGTAAAAGTGTTCCTATTTCTCCACATCCTCTCCAGCACCTGATGTTTCCTGACTTTTTAATGATTGCCATTCTAACTGGTGTGAGATGGTATCTCATTGTGGTTTTGATTTGCATTTCTCTGATGGCCAGTGATGATGAGCATTTTTTCATGTGTCTGTTGGCTGTATGAATGCCTTCTTTTGAGAAATGTCTGTTCATATCCTTTGCCCACTTTTGGATGGGGTTGTTTGTTTTTTTCTTGTAAATTTGTTTGAGTTCTTTGTAGGTTCTGGATATTAGCCCTTTGTCAGATGAGTAGATTGCAAAAATTTTCTCCCATTCTGTAGGTTGCCTGCTCACTCTGATGGTAGTTTCTTTTGCTGTGCAGAAGCTCTTTAGTTTGATGAGATCCCATTTGTCAATTTTGGCTTTTGTTGCCGTTGCTTTTGGTGTTTTAGACATGAAGTCTTTGCCCATGCCTATGTCCTGAATGGTACTACCTAGGTTTTCCTCTAGGATTTTTATGGTATTAGGTCTAACATTTAAGTCTTTAATCCATCTTGAATTAATTTTCGTATAAGGAGTAAGGAAAGGATCCAGGTTCAGCTTTCTACTTATGGCTAGCCAGTTTTCCCAGCACCATTTATTAAATAGGGAATCCTTTCCCCATTTCTTGTTTCTCTCAGGTTTGTCAAAGATCAGATGGCTGTAGATGTGTGGTATTATTTCTGAGGACTCTGTTCTGTTCCATTGGTCTATATCTCTGTTTTGGTACCAGTACCATGCTGTTTTGGTTACTGTAGCCTTGTAGTATAGTTTGAAGTCAGGTAGCGTGATGCCTCCAGCTTTGTTCTTTTGACTTAGGATTGTCTTGGAGATGCGGGCTCTTTTTTGGTTCCATATGAACTTTAAAGCAGTTTTTTCCAATTCTGTGAAGAAGCTCATTGGTAGCTTGATGGGGATGGCATTGAATCTATAAATTACCTTGGGCAGTATGGCCATTTTCACGATATTGATTCTTCCTATCCATGAGCATGGTATGTTCTTCCATTTGTTTGTGTCCTCTTTTATTTCACTGAGCAGTGGTTTGTAGTTCTCCTTGAAGAGGTCCTTTACATCCCTTGTAAGTTGGATTCCTAGGTATTTTATTCTCTTTGAAGCAATTGTGAATGGAAGTTCATTCCTGATTTGGCTCTCTGTTTGACTGTCACTGGTGTATAAGAATGCTTGTGATTTTTGCACATTAATTTTGTATCCTGAGACTTTGCTGAAGTTGCTTATCAGCTTAAGGAGATTTTGGGCTGAGACAATGGGGTTTTCTAAATATACAATCATGTCGTCTGCAAACAGGGACAATTTGACTTCTTCTTTTCCTAACTGAATCCCCTTGATTTCTTTCTCTTGCCTGATTGCCCTAGCCAGAACTTCCAACACTATGTTGAATAGGAGTGGTGAGAGAGGGCATCCCTGTCTTGTGCCAGTTTTCAAAGGGAATTTTTCCAGTTTTTGCCCATTCAGTATGATATTGGCTGTGGGTTTGTCATAAATAGCTCTTATGATTTTGAGGTACGTTCCATCAATACCGAATTTATTGAGCGTTTTTAGCATGAAGGGCTGTTGAATTTTGTCAAAAGCCTTTTCTGCATCTATTGAGATAATCATGTGGTTCTTGTCTTTGGTTCTGTTTATATGCTGGATTATGTTTATTGATTTGCGAATGTTGAACCAGCCTTGCATCCCAGGGATGAAGCCCACTTGATCATGGTGGATAAGCTTTTTGATGTGCTGCTGAATCCGGTTTGCCAGTATTTTATTGAGGATTTTTGCATCGATGTTCATCAGGGATATTGGTCTAAAATTCTCTTTTTTTTGTTGTGTCTCTGCCAGGCTTTGGTATCAGGATGATGTTGGCCTCATAAAATGAGTTAGGGAGGATTCCCTCTTTTTCTATTGATTGGAATAGTTTCAGAAGGAATGGTACCAGCTCCTCCTTGTACCTCTGGTAGAATTCTGCTGTGAATCCATCTGGTCCTGGACTTTTTTTGGTTGGTAGGCTATTAATTATTGCCTCAATTTCAGAGCCTACTATTGGTCTATTCAGGGATTCAACTTCTTCCTGGTTTAGTCTTGGAAGAGTGTAAGTGTCCAGGAAATTATCCATTTCTTCTAGATTTTCCAGTTTATTTGCGTAGAGGTGTTTATAGTATTCTCTGATGGTAGTTTGTATTTCTGTGGGGTCGGTGGTGATATCCCCTTTATCATTTTTAATTGTGTCGATTTGATTCTTCTCTCTTTTCTTCTTTATTAGTCTTGCTAGTGGTCTGTCAATTTTGTTGATCTTTTCAAAAAACCAACTCCTGGATTCATTGATTTTTTGGAGGGTTTTTTGTGTCTCTATCTCCTTCAGTTCTGCTCTGATCTTAGTTATTTCTTGCCTTCTGCTAGCTTTCGAATGTGTTTGCTCTTGCTTCTCTAGTTCTTTTAATTGCGATGTTAGAGTGTCAATTTTAGATCTTTCCTGCTTTCTCTTGTGGGCATTTAGTGCTATAAATTTCCCTCTACACACTGCTTTAAATGTGTCCCAGAGATTATGGTATGTTGTATCTTTGTTCTCATTGGTTTCAAAGAACATCTTTATTTCTGCCTTCATTTCGTTATGTACCCAGTAGTCATTCAGGAGCAGGTTGTTCAGTTTCCATGTAGTTGAGCGGTTTTGATTGAGTTTCTTAGTCCTGAGTTCTAATTTGATTGCACTGTGGTCTGAGAGACAGTTTGTTATAATTTCTGTTCTTGTACATTTGCTGAGGAGTGCTTTACTTCCAATTACGTGGTCAATTTTGGAGTAAGTACGATGTGGTGCTGAGAAGAATGTATATTCTGTTGATTTGGGGTGGAGAGTTCTATAGATGTCTATTAGGTCTGCTTGCTGCAGAGATGAGTTCAATTCCTGGATATCCTTGTTAACTTTCTGTCTCGTTGATCTGTCTAATGTTGACAGTGGAGTGTTGAAGTCTCCCATTATTATTGTATGGGAGTCTAAGTCTCTTTGTAAGTCTCTAAGGACTTGCTTTATGAATCTGGGTGCTCCTGTATTGGGTGCATATATATTTAGGATAGTTAGCTCTTCCTGTTGAATTTATCCCTTTACCATTATGTAATGGCCTTCTTTGTCTCTGTTGATCTTTGATGGTTTAAAGTCTGTTTTATCAGAGACTAGTATTGCAACCCCCGCTTTTTTGTGTTCTCCATTTACTTGGTAAATCTTCCTCCATCCCTTTATTTTGAGCCTATGTATGTCTCTGCATGTGAGATGGGTCTCCTGAATACAGCAGACTGATGGATCTTGACTCTTTATCCAATTTGCCAGTCTGTGTCTTTTAATTGGAGCATTTAGTCCATTTACATTTAAGGTTAAGATTGTTATGTGTGAACTTGATCCTGCCATTATGATATTAACTGGTTATTTTGCTCGTTAGTTGATGCAGTTTCTTCCTAGCCCTGATGGTCTTTACATTTTGGCATGTTTTTGCAATGGCTGGTACCGGTTGTTCCTTTCCATGTTTAGTGCTTCCTTCAGGGTCTCTTGTAAGGCAGGCCTAGTGGTGACAAAATCTCTAAGCATTTGCTTATCTGTAAAGGATTTTATTTCTCCTTCACTTATGAAACTTAGTTTGGCTGGATATAAAATTCTGGGTTTAAAATTCTTTTCTTTAAGAATGTTGAATATTGGCCCCCACTCTCTTCTGGCTTGAAGAGTTTCTGCTGAGAGATCTGCTGTTAGTCTGATGGGCTTCCCTTTGTGAGTAACCCGACCTTTCTCTCTGGCTGCCCTTAAGATTTTTTCCTTCATTTCAACTTTGGTGAATCTGGCAATTATGTGTCTTGGAGTTGCTCTTCTCGAGGAGTATCTTTGTGGCGTTCTCTGTATTTCCTGGATTTGAATGTTGGCCTGCCCTACTAGGTTGGGGAAGTTCTCCTGGATGATATCCTGAAGAGTGTTTTCCAACTTGGTTCCATTTTCCCCCTCACTTTCAGGCACCCCAATCAGACGTAGATTTGGTCTTTTTACATAATCCCATACTTCTTGCAGGCTTTGTTCATTTCTTTTTCTTCTTTTTTCTTTTGGTTTCTCTTCTCGCTTCATTTCATTCATTTGATCCTCCATCACTGACATTCTTTCTTCCAGTTGATCGAGACGGTTACTGAAGCTTGTGCATTTGTCACGTATTTCTCGTGCCATGGTTTTCGTCTCTTTCATTTCGTTTGTGAGCTTCTCTGCATTAATTACTCTAGCCATCAATTCTTCCACTTTTTTTTCAAGATTTTTAGTTTCTTTGCACTGGGTACGTAATTCCTCCTTTAGCTCTGAGAAATTTGATGGAGTGAAGCCTTCTTCTCTCATCTCGTCGAAGTCATTCTCCGTCCAGCTTTGATCCGTTGCTGGCGATGAGCTGCGCTCCTTTGCCGGGGGAGATGCGCTCTTATTTTTTGAATTTCCAGCTTTTCTGCCCTGCTTTTTCCCCATCTTTGTGGTTTTATCTGCCTCTGGTCTTTGATGATGGTGATGTACTGATGGGGTTTTGGTGTAGGTGTCCTTCCTGTTTGATAGCTTTCCTTCTAACAGTCAGGATCCTCAGCTGTAGGTTGTAGCTGTAGGAGATTGCTTGAGGTCCACTCCAGACCCTGTTTGCCTGGGTATCAGCAGCAGAGGCTGCAGAAGATAGAATATTTCTGAACAGCGAGTGTACCTGTCTGATTCTTGCTTTGGAATCTTCCTCTCAGGGGTGTACTCCACCCTGTGAGGTGTGGTGTGTCAGACTGCCCCTAGTGGGGGATGTCTCCCAGTTAGGCTACTCAGGGGTCAGGGACCCACTTGAGCAGGGAGTCTGTCCCTTCTCAGATCTCAACCTCCGTGTTGGGAGATCCACTGCTCTCTTCAAAGCTGTCAGACAGAGTCGTTTGCGTCTGCAGAGCTGCTGCGTTTGTTATTATTTACTGTGCCCTGTCCCCAGAGGTGGAGTCTACAGAGACAGGCAGGTTTCCTTGAGCTGCTGTGAGCTCCACCCAGTTCGAGCTTCCCAGCAGCTTTGTTTACCTACTTAAGCCTCAGCAATGGCGGGCGCCCCTCCCCCAGCCTCGCTGCTGCCTTGCCGGTAGATCACAGACTGCTGTGCTAGCAATGAGGGAGGCTCCGTGGGTGTGGGACACTCCCGGCCAGGTGTGGGATATGATCTCCTGGTGTGCCTGTCTGCTTAAAGCGCAGTATTGGGGTGGGAGTTACCCGATTTTCCAGGTGTTGTGTTTCTCAGTTCCCCTGGCTAGGAAAAGGGATTCCCTTCCCCCTTGCGCTTTCCAGGTGAGGCAATGCCTCGCCCTGCTTCAGCTCTCGCTGGTCGGGCTGCAGCAGCTGACCAGCACCGATCGTCTGGCACTCCCCAGTGAGATGTACCCAGTACCTCAGTTGAAAATGCAGAAATCGCCGGTCTTCTGTGTCGCTCGCGCCGGGAGTTGGAGACTGGAGCTGTTCCTATTCGGCCATCTTGCCAATATTTTCAACTTATGACCAATGCACACTATGTTGCCCTTCTCATTTTAAATAAGGTAAAATTGCCATGATTCATTAGACTGAAAGATTTTATTGAAATGGCAGAATGTATTTATTGTCTTTGATGTACAAAGCTTTTTCTTAGAAGTTTTTCATTTTAAAACAAATTTACATTCTAAATTTTAAAATATTATATATAAATATATAAACACACACATGCATATACTATATCCCTTCAAACTGGAGGTGTAACTGAGTAATAATTTCTTTTAAGGTAGCTCCAATTGGACACAATGGAGACAGCATGGGCTTTACAATAAAGTACATCTGTGGTTGTATTATTCATGCTATATAATTTTAGTTATTTAAGCCTTGATGAACCTGTAAAATGTGAAAAATAATATTTTATCTTAAAGAGTTGTAGCAAGGATTAAATAAGATGTTTATAAAGTGCCTAGAACATTTACCTGATTGATATTTACTAAATAAATGGAAGCTATTATTTTAAGTGATTATTAACAAATTTATTTTCATAAGAATTACAAAGCAGTATGTCTTTTATCTTATTACAAGAATTGTTATTTGAAAAAAGAATATAAACAACATTTTATGGCCTTTAAAGTAAAATCTAACTAATTTCTCTTAGAAATCTATAACAAAACCATTTCCTCCAATGGCAACAAGTGGCACTATGATTTCTTGTGCTAATTAATAGGGCTTATTCTGGATTTGATCTTTCAACATGATTAGATTGTACATTTTGTAGAGGCCTGTTAAATCTATTAGACTTAAAATGCCTAATGAAGTTAAAAGACCTTTAAATGTTCTCAAATACTTTGACCTTCATGTGTCTCACTTTAAAGCAACTCAAAACACCATACCAACATTTTATTTTTCAAGTGGATTAATTTAGGGTCTGATGGTTTGTAAGGTAAAATTTGTTCTTTTACTTAAAGAGGAAGGGATCTTTTAAAAAACAAAGCCACAAGTTGTAAACAATGGGTTTTAGAGTCAGCAGACATATATATGGCTTTGGGCAATTTGTTTAATACCTCTGTGCGTAAAATGTCTCATCTGTAGATTAGAGGCATTGTACATATTATATAGAGTGATGTGAGAGTAATGGATGGAAAACTTCTGTGGTTTCCTCCATCAATGGTTTTGTCAATCCCAAAATTTTTATAGAGTGCCCATTGTGCTAGGTTCTAAAAAAGTAATTTGTGTGTTTAAAATAAAAAATAAAAATTAAAACTGTATACAACTTTTAGGAATGTGTCTCTTTTTAAATGAGGTGTGCCTGTTCTGATTAGTGCTTTGAATCTTTTTTTTTTTTTTTTTTTGAGACGGATTCCCTCTTGTTGCCCAGGCTGAAATGGAGCGATGCAACCTTTGCTCACTGCAACCTCCACCTCCCAGGTTCAGACAATTCTCCTGCCTCAGCCTCCTGAGTAGCTGGGATTGCAGGCACAGGTCACCATGCACAGCTAATGTTTTGTATTTTTTAGTAGAGACGGGGTTTCACCATGGTAGCCAGGCTGGTCTCAAACGCCTGACCTCAGGTGATCCACCCACCTCGGCCTCCCAAAGTGATGGGATTACAGGCATGAGGCACCACGCCCGGCCAGTGCTTTGAATCTTGAGAGTCCTATCACAATGGGATTTGTTGTGGCTCTTCTCCAGTGTTATGGCTTCTCCTGGATTTGTCCAGGAGATGGGAGAGTCCAAACCCTCTCAAAAACAGGTCTGGAGTCCATTTCTGCTGGTTTCCTTGTAACTGTTTCTCCCCACCATCCAAAATGGTTTACCTTAAATATTTTAACTACTCCTCTTTGCAGATAGTATTTGTCCTGCTTTCAAGATATTGAATTCCTCAACATCATATGCTATTTAATAATTACCAGGTACAGCGTTTTTGGTAGAATTTGTAGATGTTGGTCTATCATTGTTTTAGTACAGTTTTATTCCCCGGATTTATGTTGTTTTATCTGTTCTTTTTCTTATTTTATTTTTGTTTTTAATGTTTTAAATTCAACCTCCTAATCCTTTTTATTCTCATGGTTATATTTTATTTTTAACCTTATAAACAAAGTTATAAATCTTCTCGGCAATGGTTCTGGAAAGTACAGTTTTTGCTGAGAAAGGCAGTATACACTATTAGGTTGCTGCAAAAGTAGTTGTGGCTTTTGCCATTAAAAATAACTACAAAAACTGCAATTACTTTTGCACCAACCTAACTTTCTAGTAAATGTATTAGAAGCATAGTTAACAGGTAGCTGCTGCATTCCTTTCCACCAGCTGTCTCATGAAGATAGGCCAGAGATCTTTTCCAGAAAAATCACCTCCTGCCTACCATTTTTCTTTTGGATTGAATCATGCCATTGGCACAGTGTCTTCAAAATCTAATGGTTATATATGTCGTGTGTGTGTGGGTGTGTGTGTGTTCATGTGTGTGTGTTCACAATGTTCAGTTTCCAATGAGAGGCCAGTGTGTGGGATGTCAAGAGAGTAGCACTGCTACATTAAAGCAAGTGTGCCTTCTGCACTGAAAGGTCAATTCCTGCTTGAAGAAAGTAAACCTCTGTATCTTTTGAGTCACCTGGAATGATGTTTTTTTTAGAAACCCTTCTTGAAAGTAATGAAATATCTATGGGAAAGAGCAGCACCCTTATTGGCTGCCCCTCTATTCTGCCCCTAGGAGGACCATGCTCTCTTAACCACTTCCAAAACTCCTTGTGTGTCAAGCCCTCTTGGATGTTCATGTGACATTGCCAGTCACTATAGTAATTGTAGCTCTCCTGGCTTCTGGCAGTTAAATGTTGCCGCATTGCCAAATCTGATTATCTATCCTTTCATTGTCATTGGACACAAAGAAGAGCCACTACTGAATTTCTTAGTAATGTTGGTCTATGACTATCTGTCCTTTCATTGTCATTGGCCACAAAGAAGAGCTACTACTGAATTTCTTAGTAATGTTGGTGACTTTTTTACTAGTATTTTCTTAATGGCCTTGGTGAATGATATGTTCCCTGGGCCTTTTTATGGGATATAATCCTGGGTCACCTTGCATTTTGAAATATAATCATTCCAGTATGCTCACTTCCCTCAACCTCTTTCTTCATTCCTGCTTCTACCATCTCCCAGAGAAACACAGGCATTTCTGCATTACTGAAGGTTACCTAGTTTTTTTCCTGTGGTTCTAAGAGCCAGCCCAACAAAATGTTTGCCCCATCCATGGAGGTGCCAGTTAAGGTATTAAACCCTATGTCTGCTTCTAAATTAATGAATTCTTGCTTATCTATCCCAATATTCTAGCCCTCTTATCAAGCACCATCAAAATCTAATCCTGGGTTTATTTCCTTGCTCCTGCCATTACATGGCAGTTAGTTTTTTAATAATTCTTTAGATGTATAGTTTCTTTCATCCCTGGCCAGGCTCAGCAAGTCATCACTTAGGTTATGCTAGAATTTAACTCTATTTACTGGCCTGGCAGCCAGAAGAGGTGGGCACAGCTCTTGTCGGGGGCATACATGTTGCTCTGTGGAGGAGAAGATTTATCCATATTCCACTGGCCACAGTTTGGACATCTGGCTGCACCTAGCTCCAAAGGATCTTGGTAGTAGAATCTAACTCTGCCTAAGTAAGCAAAGGTAACAGGCTTGGTGAGTGTTAGCCAATTTCCACCAAAATGTATCTAGGTTTTAAAAGGGTGTATTAGACACCCTTTTAAAAGAAAAGAAACTGACATTTTACCACTCTTTACATACTGCCTTTTAGCCATAGAGCAATTCCACTGGGATTAACTTTTTTTCTTGCTCAGCTATAGCTGCAAATGTTTTGGTCAGGGATAACTTCTACCAGCGCTTGCACTCCTACCCCTGTTCACTCCATTTCAGTATATGTTTTTCCAGTTTGTATTTTTAGATTGCTTGAATTATGTTTTATTTCTGTTGTGTTTCCAAAAGATTTTTGATTTTATTAGCATTTTTTTTAAGTTGGAGTTAAAATTTTCCACTGTAAAACACATTGAGGTAGTAGGTGAATGAAGTAAAATTATTGAATATAGAGTGAATATCATATAATGGGATATAATGTTCTTGAAAAGTTGGTTCTACATAAAATTATACTTTGCCATTGGTGAATATTTAAAAATTGGAGATTTGATACAATGGTAAAAACAAAATAGAGAAGGCTGGTGAAGAAATATAAATAGCTGGAAGAGGTTGTACACTTTGAGTTATATTTCATAAACATACTCTTGAAAAAATCAGGGCTTACTTTGTTGTTCTTGTAATGATTCACACACACCAAAGAACAGCTTGATAAAAGACAAAACAAAGAGAAATCGTTAGTTATGAACATATTCCTTCCAAATGTAGTAAGGCATACTTTAGCAGACAACAAACCTCATTTCTGATCACAAATCATTTAAGAAAAAATATTCTTTCATTTACAGAATTCTGCTTACTATTTTAATCATTTGACATTCAAATATGGTTTACATCATCAATGAGATTTTCTATGAAGTGGAGCAATATTTTAATTTTTTATTTCACACATGAAGAAACAGAGGTGTTGAGAAACTATGTAGCACATTTAAGAGTCACACAAGTCTGGATTGGAATTCTAATTGATTGCAAATGACTTGCAATCATAAAGTTTTCGCATATCACAGAGAAACTTATCATAGAATATTAAAGTTGGGGGTGATCTTAAAGAGGTTCTGCCTTTCATAATTGAAGAATAAACCTCAGAGAGAATAAGCAACTTGACTATTACACAGCTAGATTACCCACTTAACACAGGGCTGTGTTCTGTGTTCTGTGTAACAAGTACTGTGTTTTAAGTTGAAGTCACAATTACTATTGGCTAGTTATTGTGATAAATTCTGAATGAACAACAATGAATTATTCACCCAAGGGACTCACAGTCTGATGGAGGAGATTGACATCTTAAAGAGTATTCAGAGAAATCATGCTGTAGTAGATAAAAAATTAGTGACAGATTTTAAGAAAAGAAATGTTCTAATCAAATGTGTATTTTATAAAGATTACACTGACTATTATGGATAATTTTTTCAATTCTGTTTTTTTTCACATCTTCTTTTCTATAGGAATCATTTCCTGATACCATTCGTTTATTATATTTCCCCCTGTTGTATATTGTCATAGCATTATACTTTGCCTAACAACTTACTTAACTTGTCCAAAAAGAAAACCTTTTTATCTTCCCTCGTTCTTCTTTCTTCTTCTTCCTTCTTTCTTCTTCTTCTTCCCTCTTCCTTCTTCTTCCTCTTCCTTCTTCCTGTTTTTGAGAGAGGGTCTTGTTCTTTTGCTAAGGTTGGAGTGTAGTCGCATGATGAAATCTCACTGCAACCTTGGACTCCTGGTCTCAAGTAATCTTCCTGCCTCAGCTTCCTGAATAGCTGGGTCTACAGGTACATGCCACCATGTCTGGCTATTTTTTTTTTTTTTTTTTGGTAGAGACAGGTTGCCAAGGCTGGTATCAAACTCCTGACCTCAAGCCATCCTCCTTCTTTTGCCTTCCAAAGTGCTGGGATTACAGGCATGAGCCATTGTGCCTGACCCAAAAGAAAACTTTTGATTTCTCTTTTGATATCCTCTTATTTCTAACTTTCTCATCCCTGGTATTGGCACCACCATATACCCAGGTTTCTCATGCTAAACTCTGATAAGTCATTTTTGATTCTACTTTCTTTTCATCCCCACATCTAATCTATCATCAAGTCTCACTGTCTCTAACTCTAAATATAACTTGACCATATTTACACTTCTTGCATATGCCACCGCTACTGCTGTAGCCCAAGCCACCATGATGTCTTGCTTAGATTGCTTTAGGAGTTGACTTACTGGCCTTCCTAATTCTACTTTTGCTCCTGGTATCTATTTTTCCCACAGCAGTCAGAAGTCTTCTTTAAAAATGTAAATTTGATCATGTCATTTATCTGTTTTAAACCTTCCAATGGCATTCTACTATACTTAGGATAAAAATCCAAATCTTTCGACATGCTCTGTAAAGATATACGTCATATATTCTCCATTGAGCTTTCTGACTTCATCTCCTGCCACTTATTTCCTTGCTCATTGTGTCTCAGCTTGTCCCTGACAGCTTTTACATTGATTCTTTCTTCTGTGTGGGATACTTTCCTCTGGATCTCTTCATGGCTGGTTTTCTTCTCATCATTCTGGTCTTAGCTTAAGTCAGAAAATTCTTCTTTTACCACCGAGACTACTTAGCTGTCCTTACATCTTCCACTTGTGCTCTATCATGTTGCTATTTATTATGTTTTAAATAGCACTTGCCATTACTTGAAACTATCCTATTTTTAAAATTACATTATTCCTGGACAGGATCCTTGTCTGTCATTCATTTCTATATCCTCAGGGACTAGAACAGTGCCTTTATACATTAGTAGATTCTGCTTAATAGTAGTTTTTAGATGAGTGAATCATAACATTTGCCACACTTTGTGGTATCAATAATTTAATTCTCTTTTTATGAAAGCTATAAATTCAACAAGAATGGGAACCATGGCTACCTTGCTCACTATTGTATATTCAGAGCTTAACATATAATCATCACTTAATAAATATTTGTTGATTGAATGAATAAGTGATCATTGATTGAGACTGGAGTCAGGGATACCAATTTGGAGAGTATTACAGTGATCAGTTGAAAGATAATGAGGACCTTAACAAGATTATTGGCAGAAGGGATGAAAAGGAAATGCAAGATTTAAGAAGCACATAGGAAATATACCGGAGAAGACTCAGGCCTATTATAAAGGATTGGTTATGAAGAGAGAGGAGTTAACTTTCGGTTGAAAGTGTGGATGATGGTACCATTTACAATTATAAGGAAAACCATATTTAGAGTAGGGTCGGTAAAGGGGAGAAATGAAAGTGGGATCAGGGGAGAAAGTGATGAGTTTAGATTTGACTCTTGAGCTGTGATGTCTGTGGGATATACAGAAGAAATCTTAATAAAGTATATACTTTGGTGCTCTTATGACATGCTTAAGCTGGTCTTATAAATCAATAAGATATATAGGTGGTATTTGGGCATTTAACACTGTGATAGATTGTCTTACTGTCAGACAAAATGCTTCTGTTCCTTACTGGCAACTCTCCACCAGTCTATACTTGAGGGTGGAATAAAGTTCTACTTTGCCAAAGTCAGTTTTGGCCATTTGACTTTCCTTGGCTAATAAACTATGAAGTTGTGTGCCACTTCTAATAATAAGTTTTAAGAAACATCTTGTGGTCTACCATCTTTTCCCTCTATTACAAGACCAGCATGTTTCAGACAGGGGCTGCTCCTTCACTGGAGAAGATGCAGGGCTAAACTGCAGTTGTGGACCTATAAAAGATATGAGTGAAGCATAAGCCCTTGTTATGTTGAGATTTTGGGATTGTATGTTGCTATAGCATACATAATCTAGTAAAAGCTCATTGATATAGAGACAGAGAATAGTCATCGACTAGAGTGGAGAAGAGAAGAGGGTTAAGGGCATAATCCCTAGGGAATCTTAAGAGTAAGCACAGGAAAAGCTTACAAAGGATACTAGGCAGATTCCTCTGGCAGGAGGAGAACTAAGAGAGAGGGAAAATATCACAATAGCTGAGAGAGAAATTAAAAGCATGAAAGAGTGGTTAACAGTATCAAATGATTTAGAAAATGTTAATAAGGGAGTTTGAAAAGTGTTCATTGAGTTTTAAAACTAATTTTTGAATTACTTACTTTTAATTTCTTCTTTTTACTTGAATAGATTCTGACAGATGATTTTTTTTTTTTTAAAGTTTAAAGCCATTGGTGACCTTATGAGAGCAATTCTAGTTGAGTAGCTAGGTAGCTACTTAGTCACAAAGACAAGGATAGAATTTATTATTCAGTCTGTTGTAAATACCACTTCCTCTAGGGTGCCTATTCTGATTCTCCTCCAACCAGGTATAAATTTTCTTTCTTTTAAGCCCATTGCACTCATTAGATTTTGTGCTCAGTGTTTCTCCCTGACTGCTAATCTTTTACAGAGACTTCCATTTTATCATTCAGATTTTCAAATGGAAGAATGAAGAAGTCACATTACTAAGCAGTCAGTTTTTTTAAAAAAATTTAAAAATAATTATAAATGCCATTGGACATTTAAAAAAAAGAAATAATAACTTTGGAGATGCAAATGTATACTGCTCAAGATATAACTAAAATTCAGAGAATTCATAGACCCTTGCTTGAAATGATAGGTGACTCTTTTAGTAGACAGTGCTCTAACCTTATCTCATCATTCTGCTTGTCCCTCATTTCATCTCTGAATCTCCTCCAAGTATTGAGGTTTATTCCATCTTTAAATTGCCCAACTATTCATTCTATCTCCATCTTTAAACCAATCTGAGTTTTAGTTTCTGACCCCATCCCTCTCCTCCACCTCATCCTTGACCCCATCACAAAGGGTTGAGACTTAGGGATGATGTTCCTGTTTTAATACAAGTTACACAGTTATCATAAAAGCCGAAAGCTTAATTGTTTGCTTTTAGGAGGTGTCAGAATGCCCAAATATCAAAATGCCCCTGAATCAAAACAGCTGAGTCAAATGGACATGACAAGGTACCACCATGTTTCTCAGAGGAAGTCTATTTGAGATCTTACTAATTTTGAGTTTACAGACCCAAATTATCTACTTCATAGGGTTGCCTGGACTCCATGTTTCATGGAATTCATAACACCAGTGCCTATAGGTTCCCCCAGGAATCTCCACTCTACCTGCTGTGCTTTATACCCACTTATAAAGAGCCTAGTCTTTTTTCTTTAATACACTCTTAGACAAGATGATAATATGGTTGTGTTTACCTAATTTATTTCCCTCTGGAAAAAATAAGTAATCATCACTATAACAACTTTGTCCTACTGGAGAGACACACATTTTTAGGACTGAATTTTCAAAAATAGTCTATTACCAGAAATTGAGCATAAAGACACTTGTGAACTATTAAAGTATACTTTGCTGCAAAGCTTCTGTACTCTAAACTTTATGCAGCAAGTTAAGCAGCTGTACAAAGGCATATTCCTGGGAAAAGTGACAGGTGACAGCCTTACTCTTGGGAGAAATTAGAAAAATGTCTAGTTATAATATAGTAACATAACTGATGATTAGGAAGGGAAGGGAGCTAACATTTATATCATGTTTGCTATGTACCAAGCATCTTAAATATATTATCTCATTTAGTCTTTATCATAATTCTATAATATTTTACTCTTTTGTACAGATAAGGAAACTGAGACACAGCCATTGTTACATGATTTATCCAAGGTCATACAGTGAATACATAGAAGGGAGACAAAGCAGATTTTAAAAATGATAATGGCTAATAATTATTTTGTTGTAGGCATAAGTCTAACTTCATTATGTGTATCAACACTGTTAATCTTCACAACACTTTGATGAAGTAAATATTAGTCATATTATAATTTTATGGATAAAAGTATTAAAGCACAAAGAGGATAAGTAACCTACCTACCTAAGCCATATAGTAAGAGATAAAGGTGGAATTCAAATCCAGACACTCTGATTTCAGAGCCTAGGCTTTTTACACATTAAAATAAAATACCTCTGTCTAGCATTTATGATCTTATTAAGCAAAGATGGCATTAATCTATAATTTATATTCTCCTTCTTTCTAATATCCAGTCTTCCTGCTTAACTCCAGGCATTTTCCTCCTTACTGCAAGCATTTATTCATGAAATAAGGCTCTTTAATATGCAGTGTGCCTTCTTAACCATTACTCTATACTCTTGTTACTACTTGTTGACTTTTTGTTTCACACATATTTCTCTTTTAATCCCAGTAACAGCCCTGAAAACATATTGTGATCTTCAGGTTAAAAGCTGAGGAAACCGGCCGGGTGCCTGGGCGCGGTGGCTCACACCTGTAATCCCAGGATTTTGGGAGGCTGAGGCGGGTGGATCACGAGGTCAGTAGATTGAGACCATCCTGGCTAACGTGATGAAACCCCGTCTCTACTAAAAATACAAAAAATTAGCTGGGTGTGGTGGCAGGCGCCTGCAGTCCCAGCTACTCGGGAGGCTGACGCAGGAGAAGAGTGTGAACCCGGGAGGCGGAGCTGGTGGTGAGCAGAGATCGCGCCACTGCGCTCCAGTCTGAGCGACAGAGTGAGGCTGTCCATTCTCAAAAAAAAAAAAAAAAAAAAGCTGAGGAAACAAAGGCTTAAAGTAATAAAGTAGCTTGCGTAAGTTCACCTGTTTAACATGTAGCAGATCCAGAACTTGAAACTAGACTGGGTCATTGATTCATTGCTGCTGGGAATGTAAAATAGCACAGCCGCTGTGGGAAAAGGTTGAATATTTTCTTATAAAACGAAACATGCAATTACCATATGGTCACACAAAATCGTATATGTAAACGTTCACAGCAGTTTATTTTTAAAAGCCAAAATCTGGAATCAGCTCATTCAATAGGTGAACGGTTAAACAATCTGTGGTATATTAGTACCATGGAATACTACTCAGCAACAAAAAGGAAGAAATATATACATAAGTTGGGTGACTCTCCAGGGAATTATGCTGCATGGAAAAAGCCTAAACAAAAATATTACATAATATATGACTGATCCATTTACATAACATTTCGAAATGTCAAAAGTTTAGAAATAGAGGACAGATTTGTGGTTACCAGAGGGTAGAGATAGAGGTGGGGATGAGATGAGGTGGGTGGGGTTATAAAAGAACAAGAGGTATCCTTGCGATTCAGCTGTTTAGTATCTTGACTCTGATAGTAGATGCTGCAACCTATATACAGGATAAAATTGTATAGAACAAAATTCTCATATATACACATGATATACATGTACATACATACACAAAGATTAGGACAAGTAACATGGGAAATATGAGTGATATCATTGTGTGGTACAGATGCCAGTATCCTGTTGGTGATATTGTACTATAGTTTTGTGAAATGTTTCTATTGGGTGAAACTGTATAAAGTGTACAAGACATCTCTGTATATTATAGGTCGGGGCAAAAGCAATTGTGGTTTTTGCCATTAAAAAATAATGGATATACACACACACACACACACACACACACACACACACACACACACACACAATTGCATGTGAGTCTATAATTATCTCAACAAAAATTTTAATTTTAAAATATATCAGGGCATGAATATTCCTGTAGAAAATAAAGACAAGAAAAACAAGTTAAGTTAAAAAAATTATGTGACAGCAAGTATTTGATATAGTTTGGATATTTTTTCCCTCCACATTTCATATTGAAATTTGGTCCCCAATGTTGGAGGTGGAGCCTATTGGGAGGTGTTTGGGTCATGGGGGCAGATGTCTTATGACCAGTTTGATGTCATCCTTAGGGTAATGAGTGAGTTCTTGCTCTATAGTTCTCACCAGATCTCTGTGTTTAAAAGAGCCTAGTACCTCCTTCCCATCCTTCTCTTTCTTCTTCTCTCAGTATGTAGTGCCTCATCCCCCTTGGCCTTCCACCATGAGTAGAAGCTCTCTGAAGCCCTCATGAGAAACAGAAGCTGGTGTTATTCTTCTTGTACAGCCTGCAGAACCAAGAGTCAAATAAACCTTTATTCTTTATAAATTACTCAGCATCAGGTATTCCTTTATAGCAACACAAATAGACTAAGACAGTATTGTTCTCTATGTGTTTATATAATTTTAGAAGATAGTGTGGGTGAGTATATCCAAAATTTTCATGAAAGTTATCTACAGATGAACAATTCACTTTATTTTACTTACTTTATTTTTTCTTTTTTCCTTTACTTTTAATTATATATATCTTCTGTTTCCTAAACTAACTTATGTTAGTTACAGTGTAAAGAAAAAATTAAAAATTTTGGCACGAGTTAAAAAACAAATGATTTATTTCACTAACATTTATGTTCTTAAGCCTTATGTAAAGAAATTAATAACTCAATAATTGAATAGAGTTTGTAAAATATACTCTTTTTTGAGTAGTGTATATTTGTGTCCCCTACTAGGTCACTGAGGACAAGGGCACTATCTTGTCTCTCTCTTATTCCTAATACTTAGCAAAGACCCTGGGTACATAGTCGGTGCTTAATGACTAACTGATTTTACAGAGTGATGTTGCCACATTAGCACAAATAAATTAATTTTCCATTTTATATAAGTTTTTGGCAGTCAATGTATGAAACATCCCATGTTACCCTTCTTAGAAAATATATATCATTGTTTCTTCTTCTTTTTTTTTTTTTTTTAAAGTTTAAGTTCCAATATACATGAGCAGAACATGCAGGTTTGTTACATAGGTATACATATGGCATGGTGGTTTGCTGCACCTATCAACCTGTCACCTAGGTTTTAAGCCCCACATGCGTTAGCTATTTGTCCTGATGCTCTCCTTCCCCTTACACCCCTCCCCCAGCAGTTCCTGGTGTATGTTATTCCCCTTCCTGTGTCCATGTGTTCTCAGTGATCAACTCCCACTTATGAGTGAGAACACACTGTATTTGGCTTTCTGTTCCTGTGTTAGTTTGCTGAGAATTATGGCTTCCAGCTTCATCCATGTCCCTGCAAAGGACATGATCTCATTCCTTTTTATGGCTGCGTAGTATTCCATGGTATATATGTACCACATTTTCTCTATCCAGTCTATCACTGATGGGCATTTGGGTTGGTTCCATGTCTTTGCTATTGTGAATAATACTGCAACAAACATATGTGCATATATTTTATAGTGGAATGATTTATATTCCTTTGGGCATATACCCAGTAATGGGATTACTGGGTCAAATGGTATTTCTGGTTCCAGATCCTTGAGGAATCGCCACACTGTCTTCCACAATGGTTGGACTAATTTACATTCCTACCAGCAGTGTAAAAGCATTCCTATTTCTCCACAGCCTCACCGTCATCTGTCGTTTCCTTTTAAATAATTGCCATTCTGACTGGCATGAAGTAGTATCTCATTGTGGTTTTGATTTGCATTTCTCTAATGATCAATGATGTTGTGTTTTCTTCATGTTTGTTGGCTGCATTGATTTCTTCTTTTGAGAAGCACCTGTTCATATCTTTGGCCCCCTTTTTGATGGAGTTATTTGTTTTTTTCTTGTAAATTTGTTTAAGTTCCTTGTACATTCTGGATACTAGACCTTTGTCAGATGGGTAGATTGCAAAAATGTTCTCCCATTCTGTAGGATGGCTGTTTGGCTCTGATGATAGTTACTTTTGCTGTGCAGAAGCTCTTTAGTTTAATT
The DNA here is from genome assembly GCF_047675955.1 of Chlorocebus sabaeus. NCBI lineage: Eukaryota > Metazoa > Chordata > Mammalia > Primates > Cercopithecidae > Chlorocebus > Chlorocebus sabaeus. The sequence continues at coordinate 82,069,705 of NC_132904.1, read as the reverse complement.
AGGCCTCATTTTTCAATTTTGGCTTTTGTTGCTGTTGCTTTTGGTGTTTTAGTCATGAAGTCCTTGCCCATGCCTATGTTCTGAATGGTATTGCCTAGGTTTTCTTCTAGGTTTTTTATGGTTTTGGGTTTCACATTTATGTCTTTAATCCATCTTGAATTAATTTTTATATAAGGTGTAAGGAAGGGGTCCAGTTTCAGTGCCCTGGATATGGCTAACCAGCTTTCCCAGCACCATTTATTAAACAGAGAATTCTTTACTCATTGCTTTTGTCAGGTTTGTTGAAGATCAGTTGGTTGTAAATGTGTGGTGTTATTTCTGAGGACTCTAGTCTGTTCCATTGGTCTATATCTCTGTTTTGGTATCAGTACCATGCTATTTTGGTTACTGTAGCCTTGTAGTATAGTTTGAAGTCAGGTGGCATGATGCCTCCAGCTTTGTTCTTTTGGCTTAGGATTGTCTTGGCTGTGAGGGCTCTTTTTTGCTTCCATGTGAATTTTGAAGTAGGTTTTTTTTTTTAATTCTGTGAAGAATGTAAATGGTAGTTTGATAGGAATAGCACTGAATCTTTAAATTACTTTGAGTAGTATGGCCATTTTCACATTATTGACTCTTCCTGTCCATGAGCATGGAATGTTTTTCCATTTGTTTGTGTCCTCCCTTATTTCCTTGAGCAGTGGTTTGTAGTTTTCCTTGAAGAGGTTCTTCACCCCCTTGTCAGCTGTATTCATGGGTATTTTATTCTCTTTGTGGAAATTGTGAATGGGAGTTGATTCATGATTTGACTCTCTGCTGTCAATTGTTGGTGTATAAGAATGCTTGTGATTTCTGCACATTAATTTTGTGTCCTGAGACTTTGCTGAAGTTGCTTATCAGCTTAAGGAGAGTTTGAGCTGAGACAATGGGGTTTCCTAAATATAGGAATATGTCATCTGCAAACAGTGACAATTTGACTTCCCTCTCTTCCCATTTGAGTACCGTTTATTTATTTCTCTTGCCTGATAGCCAAAACTTCCAACACTATGTTGAATAGGAGTGCTGAGAAAGGGCATCCTTGTCTTGTCCCAGTTTTCAAAGGGAATGCTTCCAGCTTTTGCCCATTCAGTATGATATTGTCTGTGGGTTTGTCATAAATAGTTTTTATTATTTTGAGATATATTCCATTAATTCCTAGTTTAGTTAAAGCTTTTAACATGAAGTGTTGTTGAATTTTATTAATGACCTTTCCTGCATTTATAGAGATAATCATGTGGTTTTTGTCATTGGTTCTGTTTATGTGATGGGTTACATTTATTGATTTGCGTATGTCGAACCAGCCTTGCATCCCAGGGAGGAAGCCGACTTGATTCTGGGGGATAAGCTTTTTGATGTGCTGCTGGATTCATTTTGCCAATATTTTATAGAGGATTTTCACATCAATGTTCATCAGGGATATTGGCCTGAAACTTTCTATTTTTGTTGTGTCTCTGGCAGTTTTTGATATCAGGATGATGTTGGTCTCATAAAATGAGTTAGGGAGAAGTCCTTCATTTTCAATTATTTGGAATAGTCTGAGGGAATGGTACCAGCTCCTGTTTGTATTTCTGGTAGAATTTGGCTGGGAATCTATCTGGTCGTGGGCTTTTTTTGGTTGGTAGGCTATTTATTACTGCCTCAATTTCAGAACGTTTTATTGGTGTATTCAGAGATTTGACTTCTTCCTGGTTTAGTCTTGGGAGGGTGTATGTGTCCAGGAATTTATCCATTACTTGTAGACTTTCCAGTTTATTTGCATAGAAGTGTTTATAGTATTCTCTGATAGTGGTTTGTATTTCTGTGGGGTCAGTGGTGATATCCCCTTTATCACTTTTTATTGTATCTATTTTATTCTTCTCTCTTTTCTTCTTTAGTAGTCTGCTAGTGGTCTACTTTTTAAAATTTTTTCACACACAAACAAAACAAAACAAAAAAAACAGCCCCTGGATTCATTGATTTTTTGAAGGGTTTTTCATGTCTCTATCTCCTTCATTTCCCTTCTGATCTTAGTTATTTCTCATCTACTAGCTTTTGAATTTGTTTGCTCTTGCTTCTCTAGTTCTTTTAATTGTGATGTTAGGGTGTTGATTTGAGATCTTTCTAGCTTTCTGATGTGGGCATTTAGTGCTATAAATTTCCTTCTTAACACAGCTTTAGCTGTGTCCCAGAGATTCTGGTATGTTTTCTCTTTGTTTTCATTGGTTTCAAACAACTTCTTGATTTCTGCCTTAATTTCATTATTTACCCAGGAATCATTTAGGAGCAGGTTATTCAATTTCCATGTAACTGTGTGGTTTTGAGTGAGTTAGAACTTTTAATCCTGAGTTCTAATTTGATTACACTGTGGTCTGAGAGACTGTTTGTTATGATTTCAGTTATTTTGCACTTGCTGAGGAGTGTTTTACCTCTAATTACATGGTCAATTTTAGAGTAAATGCCATGTGGCACTGAAAAGACTGTATATTCTGTAGTTTTGGGGTGGAGAGTTCTGTAGATATTTATTAGGTCCGCTTGCTCCAGAGCTGAGTTCAAGTCCAGAACATCCTTGTTAATTTTCTGTCTTGTTGATCTGTCTAATATCGATAGCTGGGTGTTAAAGTCTCCCAATATTCTTGTGTGGGAGTCTAAGTCTCATTGTAGGTCTGTAAGAACTTGTTTTATGAATCTGAGTGCTCCTGTATTGGGTGCATATATATTTAGGATAGTTAACATCTCTTGTTGAATTGATCCCTTTACCATTATGTAATGCCCTTCTTTGTGTTTTTTGATCTTTGTTGGTTTCAAGCCTGTTTTGTCAGAGACTAGGACAAAACTAGTCTCTGCTTCTTTTCTGCTTTCCATTTGCTTGGTAAATTTTCCTCCATCCCTTTATTCTGAGACTATGTGTATCTTTGAACATGAAATGGGTCTCTTGAATATAGCACGCTTGAATGGGTGTTGACTATCCAATTTGCCTGTCTGTGTCTTTTAACTGTGGCATGTAGCCCATTAACATATATGTTTAATGTTGTTATATGTGAATTTGATTCCATTATCCTGATGCTAGCTCCTTATTTTGTACACTAGTTGATGCCATTTCTTCATGGTGTCATTGGTTTTTATATTTTTGTATGTTTTGCAGTGGTTATTATTGATTTTTCCTTTCCATATTTGATGCTTCCTTCAGGAGCTTTTATAAGGCAGGCCTGGTGCTGAAGAATTCTCTCAGCATTTGCTTTCTGATAAGGATTTTATTTCTCCTTTGCTTATGAAGCTTAGTTTGGCCAGATATGAAATTCTGGGTTGAAAATTCTTTCCTTTAAGAATGTTGAATATTGGCCCAGACTTTCTTCTCACTTGTAGTGTTTCTGCTGAGAGATCTTCTGTTAGTCTGATGGGCTTTCCTTGGTAGGTGATGTAGCCTTTCTCTCCGGCTGCCCTTAACATTTTTTCCTTCATTTCGAGCTTGGGGAATCTGATAATTATGTGTCTTGGGGTTGTTCTTCTCATGGAGTATCTTAGTCAGTTTCTCCATATTTCCTGAATTTGAATGTTGGCTTGTTTTACTAGGCTGGGGAAGTTCTCCTGGATAATATCCTGAGGTGTGTTTTCCAATTTGGTTCTATTCTCGTCTCTTTCAGGTACTCTAATCAGTTGTAGGTGCAGTCTTTTTACGTAGTTCCATATTTCTCGGAGGTTTTATTTGCTCATTTTCATTGTTTTTTCTCTAGTCTTGTCTGCCTCCCTTATTTCAGCAAGATAGTCTCCCATCTCTGATACTCTTTTTTCTGCTTGATCAATTCAGCTATTGATACTTGTGTATTTTTCTTGAAGTTCTTGTTCTATGTTTTTCAGTTTCATCAGGTCATTTATGTTCCTCTCTAAACTGGTTATTTTAGTTAGTAGCTCCTGTAACCATTTATCAAGGGTCTTAGCTTCTTAGCCAAGAACATTGCATTGGGTTAGAACATGCTTTACCTCAGCAAAGTTTGTTATTACTCATGTTCTGAAGCCTACTTCTGTCAGTTCATCCTTCTCATCCTTCGTCCAGTTCTGCACCCTTGCTGGAGAGGTGTTGTGATCATTTGGAGGAGAAAAGGCACTTTGGCCTTTTGGGTTTTCAGTGTTTCTTCATTGATTCTTTCTCATCTTCATGAATTTGTCTAGTTTCAATCTTTGAGGCTGCTGATCCTTGCATGATGTTTTTTTGGGGGACTTTTGTCATTGATGCTATTGTTGTTGCTTTCTGTTTGTTTGTTTTTCTTTCAATAGTCATATTCCTCTTCTGTAGGGCTGCTGTGATTTGCTGGGAGTTCACTCCAGGCCCTATTCATTTATTTTTTCTCCTGTGCCTAGAGATGTCACTTGATGGGGCTGGAGAACAGCAAAGATGGTTGCCTGCTCTGTCCTCTGGCTTCCTGACTTCAAGGGGCACCGACCTAATGCCAATAGGAACACTCCTGTATAGGGTGTCTGATAACCCCTGTTGGGGGCTCTCGCCGAGTTGGATGGCATAGGAAGCAGGACCTGTTTAATGAAGCACTTTGGCTGTCCCTTGGTGGAGGGTGTGTACTGTGCTGGGGGGACCCCACTCGTCTGGGCTGTCCAGATTCCTGAGAGCTAGCAGGAGGAAAGACTAAGTCTGCCGGTTCATGGAGACTGTGGCCACCCCTCCCGCTAGGGGCTCAACCTCTGGGAAATCAGAGTTCTGTCCCTGAGCCCCTGGCTGGAGTTGTTGGAATTTCCAGGGCGGCCCTGAAGCTGCAGTGTTGGCTGTGACCCCTCCCCCAAGGAGCTCAACTGGCTTAGACAGCAGGCAGCAGTAGCAGTGGTAATGGCTGCCATCCCCCTGGGAACTTGGCAGATTTAGGCAGATTCTAGCCACGTGGCTGTTGAGAATCTGCAGGGCTCCGTGGTTGGGAGCCAAGGTCCTGGTAGTCTGTGCTCATGAATGGGATCTTCTGATCCATGGGTTGCACAGTTCAGTGGAAAAAGCATGGTTTCCTAGGCTAGGTATCATGCTCACTCGCCACTTTCCTTGGCTGGGGGTGGAGGCTCCCCTGTCCCATGTGGCTCTCAGGTGGGCCACTGCACCACACTGCTCTTCCTTCCTCTCTGTGGGTCACCGTAGCTGTCATTGGTCAGTCCTAACGAGAGAACATGGATACCTCAGTTGCTGGTGCAGGATTCACACACTGTTTTGGATATTTTTGGTGGGAGCATCGGACCCCTCTGCTTCTAGTTGACCATCCTGGCCCCACTCCCATTGTTTCTTCTTTATAACAAGAAGTTATAAAGATGTATACTTTATAACAAGAAGTTATAAAGATGTATACTTTATAACAAGTATACATATATATGTGTATATATATGTGTGTATATATGTGTATATATACTTATACTTGGTAATAATTCTGAACATGTGGAAAATCAAGACAGTTTGTTAAAGAAGAGAGCATGGTGGGCAGAAATTCCCTGAATAATAATAATAAAAAAAACTGCCTTAAGATCCAGTTTAAATGTTACCTTCCACATCTACCAAATGAAATCTTCCTAATTACCTTAGGTGTAATTAATTCTTCCTCCAATGATAGTCTCGTAACATGTCACACATACCTTGTAGCATAGTATTTATCCCAATGGATAATACTATCTATAAATTTCTCACTTCTCTTTAGAATGTGAGTGCTAAGAACCATGTCTTATTCATTGTCCCTCTAGTGTCTATCCCAGTGCCTACAGTAATGCATAAAAATATAAACGAATGAATGAATGGCTGTATATATCTATACTACATAAATCACAGTGTGCCACTTTGAGTAAGACAACTTTTGTTAATTTGGTGCTGACTAAATGGTTCTTTCATTCAATAAGGAAAGAAAAGTGTATGCATAAGAAGCTAAGAGAAGCAATCACATAATAAGTGGGTTTTGAATATTTAAGCCAGTAGAATTGGGTCTTTATACATGTTTGATGTATAGAAATAAAAAAAAGTAAAAAATTAAGGCCAATTATTTGAAACCCAGAATAATTTTTTACACTGTTTTCCTGTTTGTTTTGAGACGGAGTCTCGCTTTGTCACTCATGCTGAAATACAATGGTGTAATCTTGGCTTAGTGCAACCTCTGGCCTCCCAGGTTCAAGTGATTCTCATGCCTCAGCTGTTCTTTTTTTTTTTTTTTTGGATTGATTAGTTTTTCCATTATTAAAAAACTCAAGAATGATTTTCAGAATGTTTTCCTGATTGAGTGTTGTGCTTTTCAGTGAAATCACTACTGTTTTCAGTTAAAAACTATCTTCAGTTACATGTGTGAAAGTTGCCCAGAAAGCAGCATTCAATGACAAACATAAACTCTGTCCTGTTTGCAATCAAACCCAGTCAAATGAGGTTCAATCTGAGCTACCAAGCAAATATTTTGGGAGCTCTATGGAATACTCAGAATTGTTACATTTTTACTTCTTACATTTTAGCTCATATCATTAATATCTCTGTTTTGTTAAAGTTTTAAAAATTGGATTTTTAATGGATTCAGAATATTATGTTCAATAGCTATGTGATGAATTTTATCACTAGACTGCTATTATAGTATAATTAGATTTTTCCCAATTTTTTATATTAATAAATGATACCACAATGACATTTTCAATCATGTAGTCTTTTTTTCTTGTTTCGAATTATTTTTTGGTATACATTTTAAAAAATAGGATTACTAGGTCAAAGGGTACAGGTACTTTCATGACTCTTACAATGAATTGACAAGTTACATTCTAAATTTTTATTTTTCAATTTAAAGTGTTACCAGTAATGTATGAGTGTACCAATTTTACCAAAACCTCAAAAACATTGGGTATAAATATTTAAATATCTACCATTTGCAATATATATGTTCATTATGGTAAATTTTCTATCTATATCCTTGTTATTTTTACTGGTAGCACCTCAATATTGTTTCATTTTGCAGTATTTAAATTAACTTTCTTGGAAATTATAGGTATTAACCTTTTGTCATTTATAGAGCAAATGTTTTTCATCTCTGTTGCATTCCTTTTTTGTATTAGTATTATTTATAAGCACTTAAGTTTCAAATTTTATGTATTTAACAACATTTTCTTTGACATGTTCTGCTTTAAACCTTAGAAAATTAACATCTATCAAAGGACCTGGAAATAGTTTATTCTGCTTTCTGTAATTTACAATCTGTTATTCACATATAGTATTTCTTCTGGTTTATGGGGTAAGACATGGATTTATGTGGTGGTTTTTTTTGCTCTAGAAGTACTAACTTCAGTGGATTAAGGTGACCATGGACACTTTCTTAGTTGGTTCAGGCTCTTATAACAGAATACAGATTGGGTGCCTTAAGCAACAGAAATTTATTTCTCACTATTCTGGAGGCTGAGAAGTCTAAGAACAGGTGCTGGGAGATCCAGTGTTTGGTGAGGGCATTGTTCTTGATTTGTGGAGGGCTGTTTTTCCCTTGTATCCTCGCTTTGTCATTGTAGAGAACAAAGAGAGGAAGCAAACTTTCATGTCTCTCTCTCTCTTTCTCTCTCTCTCTTTTTGTTTTTGAGACAGGGTCCCCCTTTGTCACCCATGCTGGATTGTAGTGGTGCAATTCTCAACTCACTGCAACCTCTGCCTCCTTGGCTCAAGTAATCCTCCCACCTCAGCCTCCTGAGTAGCTGGGACTACAGGTGCACACCATTACACTCAGCTAATTTTTTGTACTTTTTGTAGAGATGGGTTTTTTTTTACCACATTGCTCAGACTGGTTTCAAACTCCCAAGCTCAAGCGATCTGTCCTCCTTGGCCTCCCAAAGTGCTGGGATAAAAAGTGTGAGCCACTGTGCCTGGCCTTGTATCTCTTTGTTTTAAAGGTACTGATCTCATTTATGAGGCCTCTACCCTTATGAAGCTCCCAAAGGCTCCACCTCCTAACACAATCACATTGGGGGTTAGGACTTCAACATATGAATAAGAGGGTGGGGTTGGAGCAGAAATATTCAGTACATAATAGGATAAACTAGCATAATATGGTAGAATAAATATGGGCATTGGAATTGGTTATATCTGTAACTGGAGGGGCTTGGTTTTGTAGGGACAGAGTAGTTGAGAGAACTTTAGTGGTCGACATCCCCACCATAGACTGCTGCAGTCTGAACCATGGAGAGCTCCTCTACCCACATGAACCCTGACACTAGTGTGGGTGGTAATTGGGAAACCCTGTGAGGGCATTGCCCCAAACAGGGAACTAATGCTGGGTTACTCATTCCCCTGAGACCTAAGTGACTGTGTCAGGGTTCCCTTGTGAGAGCACAGTTGTCACAGGACTGCATCCTGCCCTGGGAACCACAGCCTCTATATCTCCACAATCCAGGAGCCCTGGCTGGCATCCCTCAGTGTCCACCTGGAGGACCACAGTGGCACAGCACTGGCTGGACTCCTAGGTGCTGTGAAGTCCCCAGTACTCTTAGCCCACAGGGAATATTACTCCCTGGGGAAAGGACAGCACAACATATCAAAAAGACAGTCCCTGAGACAAAGGAAACAAAAGCACTTGCTTTCCAGGGCCTAACAGCTTCCTGTCTGAAGTTATAAGAAGTGATCACACTCTCAGCAGCAGCATAAACTCTGTGCATAGCCTTGCAAGCAGAGAGTGAAATCATCTCCCATGTGCGAAGTAGCTTCTGTGTTTGGGCTTATGTGTAAAGAGTGGGACCCCGTTTTTGCCTTTGCATACTGTTGCAGGCACAGCTGCTGTTTCTGCCACTAGAGGCTGGGACCAGTGATCTGGAGGGCTGCCTGTTTTGGCTGTATGTGATAGCTACACACATGGTGTGGCTTCCGTGCCAAGGCTCATGCATGAAGGGTAGGGTCTTTTCTCCCATGTGTGGTGCAGCAGTGCTACTGCCACTGAGAATGGGTGAACCTGAGAGTTGAGTGTTTGGGGCTGTGTGTGTTGAGCCTGCACTGCAGCCATAACCAACACCAGTGCACACTATTTTGAACACAGAAGGTCATCATGCCATTGCTACTGCCATTGTTGACACGATGCTGACTGTTCAGGGACCCAAGAACACATTCAGTTCATCAACCTGGCCCACCACTGCCACTACTGGCATCTGAGCAAACCATCTGGAGGCCCAAGAATTGACTTGCCTTGTCCTCCTAATACTGGTGCCAGTGTACACTGCTCTGGGGCCCAAGATGAGGCATGCTTAGTCCACTACTGCCATTACTGGGGCTTGAAGACTTGCCTATTTTAGCATCCCTGTCCTCAGCAAAACTTCACCATATCCTCCAATAGTAACCACACCCTAAACTACTGAGAAAATCAACAATACCACTGATGCTGTTTACAGCTGAAGAAATCATATAGAGAATACACTACTGCATGCACCCAGAATCAAAGCCAAAGGACCCTACTTAACCAACAGCTTTGATACATCTTCAGGAAAAAGTCCATTCTTAAATGAGCAAATTAAAAGAAAATTGAAACAAGCAACTGTCATACCAGATACACAGATCTCAATGTAAGGATATAGAAGGTATGAAAACACAAGGAAATTTGACATGTCCAGAGGAACACAGTAATTCCTCAGCAACAGATCTTGATCAAAAAGAAATTCACAAAATCTTGGAAAAAGAATTCAAAATTATGATACTAAGGAAGCTCAATGAGATATAAGAGAATTCTTGAAAGCAATACAAACAAGAAAAACAATTCAAGATATGAATGAGAAATTTTCCAAAGAGACAGATAGCATTAAAAAAAGAAGCTAAGCAGACATTCTGGAACTGAAGGACTTGAATAAAATACAAAATACACTAGAAATCTTAATACTTCAATAATTGACTAGATAAGCAGAAGAGAGAATCTCAGAACTTGAAGACAAGTTATTTTGAAGTAACCCAGTAAGACAGAAATAAAGGAAAAAAGAATAAAAGAGAATGAACAAAGTCTTTGTGATATATGGGGGCACCATAAAAAACAACCAAATATACAAATTATCAGTATCCCCAAAGGTGAAGAATGAAAGAGTTTGAAAATCTATTTAATAAAATAGCAGATGAAAAGTTCTAAGTCTAGTAAGAGATGTAGACATCCAGATATAGGCGGCCTAGCAATCCCCAGACAGATACAATGCAAAACAGCCTTTCCCATGGCACATTATAGTCAAACAGTTTAAAGTCAATGACAGAGAAAATACCAAAAACAGCAAGAGAAAAGCATTGAGTCACCTATAAAGGAGCCCCCACAACATTAACAGCAGGGATCATGGCCATTAGCTCTATTCTTAGAAACCTTACAGGCCAAGTGAGAATGAGAGGGTATATTCAAAGTGCTGGGGAAAAAAACAACAACCGAAACTGTCACCCAAATGTACCATATCCAGCAAAATTATCCTTCATAAATGAAGGAGATAGAATATCTATTTCCAGACAAGCAAATGCTAAGGGAATTGCTAAGCGAATTCATCATCTTGTAAGGCCAGACCAGTCTTACAAGAAAAGCTCAAGGGAGTCCTAAACCTGGAAGCAAAAGGACAAAAGTTACCATGGAGAAAACCCATGAAAGTGTAAAACTCACTGGTAAAGGAGACACACAAATGAGGAAAAGACTCAAATGGTACCACCACATAAAATCAGCAAACCACAAAGACAATCAATAGGATAAAGAGAGAAAAGAATATACAAAACAACCAGAAAACAATTAAAAACATGGCAGAAAAGAACCTCACATATCAATAATAACCCTGAATGTAGACAGATTAAAATATCCACTTCAAAGATATAGATTGGTTGAATGGGTAAAAAGAAACATGATCCAACTATAGTTGTTTACAAGAACGTCACCTGACTTGTAAAGATACCTATACACTGATAGTAAAGGAGTGAAAATAGACATTTCACATAAAGGGAAATCAAAAGTGGCAGGAGTAGCTATACTTATATCAGATAAAAGAGACTTCAAGTCAAAAACAGTTAAAAAAAGACAAATAATTGTCATTATATGATGTAAAGGGATCAATCCTGAAAGAGGATATAACAATATTAAATATATATACATGCAACACTGTAGAACCCAGATTTATAAAGCAAATATTACTAGATCTAAAGAAGGAGATAGACTGGGGGATTTCATTTCACTTTCAACGTTAGACAGATCATCTAGACAGAAAATTAACAAAGACACATTGGACTTAAACTAGACTTTAGACCAAATAGACTTAACAGACATTTCCAGAACATTTTGGCTAATAGCCACAGAATATGCATTCTTTTTTTTCCCCCAGGCTGGAGTGCAGTGGCATGATCTCAGCTCATTGCAACTTCTGCCTCCTGGGTTCAAGTGATTCTCCTGTCTCAGCCTCCCCAGTAGCTGGGATTACAGGAGCTCGCCACTACGCCCAGCTAATTGTTGTATTTTTAGTAGAGATGGGGTTTCGCCATGTTGACCAGGCTGGTCCTGAACTCCTGACCTCAGGTCATCCACCTGCCTTGGCTTCCCAAAGTGCTGGGATTACAGGTGTGAGCCACTGTGCCTGACCCAAAATATACATTCTTCTTAGTATGTGGAACATTCTCCAGGATTGGCCATATGTTAGGTCACAAAACAAGTTTCAACAAATTTAAAAAATATTGAAATTATATCAATCTTTTCAGACCACAATGGAATAAAAGTAGAAGTCAGTACCAAGAGGAGCTTTGGAAACTATATCAATACATGGGAATTAAGTGATATGCTTCTGAACAACCTCTGGGTCAATGAAAAAATTAAGATGGAAATAAAAGCATTCTTTGAAACAAATTAAAATAGAAACACAACACACCAAACCCTATAAGATACAAAAAAGCAATGCTAAGAGAGGAGTTTATAGCAATAAATGATGACTTAAAAAAAAAAGAAAAATTTCATATAATATAATGATGCACCTAGAAAAGAAAGAATGAACCCAAACTGAAATTAGCAGAAGAAAAAGGTAACAATGATTAGAGCAGAACTAAATGAAATAGAGACTAAAAAGTACAAAGGGTCAACAAAATGAAAAGTTGTTTTTTAAAAAGATAAACAAAATTAATAAACCACTAACGAGGCTAATCGAGAGAAGACCTAAATAAGCAAAGTGAGAAATGAAAAAGTAGGCAGTAGAACTGATAACACAGAAATACAAAATATCATCAGAGAATATTATGAACAACTATATGTTGACACACTGGAAAGCCTAGAGGAAATGGATAAATTTCTGGAAACATACAACTTCCCAATGTTGAGCCAGGAAGGAAATAGAAAACCTGAACAGAGCAATAACAAGTAGTGAGATTGAATCACTAATGAAATTTCTCCTAATAAGGAGAAGCCTAGGACCTTATAGATTCACTGCAGATTTCTACCAGACATACAACGAAGAACTAATACTAATCGTCCTCAATCTACTCTAAAAAAAGTGAAGAGGAGGGAATTCTTCCTGATTAATTCTATGAGGCTAGAATTACCATGATACCAAAACAGTTAAGAGCACAACAAAAAAAAGATATAGGTTAATATTTATGATGAACATAGATGGAAAAATCCTCAATAAATTAGAGCAAACCAAATCCAACAACATATAACAAAGATAATACACTCTTATCAAGTGGGGTTTAATCGAGGGATGCAAGGATAGTTCAACATTTGCAAATTGGTAAATGTCATACATTATACAAATAAAATAAAGGACAAAAACCATATGATCATCTCAATGGACTCAGAAAAAGCATTTGACAAAATTCAACACCTCTTAATAAAACTCTCAACAAACTAGGCACAGAAATAATGACAGCCACATATGACAAAATAATAAAAAGCCATATATGACAAACCCACAGCTAACATCATGCTGGATGGGGAAAAGTTGAAAGCCTTTTCTGTAGGAACTAGAACAAGACAAGGATGTCCACTTTTACCACTCCTATTCAACATAGTAGTGAAGTTCTAGCTAGAGCAATCAGGCAAGAAAAAGAAATAAAAGCATCCAAATTGGAAAAGAGGAAGTCAAATCATTTCTGTTTGCATAGAACATGATCTTATGTCTAGAAAAACCAAAACACTCCACCAGAAAACTCTCAGAACTAATAAAAAAAAACCTCAGTAAATTTGCAGGATAAAAATCAACATGTAAATATCAGCAGCATTTCAATATACCAATAATCAAATAGCCAGAAATAAAGTATAGAATGTAATCCCATTTACAATAACTACAAAAAAAAAAAAAAAAAAAAAAAAAAACTGAAACAAAAAGGAGCTTGTATTAGTCAGTTCTCACATTGCTATAAAAGTATACTTGAGACTGGGTAATTTATAAAGAAGAGAGGTTTAATTGGCTCACAGTTCTGCAGGTTGTATAGGAGGCATGATGCTGGCATCTGCTTGGCTTCTGGGCAGCTCCAGGAAACTTACAATCTTGGTGGAAGATGAGGGGAGCAGGCTTGTCACATGGCCAGGTCAGGAGCAAGACAGCAAGGAGGGAGGTCATACACACTTGTAAATGACCAGATCTCATGAGAACTCCCTCACTATCATGAGGACAGTACCAGGGGATGGTGCTAAACCATTCATGAGAAATCTGCCCCCATGATCTAATTACCTCCCACCAGGCCTCACCTCCAACACTGGGGATTACAATTGAATATGAGATTTGGGTAGGGACACAGATCTAAACCATATTAGAGATGAAAGATTTCTGCAAGAAAAGTTATAAAACATGGATGAAAGAAATTGAAGAGGACACAAACAAATTGAAAGACATCCCATGATCATGGATTCAAAGAATTAATACTAGTAAAATGACTATACTGCCCAAAGAAATATACAGATTTAATACAATGTCTATCAAAATATCAATATTATTTTTCACAGAACTAGAAAAAAAATTAAAAATTTTTGTGGAACCAAAAGAGAGTTCAAATAACCAAATAAATCCTGATGAAAAAGAACAATGTTGGAGGCATCACACTACCTGACCTCAAAACATATTACAAGGTTATTGAAACAAAGGCAGCTTGTTACTTGTATAAAACTAGACACATAGATCAATGGAACAGAATATTGAAACAAATCCACATATTTACAGTCAGCTGATCTTTGACAAAGCCACCAAGAACATACACTGTGGAAAGGTCACGTTCTTCAATAAATGGTGCTAGGAAAACTGAATAACCATATGCAGAAGAATAAAACTGGACCCCTATCTCTCACCATATACAAGTCAACTCAAAATGAATTGAAGACTTAGACATAAGACCCCAAAGTATAAAACCATTAGAAGAAAACATAGGGAAAATTCTTAAGGACACTAGTCTGGGTTTTTATGTCTAAGAACTCAAAAGCACAGGCAACAAAATAAAAAGACAAATAGGACTTACTTGAACTAAAAACCTTCTGCACAGCAAAAGAAACAATTAACGGAGTAAAGAGACGACCTCTTGAATGGAGGAAGATATTTACAAGTTGCTCATCCAATAGGAGACGTATCAAGAATAAACAAGGAACTCAAACATCTCAACAATAAAAAAGAAATCCCATTAAAAGTGGGTAAAAGACATGAATAGACATTTTTCAAAAAAGACATTCAAATGGCCAAAAAGTCTATGAAAAAAATGCTCAACATCATGAATCATTAGAGGAATACGTATTAAAACTACAATGAGATACCATCTTATACCAGTCAAAATGGCTATTATGAAAAAATAAAAAATAACATGTTGGCAAGGATGTGGAGAAAAGGAACTCTTCTATATGGTTGATGGGAATGTGAATTAGTATAACTGCTATGAAAAACAGTATGGAAATTTCTTAAAAAACAAAAATAGAACTACCTTGCCACCGTGAAATTGCACTGCAGGGTATCTGTACAAAGGAAAAGTAATTAGACTATCAAAGGGATACTTGCATTTACATGTTTATTGTAACAGTATTTACAATAGCAAAGATATGGAATCAACCTGAGTTCCCATCAATGAATGACTGGATAATAAAAATGTGATATATATACACAATGAAATACTATTCAGCCATAAAAAGAATGAAATCCTGTCATTTGCAGCAACATGGATGGAACTGGAGGTTATTATGTTAAGTGGAATAAGCAGGCACAAAAGGCAAATATTGCATGTTTTCTCTCATATGTGGAAGCCCAAAAAATGTGATCTTATTGACACAGAGAATGGAACAATAGATATTAGAGACTGGGATTGGTAGGCTGGGGGAAAGAGGCAATGAAGAGAGGTTGGTTATGGGTACAAACATATAAATAGGAGAAATAAGGTATAAAATTTGATAGCAGACTAGGGTAACTATATTTAGCAACCATGTTATGTATATTTTGAAGCAGGGAGAAGAGAGAACTTGAAGTGATACTAACACATAAAAATGATAAACACTCAAGGTGATGAATACCCTGATTACTGGGACTTGATTATTATACATTCTGTGCATGTAACACTCATATATACCCCATAAGTATGAAAATTATATGTCAATAAAAGGGAAATATGCCTGCTATTTTTATTATCACTATTACTACTATTGTTATTATTATCAATAATACTGCATGCCTATTATTGTCTAAGGCACTGTACTGGTCCCATAAACAAAACTTAGATCTTGTTGGGGAGATAAATAACTGCAGATACATACTTCAAATGGAAGTTAGAAAGTGATCAATACCATACAAGAAATATGAGTTTATGGAAAATTAAAGGAAAGAGGGATCGTATCCAGTTGAAGCAGGGCTGCTTTTGAGCACAATTCAGACTTGGGGGAATGGAATAAAGGAAATTCTAGGCAGAGTTGGCAGCATGAGCAAAAGAAAAATATATAATGTATAAGATTCAGTTTGATTGGAATACAGTGAGCAAGAAAAATTTGGGAAAATATGGTTGGACATCTTGATTGTGATCAGATTGCATGAGAACTTGAACGTCAGGTTAAAGTGTTAAGACTATTGTGTACATAGGATGGTAATATTGACAGTTTTCAATGGGAGCGTTCCCTGTTATAGATGTCTTAACTAGTAAACTATACGTTGTTTAAGGGAAGAGACTATTATATTGAATTTTTAATTTTTTCTATTTTATTATTGATATAGTTTGGATATGTGTCTCTGCCCAAATCTCATGTTGAATTGTAATCCCTGATGTTGGAGGTGAGGCCTGGTGGGAGGTAATTGGATCATGGGGGTGGGTTTCTCATGAATGGTTTAGCACCATCCCTCTTGGCACTGGCCTCACGATAGTGAGTTCTCATGAGATCTAGTTATTTAGAAGTGTGTAGCACCTGCCTCCACTCTGTCTTTCTCTTGTGTCTGCCATGTAAGACGCCCGCTTACCCTTTGACTTCTGCCGTGATTGGAAGCTTCCTGATGCCTCCCTAAAAGTAGAAGCCACTGTTCTTCCTGTGTAGCCTATGGAACTGTGAGCCAATTATACCACTTTGCTTTATAAATTACCTAGTCTCAGGTATTTCTTTATAGCAATGTGAGAACAGACTAATATAATTATTTTATTTTTAACTTTTTAATTTGAAAAAGTTTCAGACTTACAGAAAAGTAGCAAAAATAGAATATATACTACTTGTGTATCTTTACCCTTATTCCCTAGATCTTAACATTTCATCACATTTACCTCATCATTCTCCATATACATATTTTCTTTCTGAACTGTTTGGTTGTAATTGCAGATGTAATACTTCTTTACCCCTTATTTCTTCAATATGTATTTCCTAAAAGCAAGCTTGTTTTCTTACCCATTAATAGTACAAGCATCAAATTAGGAAATTAAATTATCTAATTCACAGACATTATTTGAATTTTGTCAATTATTCTACTAATATTCTTTATATTCAAAGAAAAAATATGTATAAGCTCCAACCCAGGATCACATATTGCATTTATTTGTGAAGTCTCTTTTATTCTCCTTTAGTCTGGAATAGTTGTTTTTTTTTAATGACCTTGACATTTTTTGAAGAGTACAGGCCATTTATTTTGTGGAATTCTTTCCATTTTGGTTTGTCTGATCGTTCCTCTTGACTAAATTTATGTATGCGTTTTGGCAGAAATACAACAAAAAATGATGTTTCCTTTTCAGTGCATTATATCAGGAGGCACATGATATCTACTTTGGCCCATAACTGGTGATCTTCGTTTTCTCACAGTTATTTATGTATTTATTTATGGATTCTTATTTATCCTGTGATATGTAATCCATTGTTAATATTATCTTTTTCATGTTCATTTTTTTTTTCACAGATTTGGCCACTTCTAATGATCTGTTGACCATTAGAAGACATGGCCTTTTCATTACTTGAGCAATTCTTACTTTCTGCTGCCACAAGTTCCAGGCAGGGCTGTTTTACAAAATAGGATAAAAATATAAATACCTCTGTATTCTTCAATGTTTTCCACCTGGTGGATGATGGATAAATACTTTATGAGTGAATAAATGAACATATGATTTGCATAAATTACAAGTGCACCAATGGACATAATGTTTGTTTTTTTTTCTTTGCGTTTTTACATATGAGGCTAATCACTCTTTTCATAAAGACTGGGCCAATAGAAAGTCTCTGTACTTTTCAAGATAATACAAAAAATTTTTATGAAATATAAAACAATTCATATCATTAATTTATTATTCAACTTTCACATGTTTATTGGTGCTAGCTATACCCAAAATATTTTGTTTGGCACTGAGGATACAATAGGAACAAAACAAATACGGCCCCTGGCCTTATGGCACTTACAGTCTACTAACTGATAAATAGGTTGCTGCAGAAATACTAACAATGTCCAATTTCAACTTTTAGTTTCTTCTGCTTTTCTTTGTTGGCATTCTATCAAAGAAGGCATTGGATGTCAATGAAAAAAGTAGCAAAATATATTTTGAAAGCCTACACTGTAAATCATTATGGCAGGGTGTCACTTTTGATTGGAATTCCAAAAATATATAAGAAATGCCTCTCCTTCTGTCATGAAATTTACCAGTTATTCAGATAAGACAAATCCAGTAGTATAGCACAATAGAAATAATATAGACCTTAAAGTTAAAAAAAAATCAGAGTTTGAATCTAAGGTCTGCTTCTTCGTACTTCATCAACTTTGAGCAAATTACTTAACCTCTCTGAAGTTAATGATACTTAATGCTTCGCTATCTGTAATATATAAGAGAATAATAATGCCTACCCCCTGGGATTTATTTCAGTTGGATACTTTCAGCCTCACATGACAGAAAACCTAATGCAAACTGGTTTAAATGGCAAGGAAATTTATTGACTCTGCTAACTGGATATCAGTAGGCCAGGTTTCAGGGTTGTTTTATTCAATGAATGGAGAATGTCATCCCAGGAGAACTGGGGATCATGGCGGATGGGAGGCAGGACTAGATTGCAGCTCTGACTCAGATGGACAGAGCAGCATGTGAAGTCTTGCATCATGAATTTTTGCTGCAGAATGACTGCAGGAATAAATCAGGAAACCTGAGAGGACCCCCAGATCCCCTGAAAAAAGAAGATTGCTCCTGCAGTACCTGGGAGGCATCCAAATACTGTGAGTGCCCAAACTGAAAGTGGGAAAGGAGGATCGTCCACCCTTGAACACACACCCACGCTGGGGAAACTGAAGGCCTAGATTATGGGAGACGATATTGACCTTACCTGGAGCAGAGTCAATTTAGAGAGCTGAGCAGAATACAGGGGTAAAGGAAGCAATGGGTCCCCTAGGAAGCCATTTTTGCCTGGCCTCATGGGGTCCTTGGGTAGGGTGGCCAGAGGCAGGGAAAAGGCCATGGGGAGAAGGAAATCTCTAGCTGAACTTTGTAACAATTTGAACTGACTTTTTAATGATCGCCATTCTAATTGGTGTGAGATGGTATCTCATTGTGGTTTTGATTTGCATTTCTCTGATGGCCAGTGATGATGAGCATTTTTTCATATGTCTGTTGGTTGCATAAATGTCTTCTTTTGAGAAATGTCTATTCATATCCTTCACCCACTTTCTGATGGGGTTGTTTTTTTCTTGTAAATGTGTTTGAGTTCTTTGTAGATTCTGGATATTAGCCCTTTGTCAGATGAGTAGATTGCAAAAATGTTCTCCCATTCTGTAGGTTGCCTGTTCACTCTGATGGTAGTTTCTTTTGCTGTGCAGAAGCTCTTTAGTTTAATGAGATCCCATTTGTCAATTTTGGCTTTTGTTGCCATTGCTTTTGGTGTTTTAGACATGAAGTCCTTGCCCATGCCTATGTTCTGAATGGTATTGCCTAGGTTTTCTTTTAGGGTTTTTATGGTTTTAGGTCTAACATTTAAGTCTTTAATGCATCTTGAATTAATTTTCATATAAGGTGAAAGGAAGGGATCCAGTTTCAGCTTTGTACATATGGCTAGCCAGTTTTCCCAGCGCCATTTATTAAATAGTGAATCCTTTCCCCATTTCTTGTTTTTGTCAGGTTTGTCAAAGATCAGATGGTGGTAGATGTGTAGTATTATTTCTGAGGGCCCAGTTCTGTTCCTTTGGACTACATCTCTGTTTTGATACCAGTACCATGCTGTTTTGGTTACTGTAGCCTTGTAGTATAGTTTGAAGTCAGGTAGCATGATGCTTCCAGCTTTGTTCTTTTTTGCTTAGGATTGTCTTGGCAATGTGGGCTCTTTTTTGGTTCCGTATGAACTTTAAAGTAGTTTTTTCCAATTCTATGAAGAAAGTCATTGGTAGCTTGATGGGGATGGCATTGAATGTAAATTACCTTGGGCAGTATGGCCATTTTCACAATATTGATTCTTCCTATCCATGAGCATGGTATGTTCTTCCATTTGGCTGTGTCCTCTTTTATTTCGTTGAGCAGTGGTTTGTAGTTCTCCTTGAAGAGGTCCTTCACATCCCTTGTAAGTTGGATTCCTAGGTATTTTATTCTCTTTGAATCAATTGTGAATGGGAGTTCACTCATGATTTGGCTCTTGGTTTGACTGTTATTGGTATATAAGAATGGTCGTGAGTTTTGCACATTGATTTTGTATCCTGAGACTTTGCTGAAGTTTCTTATCAGCTTAAGGAGATTTTGGGCTGAGATGATGGGGTTTTCTAAATATACCATCATGTCATCATGTCATCTGCAAACAGGTACAATTTGACTTCCTCTTTTCCTAATTCAATATTCTTTATTTCTTTCTCCTGCCTGATTGCCCTGGCCAGAACTTCTAACACTATGTTGAATAGGAGTGGTGAGAGAGGGCATCCCTGTCTTGTGCCAGTTTTTAAAGGGAATGCTTCCAGTTTTTGCCCATTCAGTATGATATTGGCTGTGGGTTTGTCATAAATAGCTCTTATTATTTTGAGATATGTCTCATCGATACCAGATTTATTGAGAGTTTTTAGCATGAAGGGTTGTTGAATTTTGTCAAAGGCCTTTTGTGCATCTATTGAGATAATCATGTGGTTTTTGTCTTTGGTCTGTTTATATGCTGGATTACGTTTATTGATTTGCATATGTTGAAGCAGCCTTGCATCCCAGGGATGAAGCCCACTTGATCATGGTGTATAAGCTTTTTGATGTGCTGCTGGATTCAGTTTGCCAGTATTTTATTGAGGATTTTTGCATCGTTGTTCATCAAGGATGTTGGTCTAAAATTCTCTTTTTTTGTTGTGTCTCTGTCAGGCTTTGGTATCAGGATGATGTTGGCCTCATAAAATGAGTTAGGAAGGATTCCCTTTTTTTTCTATTGATTGGAGTAGTTTCAGAAGGAGTGGTACCAGCTCCTCCTTGTACCTCTGGTAGAATTCGGCTCTGAATCCATCTGGTCCTGGACTTTTTTTGGTTGATAGGCTATTAATTGTTGCTTCAATTTCAGAGCCTTCTATTGGTCTATTCAGGGATTCAGCTTCTTCCTGGTTTAGTCTTGGAGGGTGTATGTGTCCAGGAATTTATCCATTTCTTCTAGGTTTTCTAGTTTATTTGCGTAGACGTGTTTATAGCATTCTGATGGTAGTTTGTATTTCTGTGGGGTAAGTGGTGATATCCCCTTTATCATTTTTTATTGTGTCTATTTGATTCTTCTCTCTTTTCTTCTTTATTATTCTTGCTAGCGGTCTATCAATTTTGTTGATCTTTTCAAAAAACCAGCTCCTGGATTCATTGATTTTTTGAAGGGTTTTTTGTGTCTCTATCTCCTTCAGTTCTGCTCTGATCTTAGTTATTTCTTGCCTTCTGCTTTTTTGAATGTGTTTTTGAATGTGTTTGCTCTTGCTTCTCTAGTTCTTTTAATTGTGATGTTAGGGTGTCAATTTTAGATCTTTCCTGCTTTCTCTTGTGGGCATTTAGTGCTATAAATTTCCGTCTACACACTACTTCAACTGTGTCCCATAGATTCTGGTATGTCGTATCTTTGTTCTCACTGGTTTTAAAGAACATCTTTTTTTCTGCTTCATTTCATTATGTACCCAATAGTCACTCAGGAGCAGGTTGTTCAGTTTCGGTGTAGTTGAGTGGGTTTGAGTGAGTTTCTTAGTCCTGAGTTCTAGTTTGATTGCACTTGGTCTAAGAGACAGTTTGTTATAATTTCTGTTCTTTTACATTTGCTTCCAACTATGTGGTCAATCTTGGAATAAGTGTGATGTGGTGCTGAGAAGAATGTATATTCTGTTGATTTGGGGTGGAGAGTTCTGTAGATGTCTATTAGGTCTGCTTGGTGCAGAATTGAGTTCTATCCTGGATATCCTTGTTGACTTTCTGTCTCATTGATCTTTCTAATGTTGACAGTGGGATGTTAAAGACTCCCATTATTATTGTATGGGAGTCTACGTCTCTTTGTAAGTTTCTAAGGACTTGCTTCATGAATCTGGGTGCTCCTGTATTGGGTGCATATATATTTAGGATAGTTAGCTCTTCTTGTTGAATTGATCCCTTTACCATGATATAATGGCCTTCTTTTTCTCTTTTGATCTTTGTTGGTATAAAGTGTGTTTTATCAGAGACTAGGATTGCAACCCCTGCCTTTTTTTGTTTTCCATTTGCTTGGTAGGTCTTCCTCTATCCCTTTATTTTGAGCCTATGTGTGTCTCTGCACGTGAGATGGGTTTCCTGAATGCAGCCCACTGCTGTGTCTTGACTCTTTATCCAGTTTGCCAGTCTTTGTCTTTTAATTGGACCATTTAGTCCATTTACATTTAAGGTTAATATTTCTATGTGTGAACTTGATCCTGTCATTATGATATTAGCTGGTTATTTTGCTTGTTAGTTGATGCAGTTTCTTTCTAGCATCGATGATCTTTACATTTTGGCATGTTTTTGCAGTGGTTGGTACCAGTTGTTCCTTTCCATGTTTAGTGCTTCCTTCAGGATCTCTTGTAGGGCAGGCCTGGTGGTGACAAAATCTCTAAGCATTTGCTTGTCTGTAAAGGATTTTATTTCTCCTTCACTTATGAAACTTAGTTTGATTGGATATGAAATTCTGGGTTGAAAATTCTTTTCTTTAAGAATGTTGAATATTGGCCCCCACTCTCTTCTGGCTTGTAGAGTTTCTGCTGAGAGATCTGCTGTTAGTCTGATGGGCTTCCCTTTGTAGGTAACCTGACCTTTCTCTATGGCTGCCCTTAACATTTTTTCCTTCATTTCACCTTTGGTGAATCTGACAAGTATGTGTCTTGGAGTTGCTCCTCTCAAGGAGTATCTTTGGGGCGTTCTCTGTATTTCCTGAATTTGAATGTTGGCCCGCCTTGCTAGGTTGGGGAAGTTCTCCTGGATAATATCCTGAAGAGTGTTTTCCAACTTGGTTCCATTCTCCCTGTCAGTTTCAGGCACACTAATCAGATGTAGATTTGATCTTTTCACATAAATCATATTTCTTGGAGGCATTGTTCATTTCTTTTTACTCTTTTTTCTCTAAACTTCTCTTCTCACTTCATTTTATTCATTTGATCTTTCATCACTGATACTGTTTCTTCCAGTTGATTGAGTTGGTTACTGGCTTGTGCATTTGTCACATAGTTCTCGTGTCATGGTTTTCATCTCTGTCAGTTCGTTTGTGGACTTCTCTGCATTGGTTATTCTAGTTATCCATTCTTCTATTCTTTTTCAAGGTTTTTAGTTTCTTTGCACTGGTTACATAGTTCCGCCTTTAGCTCTGAGAAGTTTGATTGACTGAAGCTTTCTTCTCTCAACTCGTGAAAGTCATTCTCTGTCCAGCTTTGTTCCATTGCTGGCGATGAGCTGTGCTCCTTTGAAGGGGGAGAGGCGCTCTGATATTTTGAATTTCCAGCTTTTCTGCACTGCTTTTTCCCCACCTTTGTGGTTTTATCTGCCTTTGGTCTTTGATGATGGTGACGTACTGAAGTGGATTTTGGTGTGGACGTCGTTTCTGTTTGTTAGTTTTCCTTCTAACAGTCAGGACCCTCAGCTGCAGGTCTGTTGAAGTTTGCTTGAGGTCCATTCCAGACCCTGTTTGCCTGGGTATCAGCAGCGGAGGCTGCAGAAGATAAAATATTGCTGAACAGCGAGTGTTGCTGTCTGATTCTTGCTCTGGAAGCTTCATCTCAGAGGTGTACCCAGCCATGTGAGGTGTGAGGTGTTGGTCTGCACCTAGTGGGGGATGTCTCCCAGTTAGGCTACTCAAGGGTCAGGGACCCACTTGAGCAGGCAGTCTGTCTGTTCTCAGATCTCAACCTCCATGCTGGGAGAACCACTGCTCTCTTCAAAGCTGTCAGGCAGGGACATTTACATCTGCAGAGGTTTCTGCTGCTTTTTGTTTAGCTATGCCATGTTCCCAGAGTTGGAGTCTGCAGAGGCTACAGAGGCAGGCAGGTCTCCTTGAGCCGAGATGGGCTTAAACCAGTTCGAGCTTCCAGGAGGCTTTGTTTACCTACTTAAGCCTCAGCAATGGCGGTCACCCCTCCCCCAGCCTCACTGCCACCTTGCAGTTAGATCTCAGACTGGTGTGCTAGCAACGAGGGAGGCTCCATGGGCATGGGACCCTCCGGGCCAGGCGTGGGATATAATCTCCTGGTGTGCCATTTGCTAAGACCTTTGGTAAAGCACAGTATTAGGGTGGGAGTTACCCGCTTTTCCAGGTGTTGTGTGTCTCAGTTTCCCTTGGCTAGGAAAAGGGATTCCCTTTCCCCTTGTGCTTCCTAGATGAGGCAATGCCTCACCCTGCTTCAGCTCTCACTGGTTGGGTTGCACTCACTGACCAGCACTGAGTGTTTGACACGCCCCAGAGAGATGAACCCGGTACCTCAGTTGAAAATGCAGAAATCACCAGTCTTCTGTGTCACTGATGCTGGGGGCTGGAGGATGGAGCTGTTCCTATTCGGCCATCTTGGGCACCCCTTTTGGCTCTACAATTTCTTACACATGTGCAAATGCTGAGACATTTTGTTACTGCAGGGCCTGTCTTACAAGAGTTCCTGAAGGAAGCACCGAATATGGTAAGGAACAACCAGTACCAGCCACTGGAAAAACATACCAAATGGGCAAAATGCCACAATTAAAAGACATAGACTAGAAAATTGGGTAAAGAGTCAAGACCCATCAGTGTGCTGTATTCAGGAGACCCATCTCATGTGCAAAGACACACATAGGCTCAAAATAAAGAGATGGAAGGATATTTACCAGGCAAATGGAAAGCAAACAAAAAGCAAGGGTTACAGTCCTAGTCTCTGATAAAACCGACTTTAAACCAACAAAGATTAAAAGAGACAAAGAAGGGGATTACATAATGGTAAAGGGATCAATGCAACAAGAAGAGCTAAGTATCCTAAATATATATACACTTAATACAGAAGGACCCAGATTCATAAAGCAAGTGTCCTTAGAGTCTTAAAAAGAGACTTAGACTCCCACACAATAATAGTGGGAGACTTTAGCACCCCACTGTCAATGTTAGATAGATCAATGAGACAGAAAATTAACAAGGATATTCAGGACTTGAACTCAGCTCTGGACCAAGTGGACATAACAGTCATCTACAGAACTCTCCACCCCAAATCAGCAGAATATACATTCATCTCAGCACACATAACACTTTTTCTACAATTGACTACATAATTGGAAGTAAAACGCTCCTTAGCAAATGTAAAAGAATGGAAATCATAATAAACAGTCTGTCAGACCACAGTTTATTCAAATTAGAACTCAGAATTAAGAAACTCACTCAAAACCACACAACTACATGGTAACTGAACAACCTACTTCTGAATGATTATTGGGTAAATAACAAAATTAAGGCAGAAATCAACAAGTTCTTTGAAACCAGTGAGAACAAAAACACAATGTACTGTACCAGAATTCTAGGACACAGCTAAAGCAGTGTTTAGAGGGAAATTTGTAGCACTAAATGCCCACAGGAGAAAGTGAGAAAGATATAAAATTGACACCCTAACATCACAATTAATGAAGTAGAAAAGCAAGAGCAAACAAATTCAAAAAATAGCAGAAGACAAGAAATAACTAAGATCAGAGCAGAACTGAAAGAGATAGAGACACAAAATCCCTTCAAAAAAATCAGTGAATCCAGGAGCTGTTTTTTCAAAAGTTCAACAAAATAGATAGACTGCTAGCCAGACTAATAAAGAATAAAAGAGAGAAGAATCTAATAGACACAATAAAAAATGATAAATGGGATATCACCACTGAACCCACAGAAATACAAATGACCATCAGAGAATACTATAAACACCTTTATGCAAATAAACTAGAAAATCTAGAAAAAATGGATAAATTCCTGGACACATACACTCTCACAAGACTAAACAAAGAAGAAGTCGAATCACTGAAAAGACCAATAACAAACTTTGAAATTGAGGCATTAATTAATAGCCTAGAAACCAAGAAAAACTGAGACCAGACAGATTCACAGTCGAATTCTACCAGAGGTACAAAGAGGAGCTGGTGCCATTCCTTCTGAAACTCTTCCAACCAATAGAAAAAGAGGGAATCCTCCCTAACTCATTTGATGAGGCCAGCATCATACTGATACCAAAGTCTGGCAGAAACACACCAAAAAAAGAAAATTTCAGGCCAGTATCCCTGATGAACATTGATGCAAAAATCCTCAAAAAATACTGGCAAACCAAATCCAGCAGCACATCAAAAAACTTATCCACCACGATCAAATTGGCTTCATTTCTGGGATGCAAGCCTAGTTCAATATACACAAATCTATGGAAGTTATTCATTGCACAAACAGAACCACAGACAAAAACCACATGATTATCTCAATAGATGCAGAAAAGACCTTTGATAAAATTCATCACTCCTTCATGCTAAAAACTCTCAATAAACTAGGTATTGATGGAATGTATCTCAAAATAATAAGAGCTATTTATGACAAACCCACAGTCAATATCATATTGAATGGCCAAAAGCTGGAAGCATTCTCTTTGGAAAGGAATATAGTAAGGAACACAAGACAAGGGTATTCAGATAGAAAGACAGGAAGTCAAATTGTCTCTGTTTGCAGATGACATGATTGTATATTTAGAAAATCCCATAATCTCAGCCCAAAATCTCTTTAAGCTGATAAGCAACTTCAGCAAAGTCTCAGGATACAAAATTAATGTGTAAAAATCACAAGCATTTCTATACACCAACAAGAGACAAACAGAGAGCCAAATCATGAGTGAACTCCCATTCACAATTGCTTCAAAGAGAATAAAATACCTAGGAATACATCTTACAAGGGATGTGAAGGACCTTTTCAAGGAGAACTACAAACCACTGCTCAAGGAAATAAGAGAGGACTCAAGCAAATGGAAGAATATTCCATGCTTGTGCTTAGGAAGAATCAATATTGTGAAAATGGCCATCCTGCCTAAAGTAATTTATAGATTCATTGTTATCTCCATCAAGCTACCAATGACTTTCTTCAGAGAATTAAAAAAAAAACTACTTTAAATTTTATATGGAACCAAGAAAGAGCCCATATAGCAAAGACAATTCTAAGGAAAAAGAACAAAGCTGGAGACATCACGCTACCTGACTTCAAACTATACTGCAAGGCTACAGTAACCAAAACAGCATAGTAGTGGTACCAAAACAGATATACAGACTAATGGAACAGAACAGAGGCCTCAGAAATAACAACATACATCTATAACAATCTGAATTTTGACAAACCTGACAAAAGCAACCAGTGGGGAAAGGATTCCCTATTTAATAAGTGGTGCTGGGAAAACTGGCTAGCCATATGCAGAAAACTGAAACTGGACCCCGTCCTTACACCTTTTATAAAAATCAACTCAAGATGGATTAAAGACTTAAATGTAAGACCTAAAACCATAAAATCCCTAGAAAAAAACGTAGGCAATACCATTCATGACATAGGCATGGGCCAAGACTTCATGACTAAAACACCAAAAGGAATGGCAACAAACCCCAAAAGTGACATATGAAATTTAGTTAAACTAAAGAGCTTCTGCACAGCAATGGACACTATCATCAGAGTGAACAGGCAACCTACAGAATGGGAGAAAATTTTTGCAGTCTAGCCATCTGACAAAGGGCTAATATCCAGAATCTACAAAGAACTTAAACAAATTTACAAGAAAGAAAAACCCATCAAAAAGTGGGCAAAGGGTTTGAACAGACACTCTCAAAAGAAGACATTTATGCAGCCAACAAACATATGAAAAAAATCTCATCATCTCTGGTCATTAGAGAAATGCAAATCAAAATCACAATGAGATACCATCTCACACCAGTTAGAATGGTGATCATTAAAAAGTCAGGAAACAACAGATGCTGGAGAGGATGTGGAGAAATAGGAATGCTTTTATACTGTTTTGGGAGTGTAAATTAGTTCAACCTTTGTGGAAGACAGTGGGACAATTCCTCAAGGATCTAGAACCAGAAAAATACCATTTGACCCAGCAGTCCCATTACTGGGTATATACCCAAAAGATTAGAAATCATTCTACTATAAAGACACATGCACGTGTATGTTTATTGTGGCACTTTTCACAATAGCAAAGACTTGGAACCAACCCAAATGCCCATCAATATTAGACTGGATAAAGAAAATGTGGCACATATACGCCATGGAGTACTATGCAGCCCTAAAATGGATGAGTTTGTGTCCTTTGCAGGGACATGGATGAAGCTGGAAACCTGGAAACCATCATTCTCAGCTAATAAACACAAGAAGAGAAAAACAAACACTGCATGTTCTCACTCGTAAGTGGGAGTTGAACAATGAGAACACATGGACACAGGGAGAGGTACATCACATGCTGGGGCCTGTCAGGGGGTGTGGGGCTAGCATTAAGAGAAATACCTAATGTAGATGACGGGTTGATGGGTGCAGCAAACCCCCATGGCGTGTGTACACCTATGTAAAAAACCTGCACATTCTGCACATGTATCCCAGAACTTAAAGTATAATAATAAAGGAAAGAGAAAGAGGAACATTATATAATGATAAAATGCCTTGTCCAACAGGAAAATATCACAATCCTAAACATATATGCACCTAACACTGGAGCTCCCAAATTTATAAAGCAATTACTAATAGACATAAGAAATGAGGTAGACATCAGCACAGTAATAGTGGGGAGCTTCAATACTCCACTTACAGCAATAGAGTGATCATCAAGACAAAAAGTCAACAAAGAAACAATGGATTAAAACTGTACCCTGGAACAAATGGACTTAACAGATATATATAGAATATTACATCCAAAATCAACAGAATATACATTCTATTCAACAGTGCATGAAACTTTCTCCAAGGTAGATTACATGATAGGCCACAAAATGAACCTCAACAAATTTATGAAAATTGACATTATATCAAGCACTCTTTCAGACCACATCTTTTCAACTCAGCACTAAAAGCCCTAGCCAGAGCAATCAGACAAGAGGAAGAGATAAAGGGCATCCAAATCAGTAAAGAGGAAGTCAAACTGTCACTGTTTGCTGATGATATGATTGTTTACCTAGAAAACCCTAAAGACTCCTCCAGAAAGCTCCTAGAACTGATAAAAGAATTTAGCACAGTTTCAGAAAACAAAATTAATGTACACAAATCAGTAGCTCTTTTATACACCAACAACGACAAAGCTGAGAATCAAATTAAGAACTGAACCCCTTTTACAATAGCTGGAAGAAAGTGAAATACTTAGGAATATACCTAACCAAGGAGGTGAAAGGTCTCTGCAAGGAAAACTGCAAAACACTGCTGGAAGAAATCATAAATGACACAAACAAATGGAAACACATCCCATGCTCATGAATGGGTAGAATCAATATTGTGAAAATGACCATACTGCCAAAAGCAATCTACAAATTCAATACAATTCCTATCAAAATACCACCATCATTCTTCACAGAACTAAAAAAAAAAAAAAATTCTAAATGTCATATAGAACCAAAAAAGAGGCTGCATAGCCAAAGCAAGTCTAAGCAAAAATAACAAACCTGGAGGCATCACATTACCTGATTTCAAACTATTCTATAAGGCATAGTCACCCAAACAGCATGGTACTGGTATAAAAATAGGCACACAGACAAATGGAGTAGAATATAGAACCCAGAAACAAACCCAAATACAGCGAACTGATCCTCAACAAAGCAAACAAAAGCATAAAGTGTGGAAAGGACACCTGTTTCAACAAATGGTGCTGGGATAATTGGCTAACCACATATAGGAGAATGAAACTGGATCCTCATCTTTCACCTTGTACAAAAATCAACTCAAGATGGATAAAGGACTTAAATCTAAGACCTGAAACTATAAAAATTCTAGAATATAACACCAAAAAAATCCTTCTAGACTTTGACTTAGGCAAGGATTTCATGACCAAGAACCCAAAAACAAACACAATAAAAACAAAGATAAATAGCTGAGGCTTAAGTAAACTAAAGAACTTTTGTACAACAAAAGGAACAGTCAGCAGAGTAAACAGACAACCCACAGAGTGGGAAAAAAAATCTTCAGAATCTATACATCAGACAAAATGACTAATATCTAGAATCTACAATGAACTCAAATTAGCAAGAAAAAAAAAAAACAAGCAATTCCATCAAAAAGTGGGCTAAGGACATGAATAGACAATTCTCAAAAGAAGATATACAAATGGCCAACAAACATATAAAAAATGCTCAACATCACTAATGATCAGGGAAATGCAAATCAAAAGTCCAGTGCAATACCACCTTAATCCTGCAAGAATGGCCATAATAAAATATCAAAAAATGGTAGATGTTGGCAGGGATGCAGTGAAGAGGGAACACTTCTACACTGCTGGTGGGAATGTAAACTAGTA